>NC_056746.1:27507329-27667329 GCF_019279795.1 Protopterus annectens
CAGTATTATGTGACAGTAAAGCAATATTCACCCCGGTGCTGTTGAGAGAGACAGGTGTGAGGTTTGTGGTGGTTTTTGATATTAAGAGCATGATTTATTCCAATTAGATTCATATCAGTTCCTTGGGGAGAATTTGCTTTCTGGTCATGTTTGCTCTCCAAAGCAGTATGGATCTGTGAAACATGAACACAGACTGCACTATACAACTGAAAACCAGTCTGAGAACCTCATCAGAGACTTTCATCCTTCTGTTATAGAGTATGCTTTAGACTGCTCTTATTTTGATCCTTTTAATTTGTGATTTGAATTCATTTTGGTGGCAGTGTGTGGAGAATGTGTGATATTAAAACATTTATAAAGTATTTATGGTAGTTGTTTTGGGAGAGTTATAGACTTTGTAAATTTGTATAATCCACTCCTGCCATAACCAAAATGGTGGAGGCCTTAGTTGCATAGCTGTTTCCTAATCTGCTCACTATGTGTTGAAGAAGAATATAGCATTACCTCTATTTCTGATGACAAACAGGGACAATTTGCCTCTGATGTGTATCACTGTCTCACTAAAATGGGGATACTGTCTCCAGTGCGTGATGACAGTAGCACTGACGTCCCTGCTATGCACCATGCAGTTCCAGCTGTTTCACCTTATGATGAAGCAATCACAGTGTTAGATACATTAATGGACAATAACCAAGCTCATCTGCTCTTATATGACCTGGAAATGTGGTCTGTAGGATATGCCAACAGATCTATATCACAACGTCGAACTAACATATGTTCGTACATTGTAATATCGAACCCTAAAGTCTGAAATTCAAAAATAGCGAAGCCACGGTGCATTGATTTTTTTTCCCATAGAAAAAAATCGGTGGGCCATTTTCGGGGCTTTGCTATTTCCTCCACTGTGGTGCAATCTCGGAGTTGGTATATTTAAGTGGGGGATGTGGGGGGCACAGTCCCCCATGTTGCGGGTGTGGGAGTTGAAGCCCCCCACTTTATTTTAAGTTTAAGGTTTAATTTATTTGTTTATTTTTTTGTCATGGAACAGCGATTTTTTTCCCTGGGAAAATAATCGCTGTTCTGTGTTTTCATTATTATTGGGTTTCAGACTTTCGGGTTTGCTATTACAATGTTCGAACTTATGTTAGTTCAACGTTGTGATATAGATCCAATGCCAACGAAGAATCTGTGTCAGGGAAGGAAATGCCTGGATGGTGGAGTTTATCGATGTTGATGACCTTGGGTGTATACGTGTGCTATCAATGTCCACGATCAGGGTATCTCTCATAATTCAAGTTCCATAGTGGCACATGGGCTGTGAACATTGTTCTGGCAAAGGACATCTTGCCAGTCTATGCAAGCATTGTCATCACTCAGCATTGGACTAGTAGTATCTTGAGTCATACACAAGATACTAGGCAATGGAATCATCAGGAAATGATGAATGTTGTGTTTATGCTATTATTCAATTTTAGCAGCAATGCGTTTATCATTCCCATCTTGGAATGGACTTCTCACACTGTCTGTGCAGTATGGCACTATATTGTTTTATTAGCAATTCTAAGAGTGACAAAAACTGGCCCATGATGATGGGGCAAGGGTGTCTTTTCTCAAATAGTTCACCCTAAGATATCAGCATTTTCTTGGGTCATCCCCAAGTCTCAGATATAGTACTGAAAACAAGCTTTTAAGCCCATCTTAGTCACAAATCCCCCAAGGAGGTATTTCCCACATGATACTGTCTTTATGATTCTTCTCTGACTGACTTACAGAATAACACCTTCAGTGTTTCTGTTTACTGATTTTCTTGCAACATAACAACACAGATCAATGTTCTAATCACCTGTACTGGTAAGAACATTGTTGTATGTCTTTACAACTGATTGTTGCTTTGTGCTAAGTATGTTCTGTACATGATGGCCATTTTAAACACTGTGTTCCACACATCATTTTGGTGTGCTTTTATGTAATGTAGAACACACATGGTTTGTGAATGTTTTCTAATGGACTGTGATGCTATTTACCATAATGTCAACTGCAGCTTGTTCATCACATTACTGCTAGCAGAGCAGCAGGGTTAGGTGATGATATGAACATATGCACATGTTGTAGTCATCTGCCATATAACTAGCAACTCTGGTACCTGGGGTCAACCCCTGATCTGGCATCCCCCTAAAAAAATAAGAAAAAAAATGTTCTCTCATTTTAAACTGTAGCACCATTTCTAGAAAGCAGTTGTTACAACTTTTGTTTCGATGCCTGTCCCATGCACAGCAATATATGCTTCAAACTGGAATCCAAGTATCAGCATTCAAATGCCAGTAATGCACTGAAGAATGAGGGTGCCCTCCCCCTTCACTTTACCCCTGTCCCCTTCAGCTGACCCAAACTATGCTCCTGGCTCTCACTTAGACAGTGTCTGGGTGTATTTGTGCACTTTTTCATGCCTGTACCATTAGTGGTGGCTCATTCGTATGCCCATTAAGTGCCTTCATGTAGTTGTTCAGTGCAACCTTGCTGCAGTCTGTGATGGATAAACATGCTGTACAACATGTTACATACCAGGTAGGCTTTAATTACCTTTTCTGTGAGAATGCTGTCAGGCTATACCAGAGGTATGCATGCACATGAATTATGTCTTCAGCTGTCTGTTAGTGCAAATACATGATAGTATTTCCCTTCAATAACTGTACACAGGTAGTTAGCATTACTAACCATGGCAGCAATTAACTGTTGACATTGAACATATGGAAGAGACAGGCAATCAGCATCTGTGTTCATAGGGTTATAGGCTGTCATATGTGCTTCTATATATATATATATATATATATATATATATATATATATATATATATGTATATATATTCTATGTATACTACCTCTTTTTCTGTCCATGACTGTACTGATCAGTTATGTATCTATGCATTAAAATGTGCTTGCATAATGTCTAACACTGTAACATCTAAATTATGTACAAGCTATGCTGATATGTGCATGACCAGAATGTTGGAGACATACATTGATGATTATGCTATCAATTCTGGCTAAAGGTGACATGATATGGTATTACTTGTAGCTGTTTTAAATTCTCCCTTACCTGTGCCTTGATTGCTATGAAGGCGACCTACATGGCATCCATTATTTCAGGTAAGACTACTATATTTCCAGGGTCATGTGTAGAATTAAAGTGTGGTTCTTGCTAAATAGAAGCTTGGTTCCAGGACATGTTACAGCATCCTGGACACCAGTGCATATGACATTCCTACTGTATTTCTTTTAGGGTTCTGGAGCATAACTATGTCCCCATCCACACCACACTGCATACCTTTGTCTCTAATGGAGCTGGTCATTAATGAACTTCTTCTCAAGGCAATTAGGAATAGTGCATGTCACAGAGGGAGATCTGGTTGTTGCATGTCTTGCCTGTACCGATTCAAGCCATTTTTAGATAATCATGGTCATATAGCATTCCTTGGCATAAACTACCTCTGTTATGATATTTTTATTGCCAATACTACTATATAGTGGAAAGGTGGCACTATATGGCAGATTGAACAAATCACTGTTATAATGGTCAGTGCCTGCTGCTGGAAAAAAATAAATAAATAAAATGGGATTCTTCGGCTTACTTGCAGGTCAGTTGCACACTGATTTTGTTATTGATCAGATAGCCTTCACCATTGCTATGTTCCTAGACTATTTGATAGATGTTGGTATTCTATGCCTTTTCATATTTTACTAGGTTTTATAGCTTAGTAATTCACGGCACTTATCAACAATAAGGTCAGGCACTTAAGATATAGATTTTATTTGTTATGAATCCAGGAAATTATCCATTTCTTTGCTTACATTTTAGAACATCAGGATACCTGCATTTAAAATATATACTCATTATAAGGATATAAAAAATTTAATAAAGTAGAAACTGGAAATAAACTAGAAAGAGATGAAACTGAAGCTGTAAAACAAACCATATTCATCTCACTGCTTAAATCATTTCTTTAACATTTCTACATTTAAAATACAAATGATATTCTTGCATTCTGATATAATTAGAATAATGGTTTCTGGCTTTCTTACCGGTTCATAACTGCTTCATAAAATATACAGAACATATTCGGTCACACTCAAGCGTTTGAGATGTTAAATATAAATTTCCTTGTTTGATTTTATGTACATTATCCATATTTGCATTCTCTTGATATACTGTTCATTAATAGTGTCATTTATTGATTTATGGGTTCTTGTCAGTATGCCCTCTTTAAATTTAATGAGATTACTCTGATGATTTATTTTCCTGTGTGTCCTGTTAAGTAAGACTATATTGCTATTATGAAAGTGTACTTTATCAACTTCTTGAAGGGAAAATCTCAGACTCAGAGGTGCTTTGTTCTTTTGCTTGCTGTTGTTGTCCTAGGCTAAACCACATGAAGTTGTCATATTAAAGTGAAGTATAATAAATTTTGGTTTATAGAGCTGATGAAACACTTTTGTGTGTTATGTTTTTTCTCTCCCCAGAATTTATTCTGAGTGTTACATAATATTTTGTGCTTTTAAAAATAGATACTAGGACATAAATTGGCTTGGTCGGCTGAGTAGAAGTACTGTGACATATTTTAAATATCTCTAAATAGATATGGTTACATTCAGAATAATAAATCATTTCCTAAACTAAGTTATTAATTAAATCTATGGATTTGAACTCCTTACTGATGCTAATCCTATCTGTATCCATGTCACAAACCAATGCCCAGAGTATAATCACAATTTTTTAACCAATTCAAAATTATTAAGGTATAGGCTATATGCAGGTTTGCTGCTAGAGTCCGAATGATGTAAAGTTCCAGGAATCTGGTGCATTATGCCAATATCAGCACTAAAGTTTTGGATAACAATAGAATACACTGATGTACCACAGTAAATTCAGAATATCTCAGTGCAGAAAGGAATATCTCAGCAGTAAAAGGACACTGAACATTCCCCGCAAGTAATCAAGTAATGAAAAATCACTGTCAAAACATGATCTACATTACGAAATTTAGGAAATGAATCACACAATTCAAGCAACTTAACAGTCTTAAATACATATCCATAACAGAATGTCTCCTATAAGCTTAAGGACAACTAGGCTCTCACTTATGGACTCTGATGGAATCTGTACATTTTCTAATACAAAAATGAATAAAGGTGAAAGGTAATCATGGCCATATTGCCACAGCTAACAATGTCTTGTGTGGAGAACATAAGTAATGGTGAGGAATCTGAGTCAAAAGGCAACCACGAAACGAAACAATCGCCACCAGGAAGTCAGCCAAAGCTCTTTATTCCAAAACCAAGCAGACAAGGCTGTCACCAGCCACGAAAAAACATGTAAACGCCTTAATCCTCTGATAACAGACAGTATGCGTTTTCGTCAGATTCTCGACTTCTTCAGACAATCAGTACATTCAATTAACACAGTATATATAACATTGACCATCAATTGATTAATTGAAATTATTCTAAAATTTGTTTTATGAATTCTACAAACAGTCATATGTGCAATACTTTAAATGGTATTTTTGAAATGACTTTCTTAATTTTAATTTTAAATGTCTCTTTAAATTTTAGAATAATTTCAATTAATCAATTGATGGTCAACGTTATATATACTGTGTTAATTGAATGTACTGATTGTCTGAAGAAGTCGAGAATCTGACGAAAACGCATACTGTCCGTTATCAGAGGATTAAGCGTTATTTTGTGGCTGGTGACAGCCTTGTCTGCTTGGTTTTGGAATAAAGAGCTTTGGCTGACTTCCTGGTGGCGATTGTTTCGTTTCGTGGTTGCCTTTTGACTCAGTTTCAGTTTGGTTGCATTTCCCACTTTTGGTTTTAATGGTGAGGAATCACTGAAGGAAAGTGGGAGACAGAAAACAGGATGTGGGATATGGTTGAAGAAGAGGTATACACAAGATGGATGCTGGAATAGAAAAATCAGAGGGAAAGTCAGCAGGGCATGGGCAATTCTTTGAGGGGGGAAAATAGGCCCCTTTTTTATTTATTTATTTTAAATAGAAGGAAAGGTAAAGTTAGGAAAAGAGGAGGAGGTGAAGGCCATCACAGCAGGAATACTCATAGAACAAATATTGCAACACATGACAGACAAATGATGGAAATAAACAGTAAGGACAGATATATTACAAAAATGGCACACAACCTGGGCTATGGAAAATCGTTCAACAGGGTGGGGATGCATACCAGCCATGGTGAAATGCAAAAAAATATACCTGCCTATGCACTGTCACATTTACACATGTTGCAAACTGTTTACCAGTCATACCTGGATGTGTGTGACCAATGGCAGATGTGTTTTCTAGGATAAAATATAAGGATCACAGTACACATTGGATAAATAAACACATATCCAAGTAGTCTGTCAACAGTGCAAGTGTAAGCCAAGCAACATCACAGATGAGCAAATGAAGATCTAAGAATGCTAGATAACACCAGTAGAGGAACCGGCAACCTTGCATGTGAAAGACAAAAACCAAGTACAGCACCAAACAGCAGCAAAGCAGCAAAATGTCTAATAAATACACAAGTTATGTGTACACATCCCAAACAAATGTGCAATGGAATGCATATATGTGACACTCATATGCTATGTCAAAGGAAACACACAGGCATAGGCAAATATGTATGACTGTCAGGGACCTAAATGGAACTTACATGAAGACAATGTCAATGCTCATTCACACATCAATGACATATAAGAATATTTGCAAAAATGTAACACTACAGCTTAAAAAAATATATCAGGCTCTTCACATAAATTTCAACAATGTACACTTGTTAACACACAATTATAACAAGAATAAGGATGTATTGCAAGCATTAGTCAGTGACCTGTGTGCAGATGTCCTGCATCTGTAAAATGGCCATGCATTTGCACATGTTCAACATGCCAACAACATAGTATGTGACAATGGTCAGTAATTGCAACAAAGGCAAATATAACTGCAAAATATAATATGACAATGGAAATGGGGTAGACAGCCTGCACCCACATCAGGGAAAAGCAGGATGAGAAGGTAAATTTATATATGCAAATGCATGTGTAAAGCACACAGGGTGTTGTGAAAGCTAGCCCAAAATACATTTAAGCAATTGGCAAATGTATATCACATAGGCAGACTGATTGCTGATGTTTACAGACATGGGCATGTATAAATCACACAGAGAAAGTAATGCACAATCATATAACATCAACAGGTATAGGTAAGAACCTAAGAATTTTAATCACATACACATATTCTGCCATGCCATTCTTGAATAAACAACCACAGGTGTATGTCATGCAGCCTACTCACTAATGAGCAGAGGACACTCCTGTGAGCATCATTACAGTACTTTAAGGATAAGTCAGTGAATGCTCACATGTCAAAGCTACAATTGTGTGTCAGTATGGATCAGACCATGCACACAGACATGTGCAATCATCAGGTAGTGTGTACAAATATTATCAGAAGGTGTGAACTTATGTGAATAGGTATTGGATGTAAAAAAGTAACATACAGCAAACGTGGTGTAATGTACTGTTACAGAATAAATCATCCTTACCACGGTATTTACATTAATGTGACATTGGCGTTCAATGCAATCAGCAATGGAGGACTGCCCATACGTATGCCATACTTGAATATGACTCCACATGGCAACGTCATTGCTAACACATGGCACACAAAACACATCATTCCTGTAGGACAGCATGACAACTATCATCCAAAACACATAAGAAATGACATGTCCTTCTGTTGCACATACATAATATGGCAATACACTAATCCAAACCATACCACATGGTAGGGCTGGACTATGGAAAACATGTATTGTCTGCCAGTTTCTCTCGGTAAAACAAATGTATGCAGGCAAATTGTTGCAGCACTAGCTGCAGGTTAACTGCTACAATGCATGGACAGCTAAATATGGGAGGAAAGTGTAATGCATTAATGTGTGTCATGCACACATTGAAACATAAAAGTCACACAATGATATCTGCATAGTATGTTTGCACATGTAACATGTAAGCATGACAGCTACAGGGTATGCTTGCACAAGAGTGCATATACAGTCCAACCAATTATATGGCAATCAGCATGTTGGCAGCATAACACAATTGGAGCACAAAGACAATACTTATGGACCTGGCAGACCAGGCTGATGGGGATGAGCTTCATGAATGATCTATTGGGCTGTGAATATGTTACACATTACTCATGCCATATCCTAGAAGAAGTTCTCCATCATGTCCCTAATCTCTGTTTAAAGCACGTTGGTCATAACCTCTCTGATCTTCTTCTGATAATCATCTCTGTTCTGGTCCTGGCATCATCTCCTGCAGGGTACAGCAGGAATGATACCTTGGGCAGGTGTGGGTCCAGCTTCTTCATCATTGCCATCATCATCACTGTCATTATTTGATGGGTCCTGCAGTGGCCTAGGATGTGCTCATCATCTGCTTTTGATAGGTGATCATCCACAGGTCCCATGCTCTGTCAAGATGAATCACAAAACACAGCAGAAATGAAACACAAAAGTCTATTATACAAGACATTCACATGAAGATCATAGCTGACCTAGACCTTAAAATTAAACTGATCTGTACATCTGCAATCTGATACATTATTAACATCCTAGCTACTTGTGACTTCTTCCGATACAAATATGAGACTGAAGGTGTAGTAGCAAGCATTGAACATTTTATTTAAAACACAGTTCAATTTGAAATGGTGCAAACATTCTAAAGGTAGCACAATTATAATCAACACAATTGCTGCTATTGAATGGATCCTCATGCATACAACTTCCCTATGCCACTTTATCTATAATTATGGAACTGTCCAATAACAGAACATTTCAAAGAGAATGTATCCATAAACAATGTCAGCAGTTCAATCAGGGCCATGCAATGGCATGTTTAACACAGCTTACCAGTGGAAACCATGACATCATCTGAACATTTGAATGCTGGCCAACATGAAGCAGGGCAAACATACAAATAGCAAGCACATGTAACAGATCCAGACATTTGAATGGAATAATGCTGGACACGGCCTCACACCACCTTAACCTAACTGAAATTTGGCAAAATAAAAGCTTGTAAATGACAAGACAACATTATTATTGGGACCTAATTAATTAATTAATTAATTAATAATGCTGTCTGCCTCAGTAAAGGTTTCATCTGAATGTCGGGCAGAATGTCATCATTCCCTTTCTTTTTTCCCTTGCATGTGTTCCCTGAGCAGTTTTGTCTGTGTGTGAATGTAAACTGTAGCCTCTTCCTGTAATGACTCATATAAGCAGCTGCAAAGTGACACTGTTAAAATGAAGACAAAGTGGGATGACAATATTGTGGAATCTAGGCAAGCCATATGACAAACATCTGAGCCAGGCAGCAGGTTAAATGTCTGAAGCCACATCAATATAATGAATACAGCAGTAAAAATACTTATAATATTCAATCATCACAGCCTGTGACACATAAGATTCTATTGTATTTTGTATTAGCAGTATTATATACATACAACTGTATGATTGACCTTCCTACAATTAATAGTCAGTGCCCTACAAACTGCAAACATTTTGATGCTTGTTGATTATGAAATGTTGCAAGAAATGCCTATCTTCACAAGTATCCACAAACAAAGAAGTATATTGTAACAAAAACACCCAAGGTGCTGTAAGCAGATGCAACATAAACGTAGAACTGAAGGGTATGCTACACAGTCTACAAATAACAATGTGAACATTGACACAGAAGATCCTCTTTCAGTCTACGAATAGGCACGCTATATAAAACAAATCAATCATTGAGAAACACAGTCTCAACATACAAGTGTAACAAAACATATAATCAAAACTCAAAGCATTGTAGACTCATATATAACACAGGTACATCAAAATATGAGTGACAGATACACAAACCTGTCATTTAGGTTGTGGCATACATTTCAAAAACTATCTGAAAAACACAAAGCTTGATGCAAAAGGAAATTTCAACAGATTTGTATTTCAATCAGACTTTTAAGCATAGGTGTAATATGATTATTGCACTTACCTTATTGATGCATTATGGGTATTCAGGAGTTCTAAGCAATATACATAGCAATATAAAAATACAGGCCTGTAACAAGGATCAGATTATTTCCTTTAACAAAACAGTAAAATTAAACAATATACCTCTCTCTCTCTCTCTCTTTCTCTCTCTCTCTCTCTCTCTCTCAACTGCTTCTCAATCTTGTGCATTCGCTCAATGCACAGGGCACGATTTTGGGTCCAGTCTTCAATGCCTGAAAAATCGAAAAGAGCAGCTATGAATGATATTGGTCTCAAATAACAGGGATGTACATCCCTCAGATGGGGTTCTAGAAAATCTATTTCTGAAGAACATCAGCTAATCACCATATTCATTTTGCAATATTATACACAGACTCAAAGCAAAGGGCATGATTTTGGGTCTGGTCTTCACTGCTTGAAAAAAGAAAAGAGCAACTATGAATGATGTAGTCCTCAAATAACAGGGATATACATTGCTCAGATCAGGTTCTAGAAAATTTGCTAATAATGAATATCAGTTAATCACCACACGCATTTTGCAATGTTACACACAGGCATTTATATCTTTGAATACAGTTGAGAGGACATGAGATTCAAACTTAAAACTCTAATGTACATCCAACCTTGACACCTACCTGTCTAGGTAATCCATTTTGATTAAGAATGTGCATGATGAATGCAGTGAAAATACTTGCGGTCATGACATCATCTGGATGGGAAAATGGGCTACTAATATGGATCATGTTTTAGGATTTCAAAAAAATGTAAATAAAAACAATTAAAAAATAATGCTTTTTACTGAGTCACTCTAAAAAGTAAAAAAAAAAAAATAATGAACAAGAGTGAAAATTTTGCAAAAGATACACCGACAAGTTGATTTCAGAAAAGTATTTGAGGTTGGTTTTGCTGATTCCTACTACTTTTTCTAGTACACCATTATCACAATCAGCAAAACCAACCTCAAATGTTTCTCTGAAATCAGCTTACCTGTGTATCTTTTGCAAAGTTTTTATTCTTCTTTGTTGTTTTTTACTTTTTTTAGAGCAACTCAGTAAAAATCATTTTTTTATAAAATGTTTTTTATTTATATTTTTATTTATTCCTTTTGAGTTTTTATGCATATATATGTGTGTGTGTGTGTGTGTGTGTGTGTGTGTGTGTGTGTGTGTGTGTGTGTGTGTGTGTGTGTGTGTGTGTGTGTGTGTGTGTGTGTGTGTGTGTGTGTGTGTGTGTGTGCGCGTCCACGTGCGTACCCTGCTCTGTGCCTCTGTAGTTTTATGACATCTTTGTAGGTGTGTGCCTCACCTACGAGAAGGTTGGAATTTTTTCCACTGTTTCGAGAGAGTGTGACAGAACCTCAAAAGGACAGAGAGAGATCCACAAATTCAACTTCAATAAAATGCATTCTAATAATAATAATAATAAGTAATATTGTATTCATTATTTTATTCAGAGATACCTTTTGATGTTTTTAAGTTGACAAAGAAAGGCATTGCATTGTTTTGTATTTTAAATAAATATAAGTAATATCAACTTAAAACATTATTTTTCTTTACATTAGTCATGTTTTACTTATGTGTATATTGTAGTTATTTTGCAAATGAAAAAAAAAATTGACAAACAAATGTGAATAAAATCAAAGATGACAGCAGGGAGAGCAACAAAGTTATCTGATGGTATAATATTATGTGTAA
The DNA here is from genome assembly GCF_019279795.1 of Protopterus annectens. Classification (NCBI taxonomy): domain Eukaryota; kingdom Metazoa; phylum Chordata; order Ceratodontiformes; family Protopteridae; genus Protopterus; species Protopterus annectens. The sequence continues at coordinate 27,519,124 of NC_056746.1, forward strand.
AATTATGTTTGTTGTATATATAAATACCACATAGTAATTTTATAGGGTCTATATTATACGATTGAATGCTTTAAAAAGCGAACAATGATTAATCAACCCCATGTAAGTGAAAGCTTACAATGTCAAAACCTCAGAACAGCGATTTCTCCCAAGAGAAAAAAAATCACTGTTCCAAAAAAAAAAGTAAAAAAAAATTTTAAAACATTACATAAAGTGGGGGGCTTCACCTCCCCACACCCCCCGACGTGTGGGACTGTACCCCTCATACCCCCCTACTTAAATATACCAACTCTGAGATTGCACTACAGTGCCCAAAATGGCAAAGTAACGGAAGCGGCCAAGCAAATTCTTTCCCAGGGGAAGAATTCACTTAAAAGCCACTTAGCTATTTTGCCTTTTCATTCTTTTATGTTCGATCAAGACGCATTTGACAGAATGCATCTGCGATCACGTAATAGGAACCTATTTAATGAATGTACTAAAACACTTCTAAGGTTGTTTTATACCATATTTTATTAAACAAATGATTGTGGATAAATCCCAAGCAAAACATATGCAGCATTTCGAGGTGCATATATTTACAGCCTACAAATTGAATGGTTTCATTTATTCTACCACTTAGATTATTGTTAACTAAGACATTTTAAAAAAGTACAGTTTGTACTCTCTTCTTCACTCCAGTTGCAGTGTGTTTTTATAGCTGTCCCTGCTAATTAAATAAAATACATAGCATCTGACTATGCCATAACTTATTCATCTTGTACAGTTGCCTGTGGCATCATACCAGCTTGGTCTCAGCTGTGGCTTTAACATCTGTGAGGTTAATTGAGGACTTGAGTTAAAAGTCAGTTTCACAGTCACCTAATGTATGGAGTTTCCCCTTGTCTTTCTAAGCAAAAAAAACCCATAAAAAAATACTTCTGTGCTTCTGCATCAGAGCTAAAAGTTTGAATGAATCAGTCCCTTGTAATTTTAAATTCATTTTATTTTCTGTAAACATAATGCAGTAAAGCTGTGTGCCCTTCACCTGTATTTTTGCAGCAGCTGTGTGTGTTGTCTGTGTGTGGATGGAATGATGTTTGGAGATACAAGACTGTGTGTGTGTATGTGTGTATGTATGTGTGTGTGTGTGTGTGTGTGTGTGTGTGTGCGTGCGTGCGTGTGTGTGTGTGTGTGTGTGTGTGTGTGTGTGTGTGTGTGTGTGTGTGTGTGTGTGTTTACATGCCTGCAAGTCTGTATTAGCAAGACAGCGGAAAAACTTCCAAGCTTTGCTCGGTATTTTTTCCTGTCTCACTAATGACAGAGGGACAATATTTTACTTAAAGAGTAAATATTGTCCCTCTGTCATTATTAGAAAGCTTTTTGTTAAAGTTGGCTTTGCAATACAGAACCACAGAATGACAGAAAGACAGACCAACAAAGCCAACTTCAATAAAAAGCTTTCTAATAAAAATGAACACATGCTGGGCATGTAGATACTTAGCAGGAATGAATTAATGTCAGCACTGTGGTCACAACCATTAACAGCAACGGAAAACCTTCAATACTCAAACAGTGGGACAGTGTTATGAATTACACAGCTTCCGTTAACATAGACATAAAAGGTGGTGACATCAGGGACACAGTAAGGTAAGTCGAAGCATACCACTCAACTGTCCAGATTTTCACAGAATGTGCAGAGTTTTGCCACATATTTTCAGTCTGTTCCTCAAAAAATTTGTGATTTTCTGGATTTTTGTGGCAAATTAGTGAGGACTGAATTCACTAAATAATGACAGTCATTTGAGTTCCAGGCTTCACATCTTTCAGAAAATACATGGTAAAACAAGCCTCTGGATTCATTAAACTCCATGAGGGAACAGTATTATTCCTGCATGGAGAGGTTCGTGACAGTGTAGAACAGCAGCGCGCCTTGCATATGCATAAAGGCATGCTGCTGTATCCTCTACATGGACATGATCCATGTATGGGTGTAGGGGGCATGTCCGAGCAGTGAAAAGACACTAAGCATGCCCCCTGCGCTCAGAAAGTGCAGTGCAGCACATTCTAAGCTGTACTGGCATAATATTAGAGCTTAGCTCTAATATTATGCCAGTATATCAGTGTGCACAGACACTGAAATGTAAAATAGATCATTTCAGTGTCCGTGGACACTGAAATAAAAACGGACAGAGGAAAGCCGAACAGGGGGTGTGTCACAGCTTCTGTGACACACCCCCCGTATTGCTAAAGTGCCGTATGGCACTTCTGCATCCTGCAGAAGCAGGAAATGTGAGCAAATGCACACACATACCTCTCAACCATTCAGATTTTTGCAGAATGTTCAGATATCTGCCTCATATTTATGGTCCACTATTCATAAAATCATGGTTATCTGGCAAATTAGTGGAAAATCATTAAAGATTGAAGTTGGAAAAAATGACAGACATTAGTTACAGACATTATACCCTTCAGAAAATTCATGCCAATGCAAAGCCTGTTATCCTATCAACTTTTTTAAGTTGCCAAGAGCAATATTTAAAAATTGACCCTGTTTTTCAGCCTTTCTCCCACTTTTATTTATTGCTATGTCCAGATTTTTTGTTCTAAGAGGTTGAGAGCTATGCACACATAACGGGATAAACCCCCCAAACATAAATAAACAAAAGCACAACCCCACAAAAACAAGAAAGTCCATAGAGAAGATGTCATGCATCAGCAAGAAACATGCACAGAACCCTGAAAGCACAATCATTGCCATGTCACAAATACAGTCCAAGTAGTAGTCAGAACACCACAATACACACCCATATAACCTAAAAAAAATAATAATATATCCTTGTTCTTAATGCCGTAAGGAATGTTTAAGTGTCACTAAGTGGATGTGTTCATTACAGCTTAAACATCCCATAGGAGCTAAATGAAAATAGACAGACAAAGCATTAAAGCTAAGAGAGTGTAGTGGTTAAAGCTGTAGTTTTACATGCAGGCATTCACGGTTCAAGTCCTAAAAAAGGCAAGTCAATGCCCCATGTGAAAGTAGTGTGAAAATGATTTTAGTAAACTTAAATTATGTAGCAACTATTTTTTTTTGTCAACCAGGGTAGAGTAGCAGTACCAAAAGTGAGATGTCAGTGTAGAAAAGATGTGAAATCCCCATATAAACACACTTGCCCCATACAGTATAGTCACACAAGAATATAATGTAATGAAAGCACATAGGGGATGTCATGGAAGGTAAATGTAAAATTATAATGTGTATGTAAACATGTATTTTATATTATACGACTGACCATTGACATACAAAAATGAGTACACTAATTGGGCAGCTCAAACAGAGTGCCCACTCTAAATCCGAGAGTATACTAATGGAAAAAGGTCCGGTTGCCCAGACTGTTTCCATTTATACATCTCCTGTATTTTTTTTTGTCTGCAGAGATAGCAATGGAGAAATGAAGATCTCCGTTGCTTTTTATAACATATCTCACTATGTGGTACGAGTTGAAGAACTCATATAACATAGCAAGATATCATAAAAAAATGCAATGGAGATCTTCCTTTCAACAGAGAAAGGAAGATCTCTGTTGCTTTCTTAGTATATTTCACTATGTTATACGAGTTCTTCAGCTTGTATAACATACTGAGATATGTTAAAAAAGCAATAGAGATCTCACTATCTCCGCTGCTACCTCTGCACAGCACTGATGTACTGCATAAGTGTGGGAACACATCCCATATGCATGCACAGTACATCAGAATTGCCCCAGGATACCGGAAAACTGAGGAGGGCCAACACAGAGGTATGATACAATGACATTACATAAAAAAGGTAAGTATTGTTTTTCTTAAATAATGTCATTGTAAAATAGCAATAACCCATAGCTGGGTGTGGGCAATGCTGGATTTGCCCACGGTTGGCATTATTTGGTCACTCGGGCTCCCCCTTCGTGACCAAACAACATCAACTGTGGGTAAATCCAGCATTACCCACTCCAGCTGTGGGTTATTGCTTAAATATAACATTATAAGTATAATATGCATAAATGTGCCTTATTCAGTCTGTATCCATCAGACCTTGTTCTGCCCAGCAACAAAATAGTCAGCCCTGCCAAGTCTCAGAACCAGAATGCTGTCTTCTACAGTCACAGCAACATACCACTACACTGTCTGAGATGCAAGTATTTGTAGTGCTGTAACGAACATATCCTGCATTCAGGTCATTTGACATTAATAAAAACAAAACAGCAGTCCCAAGTGTTGCACCAATGACCCTGACACCATAGTCAGAGAAATGTACTACTACACTAACTGAGCTATAAAAACAAATGCTGCTTTTTCAAACATATTGTGCAATAGAGGCACACAACATTAGGGAGAAAGGTTTGTGGAACCTTTTGTGTGCTGTATATAGACACACACACACACACACACACACACACACACATGCACACGCACACTCACACATATATGTCTGATGAAACATACATATGAAAACATAGAGTCATAATATATATATATATATATATATATATATATATATATATATATATATATATATATATATATATAAAAAACATACAGTGCAGTTATATCTCAGAACCATCCCTCCAAACCTGTTAGTGCAAGCAACCTGTACAAAGACTGTAAAAGGGGGGGTAGATGGGCCACATATACGGACATATTTCAAAAATTGCTGTTACAAATGAAGACGTGTTACAGCAACAGTGTGTGTTTCAGCTGACAATCACTGAAGGATATGAGAATGGAAACTGAAATGTCATGTCATTTACTTACTGACATAAATCCTTGGATCAATAGCGTGATTTACCAGACAAATAGAAATACATTGTGGAACTGAACAAAAGTATGGGCCAAACATCTGGATATTCTGTGAAAATTCTGGCAGTGGAGAGGTATGCTCAGAACCCCTTAGTGCAATGAATCTGGACCAAGCCTAACAAAGTTGGGGGACAAAGGCCTGAAAAGAAGGACATGTCCAAAATACATCAGTAGATAAGCTGAGAACGTTCATGTAATAACAGTCTATGTCCTGACATATATCAACTTAAATATCACAATTCCAGGACTCAATCGCTTCTCATTAGTTACTGACCTCAATCCCCACATCATCCCATTGATGTGTCATGTATACATAACAGTCATGGGAACCAGACCAAAGATACTGGCCAACAACTGGACATCCTACGAATATGTGGACATAACACAACATTAGGAAAAGTAAACTGAGCTACCGAGCAATGTCCAGACTACAATCAGACTGACATAACACTACCCAGGTCCAGCTCTGGGGCTGTACTCATGGATTAGCAAATACAAAAGGCACTACAGGGATGTAACACTAGTGAAAAACAGACACTGGTGTGAAAGTGCATACCCCCAAAGAAGTGCACCACAGTCACAGTGACATACCAGTAAGCAAATTGAACACAACAGTATAATACTGTGTGAGCAACCACATATCATTTGCCACTCAACCATTACCCCTACATATACTGCCCCAATTCACAGTGTACTGGGAATCCTGAGGTGTTGCAGGACATGTAACAGTCAGCCCCCATAAACATACAGACCTGCTAGACCACCAGCACCTGTAGCAGCATGCAGAGTCAGATAGGTAAAGGATATATGTCACTCACTCCTGCTACCCTCCCTACTTAGCCCAACATACATATACGCACAACACTGCTTGTTCACAATAGCCAGACAGACATAACTGTCATATGTGCAGATTTCCACAGAATTACCAGGGTGTGGACCCATAACCCTGCCACTGCTATATACCATGGCCAGGAGTCTCACAGGTTATTGGCATGATAACTGGAGTGCAGTTGGTAATTAATGATATACCATACTTCTGCACCTCCCAGTGCAGTACATCTGGACAACACATGGCATACTTGTGGGACAGGGGGGCTGGAAAGAGGGACATATCACACATAATGGTGTTACAAACTGAAACAGTAGCTGGTGTTACACATGTTGTTATAACAGAACATCCCTGAAGGATATGATGTCCGGAACACCAATGGATGTCAACAGTTACTGACTACAATCCTCACATTATCGTACCAACCCCACAAAAACAGATGTTGTTCAAGGAACAGACCAAGCATAATAGCAAACATCTGGTCAGTCTGTGGACAACATGACAGTTGAGAGGTATGTCAGAGGCATATCACTGTCTGATATCAAGTCACCCAGTGAATACATGGCCAGACAAACTCTGTCAATGTAGCAACCCTCTATGTGTATAACAGCACTAATGACATACAATCAGTACATAAATCTGGAGCTTTGTCCACCATGTTGTTGGGCTGTTTCCATATGTCCTGTCCTGTGAGGTATTTCCACCTACTGTCTGTGAAGCTGTAGCCCCCACACTTCTGCAATGTACCCCGCACAGGCAAGGGAAATGGGCAAGGCCCACATGAAGGCCATTCCATATGGTGGAAATAGCAGCTGTGTCCAAGCCCACAATACAGTACTATGTGGGAACCTACATAGCTTTATAACCTCAGCAATACCCAACAGGACAACATCAATGCCCTCAAGGTAGGCTGAACACCTGTGGTGGACAGCAGCAATACACAAATCACAGACTTGGTCCTTATATTGGCTCTACAGGGCAAATCAGGAGCACGCACCAACTTGGCATCAAGTCAGCCTTTGTCTGATCAAGCATATAAGGCCACAGGTGGAGTACTGTAAGGCTAACTATGAGTACAAATTGGACACATCCACCAAGGCCAATCAGAAGGCCATCTTCACTTATGTCTGCAATCTCTGAGGCAACAAACCAACCCACCCTGTAATGGTGGTCAATCAGACCACATACACATATAACATAGCTATAGCCAACCTGCTGCAGATAGGTTTAGGGCAGCACAGCACCCACACCCCTCCCCTCCTTACCAGTGAGCAGGTACATATTGCCTACTGAAAGGCAACAAACGTAAGTATCCATGGGGCCTGATAATATCCCTGTCTGCATCCTACATGAACTCAGGGATGTTCTCCCAGCTCCATTACCCACTGTAGTCACACCAAGTGTTGGCACCATCCACACCCATCTTCATGGAAGATGGCCAATGTCATCCCTCTACACAGACATGAATGAGAAGTACAGGATTATGGAATCAACTAGCCCTCATTGGGGGGAATATGACATTCCAGGACCAGCAGTGCAATGCAAGCAGATACAGTCCTGATACATTATAGGGGTGTGGTGTGGTTGTGAGTGATGGCTACTGGTATGCAATGTGGCTGTGCAGGTTCTGTACATACTGTTGCCAAATGTATGAGGTTCTCTGATGTGTCTCCCTTTTTTATGTCTTCCAGGTGCAATGTTGCAGCAGCAAAGGTCATCTTTCTCAGCGGCTGAGACAAATACAATCATAGAAGCGATACTACAGAACCATTCCATAATGTTTGGTTGGAGCCGGCAACATCTGCAGGAGTGGACCAGCTTGTGGGATGACCTTGTCCACAGGGTAAATGATGTCAGTTTGCACACATGTAGATACGAGCAGGTCCAGCATTGTGAAAGTGACCTCATATGCCATGCCCGGCAAAGGGCTGCTGCAGTGGCCAGGGACCACCCAGCCACAGGTGTGGGCCAGGCCATGCAGCCCTACTGACAACCACTGGGGAGCTCCTCAGGTACCTTGGGGTACCCATCCCAGTACAACATCAGAGTACAGACCCTCCCCACATATTGGCAGTGGGTGGCACCCAGACAATGGACAAGGAGTGTGCAGAGAAGGCCCCAGTGTAGATTACTAGACTAGTGTAGCAAGCATATTTGTAATTGTAGAGTATCTACGTGCATGTGTCAGGTCAGATTGCAGTTGTGGATGGGGTTTTCTAATGCACAGATGTGCACATCTAAGGTGAAGGACAGCAAATTGTGTAGTATTTGGGGTTGTACTGTAAACGTGCAGACATGCGGCATCCATCCTGTACCAATGCCACATGTGGCTCTGCTGACAGTACTTCCCTCCTACAACTACCTAGGTCCCTCTGGTCTGCATGTGGGATGGCAGCTTGCAGCTGGTGAGTATGCAGTTCTTCTCTTGTGGTTTGCCAATACCCCAGGCATGTGAAGGCTATGCAATGTACCATGCACATAACTGTCACTCATAGCAATATTGCTTTATATGCATGTTCACCTGTGTTGGGGTTAACTGCATTGCACAACAGTGGTCACCACAGGGGCCTATCTGATGAGAATGTAACATCCCTGTAACATACCTCACGACCTGTCAGTGCAACACTTCTGGACAGAGACCAACAAAATGGGGGGGGGGCAAATGGCCTAAGGTATGGACATGTGTGAAACATTACTGTCATATAGTGGATATAAACAGTGTACACACCCCTGTTAAGATGCCATGTGTTTGTGATATATATACAAATTGAGACCACAATATGTCAGTCCACACCTTTTCCAAACTGTAATGTGACCTATGACATGAACAATTCACCTGTAAAACCAATCAATCTGTTTTGCACCAAATATGGAGTATATGAACCTGACAATAAGCTGAATACATATGTGTTCACACCCTTCAAATAATATGTTATTGCAGCAGCTTGTGATTTACTGACAGCATACAGTCTGCTTGGGTACACACCTCCCATCAAGTAAAGGCACTCTGAGTAACACCAAATAACAGTCTGCTGTCCAAGTGGGATAATCATGACATTTGCTCAGTTGCCTGCAACAGCCATGGCTTGCAGACAGCTGCCAAATCAGCAAAGGAATCTCATATTTGAAAGGTATCAGCCAAGAGTAGGGTACAACAACATTACCACAGCACTGAATACAACTATGGAACACAGCGAAGACAGTTGTCAAAAGGTGGATTGAATATGTGACAACAGTGCTGTTGAAAAGAACTTGATGTCCCTCCAAAAATGATGACAAGACATGTCAAGACCTGGTCAGGAAGGCTGCCAGGGGACATACAGCAACACTGAGGGAGTTGCAGGAATCTCTTGCTAGTACTGGTGTTGTGGACTACCTGTGGGAACACTCTCCCATATTGTGCATACGTCTGGCACATGGGGTAGGGTGAGAAAATAGAAGCATTTAACCACACCAGAAAACATCCAGGGGTGGATACAAATTGCAATACATCACATCACATCCACCAAAGGCATGTGTGAAAATGTGTCATGGTGTAATGAGACTATGGATCAACCTCACAGCCACAATACTAAAAGGTATGTGTGGTGCACAAGCAACACCTCTCATAACCTGAAGGCCAACATCTCCATGGTGAATCACACTGGTGGCAGTGGCCCACTGTTGGGATGCTGTTCCAAAGCCAGAATAGCGCCTGTAGTCACAGTGGTGGGAATTCTAGCCATGTCCAAATAACACCCACATTTGCCCAAAATCCATCAGGCGTCTGCAAGAATGCTGAGGATGGGGAGGTGTGTCAGCCTTCAACATGACAAAGACCCGAAGCATACATCCAAAGGTACCTAAAAATGGCTCCACCTGAACACACTCATGGTTATGGATTGACCCAGCCAGAGCCTACACCTGCACCAGATAGTAAAACACCAGTGTGACCTGATGAGGGCTGTGCACATGAGCTGCCCATGCAATCTGATAGAGTTAAAACAAAAAAATGATGTATGTGTTAAAAACAACAACTGTAGAAATAAACAAGAACTGAATTAGAAACCAAGGAAACCAAAATAGTCATATGGGTAAACACTTTATTTCTCCACTTTTCGTCAGATAAGACTTCTTCAGAAAACAAAGAATAACACAAAAAAACCCACACCCCTTTAAATACACCAAATTCATAAAACAATTAAACAAATTAATACAATAAATTGAATCAATTAACAATACAAAATTTAAAATTTAAAACCAAGAACCTCTACTTAGATTTTTCATAAAGTTTCACTTTACTCCTACTGTCTTTTAAAAAGCACTTTATATTCACTACCCCGTTAAGCCCTGGATGTTCATCAGCAATCAATTTAATCTGCCAAGAAGTTTCTCTTTTCTCTAAATCATTTTTGTAATCACCCCATCTCATATCTTTAGATACCTGTTCAAGCACATAAAATAAATATTTTTTGTGATGTTGACAAGTCAAACTGTGCCTATAAAGTACATTATCAAGTTCTTTATTTTTAATAGCCCTAACATGCACTTTTATTCTCATATGTAATGCTCTAGCCGTCATTCCAACGTAAAATGCTGGACACCCTGAGCAAACACTAATATAAACAACTTCTACACTGTTACAATCAAATCTCCCAGCACAAGCAGCAGTCAGATGAAAATGTGGTAACAATAAGTATGTTCTTTCATGAATAAACCTACAGACAGTACAGAATCCAATTTATACATCCCTTCCGCTCATTCAGTATGTGGTATAGTTACTTTGCTGGTATCTTTACTTAACAAGCTTTTTATATGGTGATTTCTCCTATACACAAACCTACCCTGGGATTCAAGAAGCTTGGCGCAAGGACGGTTTTAGCCTTGCGCCGAGCATCCTCACTACAGATGGTGCAGCAGCTCCATATGAATATGTATGAGGGCGCGCCGCCGCACCCTTGACGTGCACAGGAAATGTGTGCGAGTGCAGGGGGCATGTACAAGCGCTCTACGGAGATGTAAACATGCCCCGACAGTTGAAAAACCTACTATGCCTACTAGCAGAGCCTGCCTCTAATAGTAAGTCAGTAATTCAGTGTCCGTGGATACCAAAATGCATGCTAAGCATACAAGAGTGTCCATGAACAGTGAAATAAAATCGAAGTAGTAAACACACAAGCATGTAGAGGAATGTTGAGCCCTGTCCCTAGAACTTTCACAATTACATTCCCTGTCCCTGTGTCTCTATTATACATTTGAATTGCTGCAATATCGAAGGTGCAAGCAAAGCACAGCATGTTTGCATGTCGCTGCCCTCCACCGAGCGTAGCTTACACATCAAATTCATTCAAATAGAGAAAAACAAGCAGAATCAAAGTAAATGTCAATAGTGTAGTGTTTAGGGCATCTGCCTAATGAACAGGCATTCACAGTTTGAGCCCAACAATAGCACATATCATTTTCCATGTGGAATGAATGTTGTTTTGCTGTAAAACCGACATGAATATTGCATGAGATATTGAACTTAAATATCATTCAAAGTGGCACTGCCATAATGAATAAGGCACTAGTAAGCAGGTGTAAGCACAAATAAGCAGCAGTAAACATATATAAGTACCAGTAAGCAAGCCTGAGTCCGCTAGCGCGGGTCTAAGCGGTGCCCAGCATAGGAAATGTATATAAGTATGTACAGATATATAATATATGTACATATATATAATATATGTACATATATATATATATATATATATATATATATATATATATATATATATATATATATATATATATATATAAAAGAATGATGTAACAATAAAGCATACAAAAGGAATGAGAAGGGAATCAACAGCAACCCCAGTATTAGATAGTGCTGTCAGCGTATGTCATACCAAGCTGGGCAGGAGTGAGCAAAGCACTGCTATTCACACCACAGGCAGGATATTACCAGTGGGAGTAACATTGTTGATCTGCTAAGCCTACTTTACACATAGAGGGTAGTCCCTGGTAGGACTACCCAAAAATTGATAGGATGTTTGGCCGTCCGACCATTACACAAGCAAGGGCAGGTATGTTCAAGGACGAAATGGTGGGAGAGCCTGAGAATACATGGGTTGGGACAACATAAGTGTAGGGCCCCTAACGCTCGGGAGAGGGCAATGTGTGGAGGTGTGTCATGGCAGCGATAACAACTGGACAATGGATGGTATGCATGTATGTTGAACTCAGGTGGGGTGGAGGAACTATGGGTATGAAATTATGGAGCCAGGCGTGCCAGGATTGGATGGGCTGGTTCTAATTGGACCGCCCCATGGAGGTTGGCGTGTTCATTATAAATATATATATGCATACACACATTTAGACATCTATATGTAGAAGTACATTCTCTGTAACACATTCATTCCATTTGCAGACATAAATAACATGAATGTGCCCTTACAAACCTCAACAGTAGATAGAATAATAGGTTGTGCATAAGAGGGAAGGGATGAAACTGCTAAAATGCAGAAATGTGTACAATGTCCGAAGTCAGTGCTGTGCTGAAAATAATCAAATGTGAGGACTTTCCCACACATGGAATCACTCCTGTGATCTGCCTGCTACAGCAATGACAATTACTAAATGAGCCTGTTTGTAAAAGAAATACACCAAACACGTACATCATTAGGCTCTTATGTGTAACGTGTGTGTTACCACATAGTCATACTTATTAATTTATTGTAGTGTCATGTTAAAGGGAGTAAGGATGTAATGAAGTATAGAGTCTAATCTTGACATAAACACATGCGTGTCCCATATGAGACAACCCAAAAATTGTGAATAGTGTCCTTTTGGTCGCTCATGTCACCAATGTTTGTGGACTAAAAGTTTGGGAGTTCTGAGGATATGTGGAGTGAGTCAACCGATAGGATGGGTCTATAGGAGTAGGGAGTGGCCAATGTATAGTGATGTAGATACACCGTGAATCCAACTCAAAATGGATGACTGCAGTGTTAGGGAGACGTTGGGGTGGGTGTTTGGGAAACCAGGAGCCATGGGTATATGGGTATATATGCAAATGAAGCAGCACAGCAATAGTGTATTGGTTAGAGCAACTGCCTAACGACAGACATTCCCATTACGAATCCCACTGCATCACATATCATTTACCATTGGTAATCTGTACATGATCATATAGCGACATCTGTCCGCTGTATAACCTGCAAAATAACAATTAAAAGTTAACTGGAGCAAAGTGTCAGTGTCATAATGAATAAGGCAATAGTAAGCAGGTTTAAGCATATATAAACGCCATTAAGCATATGTAAGTGCGTTTGTGCGGGGTATGCATTGCTTTACAGATATATATATATATATATATATATATATATATATATATATATATATATATATATATATATATATATATATATATATATTATTTATTATTATTTATTTATTTGCAGTTTGGTGCCAAGATGGCCCATTGGGCCACTAGCAGCCCGTTTTCAATATAGTGGAGTCTTGGGGAAAAAAGCTCCAGTACATGAATCAAAAGCAATTAGAAGTTAATTACAAAGCAATTATAACAATAGATAATGTAGTAATACCCAAAAATGGGAAAAATACAAAAAACATGCATACGTGAAGAAGAAAATACTGTGATTAAACAATTTCATTTAGGTACAAAGTCTGTTGGTTTCAATAGGTGCTTATTACAGTGTTGTGCAATTATATTTATATGCAAGTGTATGGATATAGTAGATGCTTATTGGAGTAAAGCAGTAATAGTAGGATGTTTGGATGCTTATTTCAGTGTTATACAATTTTGTATATATACAGGTGTATGAGTACAATAAGTGCTTATTGCTGTTAAGTAATAATAGTAGGATACCAAACAACCAACGAAAAGGTCAAAAAAGACCGATGATAATGAAACAACAACAAGGATTCCACGTAGAAAAGGTTTATTCTTAAAACAAGACTTAGCGCCTTGGCTACCACAGCCTTCAATGAGTACAAAATAATAATACAAAACCACTCCCTTATATACCACTAAAAGTTAATTAATCAATCAATTAATCAATATAACATTTAAAGAGACTCCACTTCATAAATAAAGAAAGAAAAAAACATAATTATACAAAAACATAAATTACAATAAATATTTCCAATTAATTTCCATATTTAAACCATTCGGTGATGATGTATTATATTTTAATATGAAAATAGATTCTTTATACAGTAACATATTTTTTAATAGCTTATGATCACCTTTTTTAACAAAAATCTGCTCTAAAATGGTTGCCTGTAATAAATCTGCATTACTGTTATGAAATTCTAAGAAATGTGATGCAACTGAATTTTCTATAGCCCCCCTCCTAATATCACAAACATGTTCCTGCAATATAACCCTAAATTTTCTCTTAGTTTCTCCAATGTAGAAAAGATTACATGGACATTTAAGACAATAAATAACCCCTTCAGTGTAACAAGAAAACAATTTGATTGGTACAAATATTTTATTATTTATTTTATCAAATGTTAATTTTATCAAAGGGCACACAGTACAAGTATAACAAGGAACAGTGCCAAACGTATTTAGTGAAAATTTCAACTTGTCAGTAGGGCATATATAATATGCTCTCACTAACATATCACGTAAACTTTGACCCCTTTTATAAGCAATTTTAGGATTAGCAGGAAGTAATTTACCCAGGACTCTATCACTTCTTAAAAATTTCCAATAATATCTCACTATGTTCCAGATCTTGTTACTCAATAAATTATATGTGGTGACAAAATAAATATCATCTGTTTGTACTTTATTATATTTTTTAGGAATATTAGTCTGGCTAGTATGACCCTCTATAGTTGTAATAAATGTATTTATACAATCCATCAGGCATTGAATTGAATAGCCTCTATGTAAAAAAATATCAACAAGTTTATAAATCTGTTTTACTAAATCTTTATAGTCATTACATAACCTAGACAGCCTTACAATTTCTCCATAAGGTAAGGATTCAATGGTATGAGGAGGATGACAACTAGTTCCAAACAATATTGATTCCCATCGATAAACTTTTGATGAACCGAAGTAAATATCGGTTCATCTACTTTCCTCATTAAAGTGATATCTAAAAAAATAACTTTTGGCCCTACTTGCAAGCCATCAAATTTAATATCACAGTTGTTATTATTGAGTTCAAGTACAAAATTAGATACTAAGTCAAAACCTCCCTGACACAAAAAAATCAAATCATCAATATATCTAAAGTATAACAACACATGATTCTGTACAAAATTATTAGTATAAATATAATCTAATTCAAATTTCGCCATGAAAATATTTGCATACATGGGGGCAAAAGGCACCCCCATGGCAGTACCCTTAATTTGATGGTAAATATTTTCATTAAAGCTAAAAAAAATATTAAACAAACAGAACTCAGTTAAATCCAAAACATAATGAGAAACAGGGCTATCACCTAAAAAATAGTGTAAAGCTCGAATACCATCCCGATGATTAATATTAGTATATAAACTCACCACATCTAAACAGATCCAGAACATATCTTGAGTCCAATGTACATGTGAAATTTTCTGGATAAAATCATAAGAGTTCTGAATATATGAATCCAATTTTTATACATATGGCAATAAGTGTTTATGTATCACTTCTCCTGCATTTTGTAAAAAATAGTTAGTAGCCGCTACAATAGGGCGACCAGGAGGACTATAAAGACTCTTATGCAGTTTGGGAAGACAATAAAAAGTAGCCAATGAACAGTTATCTATATTAAATTTAGTATCTAAGGCTTTTTTATCAAAATAGCCCAAACGAACACCTTTTTCCATCAAAATAGCAAATAGTGCTATTGATTTCATATAATCTTTATGAGCACAGATTTGATACGTAGAACTATCCTTCAAATGTTTCATACACATATCATAATACTGAGTATAGTGTAACAACACAATCTTATTTCCCTTATCAGAAGGTTTAATAATCAAATAATTCCTATTCATAAGATTCTTCAGCACAAGCCATTCACACTTTGTCATATTGAAGGAACAAGAACTTTTTTCAAAAGAATTTATCAAGTGTTATAAAGAAAACTGTAACATTTCAAAAAAATGGATAATAGTATTATTTGTGTATGGAGGAATAAATTTACTCTGATACTTAATACCATCTGTATCCAAAAGAGTATAAGCATTTGCTATTTGAAAATCAAACTCATCAGAAAAACAAGAAAAAAAGCTATCGTTGCTAACATCACTTTCCAAACTGCATTTTTCATAGTAATTATACCCACAGCCATTGTACTGAGAAAAATAAAATTTTAAATGTAACTTCCTGATAAATCTAAATATTTCTTGTTGTGTAACATAATTTCTTTGAACCACTGTAGGGACAAATTTCAACCCCAACTTTAAAACAGAAAATTCTATTTCTGTTAATGAAAGTCCAGACAAGTTAACAACATTAGAAACATGAGAAGGAGAAATAAAGCGACTATTAGTTCCATCTTGTACGTTTGGAAGTTTGTTTAAATTGTACTTCACCTGGTGGAGAGCAGCTATTAATTCCTTTTTTCTTACTGCCTCGTTGGTTACTCTCTGCACGTGTTTGAAAGCGCTGTTTATGAGCCTGTGGGTTTTGAGCCTCCGGTAGTGGTGGAAATTCTGAAAACTCTCCTTCAGAATCAGTAGTAAAACCTCCTCCTTCAGAAGAAGCAAAAGAGACGGACAGCTGTTTCTTATTTCGTTTATTATTCTTTCTCATTGATGTAGAACGTAAATTAGTGTTCCACAAAAAATTCCGCCCATTATTGTAATCCCGAATGTCTCTCTTGATTTTAGTAGATTTAAAATCTACCTGTTCATTTTCAAATTTGTTTAATTTCTCTTTCAAGTTCTTAAAGATGTTACCAACTTTTTGTTCACCTATGTCGGCAAGTAAATCTATATGCATTTCTTGAAGCTTACTTTGTAATTTATTTTGAAGCAAGTGCTCTCTCTCTATCAATATATTCACCCATTTCATAGCACAAGAATGAGCTGCAGCAACCCATCTATCTTTAAATACATTATCAACAGGATCCGTGGGATCAAATGGTGTTGCTGGATTCTTAAATGCTCTAAGCCCCCTAGGGGCAATGTCAAGTTCAGTGTATCTATTTAAGCCCAACAGGTTAAAGTGACATCGCGTTTCACGAAAAATAAGCTTTTCAAACTCATTCACAGCATCTTGAATTTTCTTAGGAAACATACCTGATACGGAGCTTCCAAAATCCCCAAAGGGATTCAGAAATTTCTGTTGTCTCTCTTCCATAAAATGAAAATTGCCATGAGCTTGTTGTTGTTTCATAATAATAGTAGGATGTTTGCAGGTCTGCTGGATGTAGGGGATTAGCTTGGGTTGGGAATTTCATGCAGGATGGCACAGGAGCATTCCCATTTGGAAGTTAGATGGAAGTGGAGTAAGGTTTTGAAGACAGATAGGCTGCTAGTTGTGCGGATTAGTGGAGGAAGAGAATTCCACAGACGGTCTATGGAGAAGGACAGAAGATTTTTGCCTAGGGGATGGGTGGGTTTCTGTAGCTCAATGAGATTTTGAGAGTTTGATCTTAGGGATCTATTGGGCTGGGGTATCTTAAAGGTGGAGGCCAGGGAGGGGCAGAGAGAGGGGTTAAAGATAAGGTTATGGGCTTGAGTGAGTTGAATATAGGTGAGGTAGTTAGGTAGTTCTAGCCAGTTGAGTTTGTGAAGTGCAGTGCAGTGATGTGTTAGGGATCTGTAGCCTATTGCAAATTTTGAAATTTTATAGTAACAGGAGGATAGTTTAGCTTTTAGGGAGGATTGTAGGTTGGAGAGGAGTGGGGCTCCATAAAGGAGGGATGGGATAAGGTATGTTGCAGCAAGTATTTTTATATATATATATATATATATATATATATATATATATATATATATATATATATATATATATATATATATATATATATATATATGTGTGTGTGTGTGTGTGTGTGTGTGTGTGTGTGCGCGCGTAGATATACACAGATATACAGCTATACCAACAAGAATAAAAGATACACAAATTACTGAAGTGAACACACAACGAACAAGGGGCCACCAAGCTGGACAAACGATTCTTTAAGTCGTGCACCAAACCACTATTTTATTATTTCCTTACTGTAACAAGGGCAGCTGACTGATCATGTGACTTATATATATAGTAAAGATCTTTACTAAACTCAGATTTACAAACTCCAGCATCACTGCATGACTCTTCCCTTTCAGTTTTAAGAAATTCACAGTAACAACCATAAGCTAAAAGGACTATAAAAAAAATATGCACATAACAATAGCGCATCTCCTTAAACTTAAAAGTTTAGAGATGAGTATTACAAAATACTTACAACTGCACGAAGCCATACTATAAAAGTTCAGGTGATCAGTTAGCTGCCCTTGTTACAATAAGGAAATAATAAAATAGTGCTTTGGAGCATGACTTAAAGAATCGTTTGTCCAACTTGGTGGCTCCTCGTTCGTTGTGTGTTCATTTCAGATATACAGCTATGATAGGAAACAGCACACAAGAATGGCATATGTTCACAGGCTAAGCCAATGGAAGTGAGGGGCCCAAGCAAGAAACATGAAACACGTAGCATGACCTTCCACTCCCCCCCCCAGCTGGACACGGGAAACATACACAGAAACCCACAAACAATGTAAATAGTCCACTGCTCCCCAGACCACAGGAAGGATACAACCAGGGGGGTACACAGTGCACCCGTGAAATCTAATCTTGGAACACAGATAAGAGCATCCCTTGCGGGACACCCAAAAATTGCCAAGACCAAAAGAAGGTGATACTCCGACCATTCTGGCTGGGGTGTATACATACCCAGAATACAAGGGAGGGAATGCCTGATGACCCGTGGGTCGAGACAATTGTATGACATTGGTCCTGTGAAGTGGAGAGTGGGCAGCATGTAGTGGTATGTTCAGAACCAACCAGAACCCAGAGTAAGGATGGCTGCTGTAGAGGAGGTGAGGTTGGGGGAACTATGGGTAGCTACTTATGGGTCTAGGTGTGCAGGTGTTGGCTAATGTGGGCCTCTATGGACAGCCCCAGGGATGTAAGCAAATGTGTTCATTGGGCAGAAGCGTCACCCAACGAGCAGCCACACCCACTATGAGTCCCACTGCAGCAAAGTGTAATCTATATGGCAAGGAATGGAATAACCAGATGTAGATGTATATATGTAGAGGTATGTGTGTGTATATCTACCCATAGCGACATAGAGATACGCCTCTCCCTTTCCGTAGTACAAATGTATACATACAGAGACAGAATACATATGCATACCCACATATAGATATATACATATGCAGGCACCCATAGACCCATATGTTGTTCCATATGTTGTTGAAGATATATATATATATATATATATATATATATATATATATATATATATATATATAGACAGCAATATATAAATATATACATGTATGCTTACATATACAGATATATCTGTATATAGTAATGTGTATATATACATATTATATATATATATATATATATATATATATATATATATATATACATATATATATATATATATATATATATATATATATATATATGTGTGTGACCGTAAATATACACGTGTACATAGCTAGGATATGATACAGCAGTTACGAATTACATATGTTCACAGGCCGTGCATATGGGGGTGAGGGGTCCAATAAACAAACGTGTAACACGTAGCAGCAACTCTACCCCACCCCCCCCCAGCTAGGCCAGTGAGACATACAGACACACAATAAAAGTAAACACACCACTGCTTCCTAGACCACCAGCAAGATACTACCAGTGGGAGAGACCTGCCAGGTCTAATCTTGAAAAATAGACATTGACGTCCCTTGTGGGACACCCAAAAATTAATAATCATCGGAGTCAGTCCCAGTAATGATTCATCAAACCAGGCTGTAGATGTACACGGACCAGTAGGTTGTGCAAGCCTGATAACCCATGGGTCGACACAATGTATGACATGTGTCCCGACATGCGGAGAGTGGGCAGTGTGTAGTGGTGTGCTTATACACCACCTGCACCCACAGTAAGGATGAGTGCTGTAGAGGAGGGGCAGGTGGGGGAACTATGGGTATGCAATTATGGGCCTAGGCGTGCAGGTGTTGGCTGGTGCAGTTGTATTAGGACCGTCCCGGGGTTGTAAGTAATATTCCGAAATGGGCATAGCTGATGCCCATACCTCCAACCCCTAAGAGCAAATCCACTGGACAGGACATAAACCATTGGGGGAACAAATAGGGACCATACCTCTGAACTGTCCCCAATTTCCAGGGACGTCCCTGATTTCGACTCAAATTCTAACTCTGTCCCACTTAATCCCTCATAAAACTAGTGACTTTTGGAGGAAAGGTGGTGAATTACATGTAATGAATACTGACAGCAATTAAGAGTTATAAACATCATTTACCTCAGAAAATGTGTATGAATTCATATGCTCTGAGTCTGTCAATGTGTCAGGTTAATAGCACTAATAATTTAAATGTGTCCCTGATGTTGTTATGACGTGTTCCTGATTCAGTTGATATTTGTCACCAATTGTTTGAGAGGTTTGATAAGGACAGAAAGCACATATTCCACTTACAGCCTTAGAAAGATGATTGGGAGAATAAATTGTGTTTTAGGGAATTAATTTGGCAGTTACGGCTGGATGCAACTATGCCCTCTGGAATGAATGACCACACTTCCCTATTACCAGCCTTAAAACTCAGAGTAAACAAAATAAAATAAAATAAAACAAAACAAACTAAAATAAATAAAATACGTTTTTACAAAAGTATATACACATTTCTTTAAAAAGTATATACATATAATTGTTAAATATATTTATTATATACTATGTATGAGTTTTTAGTTAGTTAGTTATTTACACCTCATTTGATCATGTTTATTTATAAAATATAAAATACAAAAAAGCACAGTATGACATTACATTTTATTATTTTATTTATTTCATGTATTATCTTACAGTTATTAGGAATAGGATGAACTATATGGAGGTTCTTGAGAAAAACTTATTACACAGAACAGCCATACTTGTCATTATTATTATGTATTCTTGTACCTGCACTATAACTTTAACTAGTATTTTAACCAATATAATTAACCAATGGATGAAACTAATTGTAATTAATTGACTATAAATTAAATAGTTGCATGTGATTTAATTATTCTGATGAAGTTTCCTGAACAGGAAACGAAAGCACTTAATCCACTGTTTTAATTGTGTTTTAATAAATCGGAATTGACAACGAATTACAAGTGGGACTGCCTTTATTGGGATCCTGTGCTCGAAGATTTTTTAAACTTATTGGTCTTTTTTCTTGTCTCCGTGGTCCATTGGTTTGATGTTATTGGTGTTTTTTTCTGATCAAAGTGAGGGATAAGGAAGATCAGGAAGATGAAAGGCAGACATATGGGAGTATTAGAGACTGAAGGACAAGCAAGCTAGGAGATTGCAGAATGCTACATTTATTTATTTGAATTTGCTTACCAGGGTACAACACTGATCATTTCTGATCAATTTCAGTCCCAGCTTAAAGTCAAGACCTGACCCAACATACACAACTAACTAGAGTACAATAACACCCAGATTATTAGAAAAAAATGTAACTACAAAATGTAAACATGGAGCCACATAATTACAGTCCCATTGACTTTTTATGGCACAGGCATCAGTCAAATGCGAGATCAAAACTGGCAGCCAACTGCATCAGACAGAAAGTGATATCCAATGCCTGGAAAAGAAATGATGTGACAAGATAATCACAATCATATCAAATGTTCCCATGGTAATATGAAGAACAGATCACACTCCACGTTGACTGCTGACCTTCCAGCTAACATCAGTCACCAATTGTCTAGCATAAACAACTGCCTCTATTGCATAGCCTTCACCATAAAAAAGAAGCTATAATATCACTGTTTCTATCTATTCAACCTAGACAATAAATTTCAACAACATATGCTGACTATTATATTTGTTTCCATGAAGATCCAGATAGGTTACTAGTACCATATAGTTGACCCAAATGAAAGAAAAGTGATGGCCTTCACTGCTGATACTGAAAAATGTTAGTGGCATGTGTTATTGGGCAAATCCTGGGCTTAACAAAGGATCAATGGGATGACACTAGTTCATGATTTTCAAAGGGTTACCAGCCTGTGCCACTGTCCACCCAATCCAAAACCTTGAGGGAAAAAAGGTACAATTAGTAGCAGCAAAAGAAGTAATGGCAGCAATAAACATCTAGACAGATTGTGCCAGTAATAATGAAAAACTAAACGTGAGAGCACAGATCATCTGCTACAGAAACCAAAAGCAGAAAGAAAATCAGCTAAAAGAGGAAGAAACAGATACAGCCTTGCCCTCTGAACTCCATAAAATATAAGAAGATCAAACCCCATAGGGCTCACTTTAAAAAGGAAGCCTGCTGTTAGTCCAACCTCCTTCCAGCCACTAGGGGGAGGGAAGTGAGATGAGCACAAAGATTATAAAGAGAGTAGCCAGAGATTCCTACATAGGTTCATAGGTTGGTACTAGGCTATCGACCCTAGGGCCTATACAAGCCTAGCCAAACAATTCCCCGGATATTTCTTCCCACAATATTTACTTCCCTGGACCCCTGTCTATCAGGACGACTGACATGATCCCCGGGGTGAATTTCCTATCTCCCATCCAATCGTCAAGGTTCCTTTTGAAGAAGGCCAAGAGGCGAACTGCTTGACATGTATGGGCAGTCTATTCCAGAGTATGGTGAGTCTCTGGGTCAGGAACCTATCCCTCCAGCATGTTTTGTTCATTGTGATGACAAGGTTTAGATCTCTGTAGCATATGGCTCTGAGGGATTGGGATTTCTTTAAGTGGAGCATGTGCAACAGCTCAGGGTTTGACATGGCTTTGTATGTTAAGCAGATATCACTTCTGATTAGACGATATACCACAGAGTATAGCTGGAGTTTTCTTAGATGGTCAGCATAGGGCTATCTGATTTAGGTCTGTGATTCTTTTAGTGAGATATTTCTGCATACTTTCCAACTGTTGCAGATGTCTTGAGAGTTACATACCAAACAGGGTGTTGTACTCTATAATGGGTCTAATGAGGGATGAGTACAGTGGGACAATGACCTCCTTTTTTCTGGATGAAAAGCCCTTAGTGATGAGGTGCGCCACACAGAAGGATTTCCTGACTGTTGTGGCAATGTGGTTATCGAAGGTGAGACCACTGTCCACCTGTGTCCTTAAGTCTCTCATCACACTTTTGGTGATTAGTGTACTGCTATCCATGTGGTAATTCATGGGTACATGGTTTTTCCCAAAGGGGATAACTATACATTTCTTGGCATTAAGCTTGAGCCCATGGCTCTGGCACCAAGCATCTGTTTCTGTAAGGCCCTTTTGTAGAATATCCACATGATTTGGGGATTCAATAATGGCTCCCAGTTTGCAGTCATCTGTGAACTTTGTTAGCCAGGGTCCCTTAGTGTTGGCCTGTACTTTAGAGAAGTAGATGCCAAACAAGAGCGGTACAAGGACTGAACCCTGAGATACTCCACTTGTCACTTGTCTGGAGCTGGATTTGGAGTCAGCTACTTTTACAGTCCGGGTTCAGTCAGTAAGCCAGTTGGCAACCCATCAAGTGACTTAGAGATTTATGCCTAGCTTAGTAAGTTTATCTATGATTCCAGAGTGGGGGATTGTGTTGAAGGCCTTGGTGAGGTCAAGATAGGCTGTGTGGACCGCCTTACCCTCGTTCACAGCTCTGGCGACTGATTAGAAGAAGTCAATCAGGTTCAGGAGACAAGATAGGCCCTTCACAAACCCAAACTGTGTGGAGTCCAGTGTTTGAAGGTTGCCAATGTCTTTGTTTATAAGTTCCATGATAATGCGTTCCATGCCCTTGCAGATCAGGCTCATCAGACTGATGGGACGGTAGTTCCCGGGATCCAAGGTGGATCCCCCTTCTGGAGTGGGATAACTGTAGCTGTGCGCCACTCAGTAGGCACAAAGCCTGAGGTGAGGCTATGATTAAACATGACACTTAGGAGAGGTGCCAGTTCATTTTGTTGTTCATGTAGTACACAGACTGGGATGTCATCTGGTCCTATGGATGCTGTAGTCTTAGCATTAGAGAGTGTGGTTTCTACCTGTGTGGTCATGATTACCAGAATTTGGCAATCTTTTGGTATTGAGATGTGCCCTTTAGGGGATGAGTGGGGGGTGAAGTTGGCACTAAATCGATCTGCCAGGATATTGGCAATATCCTTGGGATCAGTATATTTAATGCCATTCTGTTGCAGCTCAGAGCAGATCTGAGCATTGCCATTTAGATTCTTGACATAACTATAGAATGCCTTGTGGTTGTCTTTGCAATATTTGGTAATTTTATTTTTGTAACTAGCTTTGGAGGATTTTATGAGGGTCACAGCTTCATACTGAGGCTGGTAAGGGAGTGTTTTGCATCCTGGGATTTTCCTCTTTTCTGCAACTGTTTCTTCCTTCTGTTGTATAGTTTGTTTATGGCAGGGGACCACCATATTGGCTTCCTTTTTTTGGAGGAGAGCGTCTTGGTTCTATTTGGGATGGCATGATTCATGCACGAGTGGATGTGCTCGTACAGTGCCTTAGTGTAGGATTCAGCAGTCGAACTTTCAGCTCCCGTCTGCATGGGTGCCATGAAGTTTGCCACTTCTGACTTAAGTAGCATGAAGTTGGCTTTGGAGAAGATTTTTACGGAGGTTTCCTTACTGGGGGTGGGGTGGGGGTGGGATGTGGATGTCAAGAGTAATTTGCTTATGGTCAGACCTGACGAATGAGTGGGTGACCACTGGTGTGGAGCATCCATCTCCCATGTTGGTAATGACCGGGTCTAGGATATTAGAGCCCCTGGTGCGACAATGGATTAGTTGATCCAGGGCATTGCAATTTATGAATTCCAAGAACCATTGGGAAAAGGTGTTTGTACCCGAGGAGTTTTCCCAGTTAATGGCAGGGTAGTTGAAATCACTCACTATTAGGGTTTTTGGTTGTATCTTACTATTTTCCAGTATGTTTGGAAAGGTGTAGTGAGAATCTTGGGGCATGGTGGGGGATCTGTAGCAAGCTACAGTTTGGATTGCCATCTTACCTAGTGTTAGTTGCACTTGGAGAATTTAAGTTGCATTGTGTTGGGCAACTAGCCTGGAGGTGTGAATATCCTTGGTGAATATGGACACTCCTCCACCTTTAGTGTTTTGGTCTTGGTTTGGTGGCCAAAAAGTGTGGTGAGAGTTGTAGCCTGGTATTGCAGGGGTGCTCTGTGGAGTCTTGAACCAGGTCTCAGTTACTGCACAGATATCGATGTTCTCCATTTTTAGGAGTGCCTCGAGAGTGCATTTTGAGGTTTAGACTTCTAGCATTGAATAGCATTATCTTTTGATGTTGCATGCCTGTATCTGTTACAGTGGTGGCTTTGTCCTTTGAACCTTGCCTAAAAAAAGCACTATAGGGGTGACAAGAGCTTTAGCCAGTAACCCGAATCCCATGGGTGACAGGTGCAGAACATCTCTGGCAAAGCATCGTGGTTTGTCACTCATGTCGTCCCAGGCAGACAGATACTGGATCCCCTTTGAATGACACCAGAAGCTTAGCCAATTGTTGAAGTCAATCATTTTATTAAGTGGGGCCTAGTGACCTGTGGACATGGTGCTCTACCACTGGTAAAAATTCTGCAAAAACATTTCCATTCTTATTATTCTCAGATTTAGAAATAATCCAGACTAAAAGCCAGAGTTGTTCAACTTTTTATTCAGCTTAGATAAGATCCTTTATCTTACACTGGACTTCTTCACACATATGGCTTGTTAAAACATAAGATCTCTTTCCATTCACTATTCTTTACGTAGAGGAGGTAACAAAGTTCCAGCCAGCCAGTCAGAGGTAGATTCTCAGTGTAACTGACTACCATCCCATCCAATGGTGATTGGGTCATGGGAATTTAGTGAACTGATGGAAAGGGCCACCTTCATTTCAATAAAGGTATCCAAGAGGTGGAGTTAAGAATCATCCCTGATTGGTTAATTTTGACACCTTTTTGAATAGCAATGGTGCTAAGGATCAACCGTGATTGTTTATTTGGAATGACGTCACAACAAACCTTCTTACATCCATACTGCAAAAACTACAGTAAATGCCTTTAGTTCCTTATCATACCCATAACTCTAGAACATGGTCAATTTCTAGTCATAGTCAATTTTCTATTTCATCTTCAGTGTCTAAATGTTTACATTAATAATAGCTCACTTATATTGGACAGTGATCTAACTCAGATTTGTTCACTTGAACTATCAAAAGGATCACAGTACAATTAGCACACATATCTGGCTTAAATTACAGATATCTGTTAACCATTGTCTCTCAGGTAACTAAAATTAGGTTTATAATTAGCCATTTATTAACTGCAGAAACAGATCTTTTTGTCACAGAAGTATTCAGATTGTGGTACAAGTGGACTGCTTTTTTATCTTCCTGTCCAGTGTTACCAGAACAAGTGTTAAAATTCACACTGAACATGGATATTGCAGATCCTTCTATTCCCACTTGGGTCACAGATTGTTCAAGCTAGACTGCTGTACCCAATTTTTGGGGTGTAGAATGAAAGTCTGTACCACTTTTGCTAGACAAGTTTTGTCAGATCTCAACCAAAAAAATAAAACACCTGGTTGACAGACCTAAGGGTTCAAAATGAAAATAGCTTTCTTAAGAAAAAGGAGGGAAAGGCATTAGATTATAGGACAACATTTAAAAAACATACTACAGTGAATTGCCAGTTGAGTCTATAGCACAAAATAAAATAAAATAAAATAATAGTACTAGCTAATTAAAGCACATTCCAAAAACCTGAGGTACAAATAAAAATGTAATGAAAATAAAATGTACAATTTTTTGGCAGAAATTCAACTGTTAATCTTCTCTACTTACAAAATGTCTTTATCCCTGCAAAATGTATAAATATCGTGAAAATAACTGTTTATCAGCCTATAAATAGGTTCATAGATTGGTACTAGGCTATCAGCCCCAGGGCCTATACAAGGCTAGCGCCATAACAATTCCCTGGCTATTTCATCGCACACTATTTACTTCCCTGGACCCCTGTCTAGTAGGGTAGAAAATGAAATCAATTTAGATGAAATCATGGATTGTTATTAGGCTAACCAACCTTATGGATTATTTTAAGCCTAGCCAATTACCCCATTTCAGTATCAAACCCTGCACCTTGTGTTTTAAGGTAAACATCTTAACCATTATGCTAACCTTCCACCCCTTATACTAACCTTCCACCAAATTGACAACAGCATTTGTCTTTATTATTACCAGTACTTTAGGTCTTGATTCCTTACTGTAATCTGTTCGCATTTACAAGCTGTTGTTCTTCACATTAATGTTACTGCCTTATAAATCTACTTTGCTTGTACTGTTTGAACTTTTGTGTAGAATGTCTCCCCTGGGCTCCACTGAAATGGGTCTGTGGCCCAATCAGACTTTCCTGGCCCAAAAATGCAAGCAAGCAAATAAATAAATAAATTTACCAATACATACTCATCTTGAATGCTACAAAACATTTGATATGTCCAGATGTTTACGCATGCTCTTACTCTCAAACTTCTAAGTTTCACAACTGGCAACTTGTTTTTATGCCTATCAGTAGATCATGATCAGTCTATTAACAGGCATTTGTATGGGTCTATGTAAGTGAATGGTTTGTATTACTGCAACTATTATAAGTGCATCTGGCACTGTGTCAGTAAAAATAAAAGCTATATTATTCAGCAGGAAAACAACCTTCTATTCCCATACTCGTATCTGAAGTTAAGAAGAAATAAGGAAGAATACCATGAAAACCTTACATCAGTGAAGGAATAGGAAAGAAAAATATAACTTCTAATCTATATTTGCAATATGTCTGTTCCAAGCTAACTTGTTAATACATACAACATACAGTTTTGCACATCGCTGGTTCAGAGTACAAACTCACAGAAATCAAGATGAGCATCTGACTAACATGCAAGGACTGTGGCAGTATAATATGCTTCTAAAAGAATATTTTCAAGTTATTACATACACATGCTTTCACATTTTCTGTGTCATTTTCATAATGTTGACGTGCACTGTTTTCATCTCTGAATAACATTGCTAACCTATTAGGATTTCCACATTCTTTTATCACACACACACACACACACACACACACACACACACACACACACACACACACACACACACACATGGACGTGCACGCTCACGCTCACGCGCAAATACGCATTCATACGCACACATTAGTGTGCATGTATGTCTATCTTTCTGGGTATACATAGATATAAAGGTGTATAGACAGGGAGATATATGAGAAGACAGACAAGAAGAAAAAGGGACAGTACACTTAACAGTATCTGCAAATAATTCATGGAATAAGCACAGCAAACCAGTAACGGTGAAACAGTGAAAAGCACACTGATAGCAATTTTACTGTCTGCATTTTCATACAGTTTTTCCAGTTCTAAATATAACAAAGTGCATTGTCCAATTTTGT
This sequence comes from Protopterus annectens, assembly GCF_019279795.1. NCBI lineage: Eukaryota > Metazoa > Chordata > Ceratodontiformes > Protopteridae > Protopterus > Protopterus annectens. The sequence continues at coordinate 27,547,406 of NC_056746.1, forward strand.
TCATAAAAGGTCTCATATTTTGTGTTATTTATTTTTATTATTTATTTAACATTTGTTAACCAGGAAAGTCCGACTTGGAATGAAGCCAATTTTCAACAGAAGCCCAGGGAGAAACACTCCAGATGCATGTCTTTGTAATGCAGGAGAAATTGGAGCACCCAGGGGAAACCCACACAAACACAGGGAGGACATGCAGACACAGAACAGAAAGCACCCCAACCAAGAATCAAACTGTAGAACCTCTTGCTGTAATGCAGCAACACTACAGCTGCACAACTGCACATGTGTTATGATGCATGTTTCAAATGTTTCTCAAGTAGCACTGATATTCTATTCAAAAATATATATTATCTATTTCAGCATTTAACATATATCAGTTCCTGTTGCAGGAATTACCTCAAGATGGCTCCCAAATGCAATGTTGGTTCTAGAAATGCCAAGTGCCGACACATTGAAAAAAGAGCCAAAAATGCAGGAGAAGAGCACATATTGAGCATTGCTCTTCTCCTTTAAAGTTCTTTTTTGCCAGGCGGCAAGCCCCCTGTACCTCCTGATATGGGGACAAGCTCCCCACACTCCTAAGATCACTATACATCAAAGAAAAGTGAATATTCCAAGAAATGGCCATTTCAGTATACTATATAAGTCAGGGTTTTTTTTTTTGCATTTCAGTTTCCATGTATTGGGACTCACTCTAGTGGGTGTGGGGATTTCAAATAGTTACCCATAAAGATATGTCTAAGTCATTGTGATTATCTGTCATCTATACCTTTGAAATATCAGTTTTTGTTTGTGCTATATTATCTTTTGAACCATGAATAGTTATGTATATTGTCACTGCATGTGGAGTTTTTCCTCCCCTGGCCTCCATTGTAAAAGGGGTGTCATGTTCAGGTGGACTATCCCAGTTACCAACTGCAAAATAAAATAAATAAATAAATAAATCAAAAATGATGATGCTCACATCCTCTTTTGGGTTATCTTCTACTGTGCTACTGCAAATCTGACTTCCCTCTTCAGAAACTCCATCAGTCCCTGTGCCATCTATCCATCCATCCATAAAGTTATGAGCATAGCAAGCCAGTCCGGGTAGACCAGACTTCTCTTACTACAGCCGGAGTTTACAACTCATTTTCTGTAATGCATAGATGTTCCTGGGCAAGATGAGTGGTGTAAACCTCCTAAAAGGTCGTGGATCTGCCTCAGGGTCTGCTTATAGTACACTATGTCTTGATCATGTACTGTGGAAGACACCCAGGAGGTGTCCTCACAAAGTGCTAAATCACATTAGCTGACTCCTAACAGAGAAGCAATGACTGTATTCTGATATATGAAGCTAGTGAGCACAATGTTAGGCAGCTTGATGAGCTCATCATTGTGTTATAGAGAGTGAGCCCATCCGCCCTGTGAATGAAGATCTTTCTGTCACTTGTGCCCAACATCTCATTCTGTCAGTCTCTACCCTAAGCTCATGACCTAAAATGAGGACCAGCATAAAAAGTGACTCGTAAACTGAGCACTTTGTCCTATGACTATGTGGCATGGATATTCAGGTGTGCCTCCCCCAATGCATATGCATTCTCCAGCTGCATAGTAATGTGGCCTGCAGGGAGAATGTCCTGCTTTCTTTATAACACACATTTTTTATTATTGCGTTGCATGTATCTGTAGTATGAGTTGTCCACAATTCTTATATAGGGCTTATCATTGTTCCGTTCCATATGTGTTGTTGAATGGTCCACATCTGATGCTGAAATAGATAGTATATTTTGTTGAATATCAATGCTACTTGAGAAATATTTGAAATGTGCATCATAACACATGTGCAGTGGTGCAGTGGTTCTGTTCCATATGTGTTGTTGAATGGTCCAGATGTGTTTTGGTAAGTTTTGTTGTTATCGCATCAACATATAACCAGATAATGAACAGTTTGGTAAAGCTGAATATCACTTATCTAACATTTGATGTTCTGATATACTGATCTCTTGCCATCTGTATTGCATGGATATGTGAAAGTAGTCTTATGCACTTATTTGTCCATGCAGGATGGAGACTCTTTATTCAGCTGTTGTGTACAGTCAAGGAATGGCTGCCTAACATGATGCCCACTAGCTTCAGGTATATATCATTCAATAGGTTCATAGGTTCATGCATTAGCACTAGACTAACTGCCCTTGTGGACCATTTTAAGCCTAGTGAATTCAAACCATTCATCTTGTGTCTGTAAGGTAAACACCTTAACCATTATGCCAACCTCTCACTAGTCTACAATCAAACTTCTAGACTCTGGGACTATTCTGGCATGCATCATTGAAGAATGACCTTGAATGATGACACTTATATATTAATATGCATCTATAGTTCTAAGCTTTACTGTAAAAGAGCTATTAATCACATGGCATGTATCCATTTACTGGTGGGCATTCAAAAATACATACCGTTTTAGATATATTCCCTACATTCTGTTTTGTTTAATACATACATTTCTCATTTACTTACACCAATACAAAGGAACAATGTACCATATTACACTATATTAGCTTGCTGTTGCCAAATGTAAATACATTCAGTTTGAAATTGAGTTGATTACATGCAACTTTAAATGTTTTCTGTCTTTACATAATTGTTTGCTCAGTCTTTGAACTAAAATGAGTAAGATAATCTCAAAGAATTCATTTAATCAGGTTACCATAACAGTGGAATTGCAGTCATTGCACTTAGATGCATTAGTGTTAACGTGAGTCTTTGATGTCAATTTGCTTTGTACAATTGTTTTGTCTGTTCAGTAAATGCAACATCTGAAGTTTTTATCTCAGATGATTGCACTTATGGTATCTACAGCTAGGCTCCTCATTTGAGAAGAAGGTAGTGAGATCTTTGATTGTTGTGATTTAAATAACTATTGCCATTCTGCTGAATTTGAAGATGTGTTACTTTGCAGACTTAGTACTTCATAAAGATGTTATCTATGCCTACAGTACACTTGTTGGTTGATTCCTTTCAAATAGTATGAGTTCAGTTCTTTCGCTTCCATAATGACTTTTGCCTACAGTGAATCATCGCTGTTGCTTGATAAGACTTTTGATTCTGCAGGTACTTTCATTTTCTGTCTTTCCCCATTTTTTGGAGGAAATGGATTTTTGACATGTGTCTGCACGTTAACTTTATCTGGTTGAGTGAGAAATAGATAACTTTAATTTCAGTCTTCTGCCCATACAAATTTTTAACAGTGAAAGATATATTTTCCACAACAGTGAACATCTGCATTCAAAAACTAAAAGATAGCAATAAGATCATGATGAAATATTTTGTTTTTTCATAACATTTTAGCAGTTTATTCTTTCTATTTGTCTGTTATATTTTGAGTAGTGAAGGCTTGAGGTGGTGTGCTTGAATTCCCATTTTTCACAAATTTGCTAAAGTCAGCACCTACAAATTACAGACTGGTATCTGATACTTTTTCTGTAATACCTTGTAACGATAATTACTTTTAAGGATATTGATAACCATGTAAATTATTGTATTCTTTAACTGTAGAACTTCTACATGTTTAGAATAGTGACCCAAACAAAGTAAGTAATAAATGATCTATCTATTGAATCACCTTGTCTCCTACCTTGCTTTCTTGGTAGCCCAGGTTGTTCATGTGATAGCATTTTGTCTCTTAACATTTTGATTGTGGAAGGTAGGAAACATGTCAAAATGTTAAAATATATTTTCGGTATGCTCTTATAGTTTAAGCCAATAATGAATAGTACATGCTTTATCCTAACATTTAACTCAACAAAAGGACACAGATTGTAACTTGTGTATTTTATGAAGAATTAACTCCCACATCTGACAAAGAATAATGATTTTATCACATTTGAATGCCAGCCCTTATACACATAATAGGTCGTCTTGGTATACTAGTGCAAATAAATACCTTTAGGATGGCATTTGTTTTCACCAGCTATTCCTAATGATGTCTGTTAGTCTTTGAATTTTATCTTTTTGAGTGTATTTATTTTTTTAGAAAACAAAGATTAAGGTGAAATTACCAAACGGACTCCAACTGGTATTCAAACAAATTTTCTTTGATCTGAAAATAAGCTATGTTGCTTCCCTGGTCAATAGAAAGTCATGATATATTTTTGCATATTTAGAAGCATAGCTTGGACTTTGTGGAAATATTTTTTAAAAATACTGTTCAGTGATTTGTGTTCAGATTCCACATTAACAGTTTTGCCATAGATATAATATAGTCATGGAATTTATGATTACCATAAAAATTGCCAACACTTCTTTCTTTACTTGTACATATTTTGTTTACGTTTCTGCAAAAGTGCAAGGCAGATATGTAACTCTTTATGACAGAATTATGCACTTCAAATCTGTGTCTGTCATCTCAGGAATATGTATCATATTCTGATTTCCAAGTGTATCAAACTATTAATTTGAAGGGGAAGAGGTTACAAGACATAAAATATTAATGCCAGTACTTTTTTAATAATATTTGCAATAAAACCAATGAACATCATGCCCTAATAGCTTTCTTAGTGGTCTGTAGTAACTTGTGATTTACAAATAAACTTGAAAGACATTAAATAATTCCTAGAAATCACACCACAGCATCTATGTCTTGTGTCTATGTATGTAAACTATAGAATTAATCTTCTTAATATCTGGTTTGATACAACTGGAAATCAGAATATGATACATATTCCTGAGATGACAGACACAGATTTAAAGTTGTGCCTCACTGAGTTTTAGAACTTTCTGCCTTTGTCCTTTAACTTAATCAGTATCACACCTCACTCTTACTTAGTTGCATCCATTAATAGGAAATCATATATGATGACCACAGCACCATCATCATTCTAAACCTTCAATTACTTTACCTACAACTCTCTGAAATACTTTTATCACTGAGGATATGCCAAATAATAGCTTCTGTAATCTGTACCTGCCCAAGAGAGTATTAAAAGTAAACTATCTTCATCACATTTAATTTGCCAGAAACCTTGATTTGCATCCAGAAATAGGTTCATAGGTTAATAGGTAGGTAATAGGCTATCGGCCCTAGGGTCTATACAAGCCCAGCCAAAAAGGTACCCTAGCTTTTGCCACCCAAGAAAATTATTTTCCTGTGCCAGTGTTGAGCAGAGCCACAGAAGTGATCCGTGGGGTGAATTTCCTATTTCCAATCCAATCATCAAGATTTTTCTTGAAGAGTACTTATGAGGAGCTTTGTTTGATATAGATAGGTAGTTTATTCCAGAGTATGGGAAGGACAGAAATCTATCCCTCTGGCATGTTCTGTTTATTGTGGTGACAAGGTTTACGTCCCTAGAGTGTGTAGCTCAGAGGGATTGTGACTTCTTTAAGTGGAGCATGTCCAACAGCTCTGGGTTTGACATAGCTTTGTATGTTAGGCAGAGATCACCTCTGAGTAGGCAATATGCGACAGAGTAAAGCTGGTGTTTTTTGAGACGGTCTGCGTAGGGCATCTGTTTGAGGCTGGTAATCCTCTTTGTGAGGTATTTCTGTGGCCTTTCCAGTTGTTGTTGTAGATGTCTTGTGAGGTACATACCAAAAGGGGGTGTTGTACTCTATAATGGGTCTCAACAAAAATCAAAAATCGACAAAGCAGCTGGACAAAAAATAAATCAAAAGAAACTGCTCAAGGCTGGAAAATACGAAACCACAGACTAGCGTAACTTCCACTTTATTCAACGCTTTCATAAAAAACTTCTTCAGAACCAAAAGAAATGTTATGTCAAACATTCATTTAAATACTGCACACAATTAAAATCAATTAATCAATTGCATAGTGTAAAATTGTAATTAAAGAGCCCTTTACAAAAAACAAACTCTTCATTCATCATTATGCACTATAGAATGGGCATAATTGAATACATTACAATAACAAACATTATAAAACATATGCTTCACGATCTTTTAAGAAACAGTTAATATTGATGGCTTCATTTAACCCAGGAAAATGATCCGCCTGTAATTTAATTTGCCATCTAGTTTCTCTTTGAGCCAAAAAATTCCTGTAATCACCCCCCCCCCCCCACTGTAATCAGGTTCACAGTGTTCCAGGATAGAAAACAAAATTTTTTTAAAACCAATACATTCAACACAATATTTGTTTTTTGTCCTTTTTTCTAATATTATACATATGCTCCTTCATTCTAACATTTAATTTAGCTGGGGTTTTTTGAGATGGTCTGCGTAGGGCATCTGTTTGAGGCTGGTAATCCTCTTTGTGAGGTATTTCTGCGGCCTTTCCAGTTGTTGTAGATGTCTTGTGAGGTACATACCAAAAGGGGGCATTGTACTCTATAATGGGTCTAATGAGTGATGAGTAGAGGGGAACAATGACCTCTTTTTTTCTGGATGAGAAACCTTTTCTGATGAGATGTGCCACGTAGAAGGATTTCCTGACTACTGTGGCAATGTGATTATCAAAGGAGAGACTACTGTCCACCTGTGTCCCAAGGTCTCTTATCACACTTTCAGTGTTAAGTATACTTCTGCCTATGTTGTAGTTCATGGGTACAGAGTTTTTACCAAAGGGGATGACAATGCACTTTTTGGCATTGAGCTTGAGGCCATGGGTTTGACACCAGGCATCTGTCTCAGTGAGGCCCTTTTGTAGGATGTTCATATCATTAGGAGTTTTGATTATGGCTCCTAGTTTGCAGTCATCTGCAAACTTTGTTAACCAAAGACCTTCTGTGTTAGCCTGTACTTCAGAGAAATAGATACCAAACAGGAGAGGACCCAGGACTGAACCCTGTGGTACTCCACTTGTCACTGGTCTGAAGTCGGATTTGGAGTCTGTTACTTTCACAGTGTGGGTTCTGGCAACCCATCTTGTGACATAGGGATTTATACCTAGTTTAGTGAGTTTATCTATAATTCCAGAGTAGGGGATGGTATTGAAAGCCTTGGCAAGATCTAGATAGGCTGAGTGAACCACCTTACCCTCATCTACGGCTTTGGTGACTGCTTCAAAGAAGTCTATCAGGTTTGCGAGACATGATCTGCCTTTTACAAAACCGAACTGGGTGGGGTCCAGAGTTTGGAGATTACCAATGTCTTTGTTTATAATTTCCATGATGATACGTTCCATGGCCTTGCAGACCAGGCTCATCAGGCTAATGGGACGGTAGTTTCCAGGGTCTGTGGTGGCTCCCCCCTTGTGGAGAGGGATAACCTTTGCTGTGCACCATTCAGCGGGCACAAAGCCTGAGGTGAGGCTATGACTGAACATGGTACTTAGGTGGGGTGCCAGTTCATTCTGTAGTTTGTGTAGAATGCAGCCTGGGATGTTGTCTGGCCCCATGGATGCTGTGTTCTTGGCTTTGGAGAGTGTGGTTTTTACCTGTGTAGCCGTGATTACAGGAACTTTGCATTCTTCCGGTATAGAGATGGGCTCTTTAGGGGGAGAAAGGGGGGTAAAGTAAGCACTGAACCTATCTGCCAGGATGTTGGAAATATCAGTTGGGTCTGTATATTTATTGTCATTGTGCTTAACTCAGAGCAGATCTGAGTGTTGCCATTTAGATTCTTGACATAGCTATAGAATGCTTTGTGGTTGTCTTTAGAATCAGTGGTGAATTTGGTTTCGTAACTAGCTTTGGAGGATTTTATCAGGGATCACAGCTTCTTACTGAGGCTGACCAGGGAGCTCCTCCACTCATGGGATTTTACTCTCTTTTGCAACAGTTTCTTGTACAGTTTGTTTATGGCAGGGGACCACCAGATAGGCTTCCTTTTTTTGAAGGATGGCGTCTTGGTTCTGTTTGGCATAGCACGATCCATGCACTTGTGTAAGTGCTTATAAAGTGCAATTGTGAAGGATTCAGTAGTCGTAACTGTATTGTCCATCTGCATGGGTGTCATGAAGTTTACCACTTCTGTCTTAAGAAGCATGAAGTTGGCTTTGGAGAATTTTTTTACTGTGGTTTTCTTAATGAGGGTGGGAGCAGGATGTGGATATCTAGGGTAATTAGCTTATGGTCGGATCGGACCAATGAAGCATTGACTTCAGGTGTGGAACACCAGTCACTCATGTTGGTAATGATTAGAGCTAGGATATTGTTGCCCCTGGTAGGAGTGTGGATAAGTTGATCCAGGGCATTGGAGTTTATGAATTCCAGAAAGCGTTGAGCAAAGGAGTTGGCACATGAGTAGTTTTCCCAGTTAATGGTGGGGTAATTGAAATTGCCCATTATTAAGGTGTTTGGTTGAATCCTAATATTTTCCAGTACATCAAGAAAAGAGGAGTGGGAATCCTGGGGCATGGTGGGGATCTGTAGCAAGCTACAATTTGGATTGCAGTTTTGCCCAGAGTTAGTTGCACTTGGATAACCTTGGCTGCATTATGCTGAGCAACTAGCCTGGAGGTGTGGATATCCTTAATGAATATGGACACACCTCCACCTTTGGTGTTCTGGTACAGGTTACATGGCCGAAAAGTGTGGTATGAGTTGTAGCCTGGTAGTGCAGGGGTGCTCTCTGAAGCCTTGAACCAGGTCTCAGTCACTGCACAGATATTGATGTTCTCCATTTTAAGGAGTGCCTCAAGTGAGTGCATTTTGAGATTTAGACTTCTAGCATTGAGTAGAATCACCCTCAGTTTTTGCTTGCCTGTTCCTGTTATGGTGGTGAATTTGTCATTTTAACCTTGCCTTAAAAAGGCACTATAGGGGTGGCAAGAACATTAGCTAGTTACCCAGGGGTGACAGGTGCAGGCCATCTCTGGCAAAGCATCGCGGTCTGTCGACCATGTCATCCCAGGCAGACAGATACTGGATCCCTTTAGAATGACACAAGAAGCTTAGCCAATTGTTGAAGTCAATCATTTTGTCCTTGTACTGCGGTATCATTCTGGGTGATGGCAGAATGCTACTCACGGCTAGGGTCATACCTGCCTGGGCTACAAGACTGGAGAGCTCTTCCATGTCTCTTTTCATGTAGTCCAGGGAGGTACATCTTAGGTCATTCACACCAACATGGACAATGACAGAGTCATATTTGTACTTGTTGTGGAGTGACCTGAGTGCGTGGGTTATGTGGCGGATCCTGGCTCCCGACAGGCAGCTGACAGTAACTTTCTCCTTGTTTAGCCTGCTGAGTGGGATATTGGTGTGCCTGACTATAGAGTCACCTATGACTAGTCTGTTGGGTACGTTGTTTTGCCTTATGGGCTGTGGTTGAGTGGCACAGTGAGTGTGCGGGCTATGTGTCATTTGGGTTGTGTTGGGGGTGGAGGTTGCTTGCATTTCTGCTTTGGAGGTCTCTGTTGCTTGAACAGATTATTATTGAGAGCCTCCACAAATGTTTTTGTGTTTCTATGTGTGGATTTTGGTGGTGTAGATTTAGTGAGACTATGTGATGAGTGTGGTGTGGTGCAAGTGTGTATCTTCTCCTCTTGACTGTCAAGTTCAGTCTTGCTTGGAGAGAGCTTTACCTCCAGTTTGGCTAGATAAGTGCATCTCTCACAGGGTGTAGTGTTGGGTGGTAGGAGGACAATCTTTAGGATTGAGTATACCTGAAATTACTTCCTCAGTAAATAGCAGGGAAAAGTCTTCCATTTTAGATTTTCTGTTCAGAGCATACAGACCAGTCAGTATCTTTATTTTTGTGTCTTTGCAATAGCTACCATAGCTACCATACTATTCACTCATTTAGCTTATTCAACTTAGGTAACAATTACATCAAAAAGCACTTTTCATAGCTCAATTTCAGTACTCTCTACAAACACAGTGAGTGCTTTCCAAACTGCATGTATCACATAGTTGTCTCTGGAGAGAGATTAATATACTAGCGATGTGATAAGCAACCCATGTCATCAAACATATCTTCACACATATAAAATAATAATTAAGGTCAAAGTGTGCCTTTCTATTATTTCCAAATTCTAAGTTTTCAAAATGTATTAATTTATTACTATGTATTTATTGGCAATTGATTATCAGGAAAGCCTGACAGTGTAGAAGGCCATTTTCAATTAACACCCCAGAAGAAAAGCTCTGAATTATTACAAAACATTTTAAGAACAATAATGTTACCATCTTCAAAAATAAAGCAGAAATATTTACAGTTTAATTAATTATAACAAATTAGACATAATATAAAAACATTGGTTAAAAACTGATGCAAGGTATATGACAATCATTTAATTTAGAGAAACTTTAGACAGTTTGTAGAGAAAGTAAAGGTAGGTTAGTCTAATACAAATAGGAATTGCAATATGAGGTGAGAGGAAAAACAGGCTTATGGTATATTTAGAGAGAAAGTCAGGGAAGAGAATTAGATAGAACTAAGGAAGTGAATGAAGAAGGGAGAGTAAGGAGGTGTAAGGAATGGAAAGGTACTTGTTCACATTTAGGGAAATAGTTTAACCTGGACATGAGCAAGAACAGAACCAGATTTTAACTAGGATTTATTTCAGAGAGGTTTTGAAAGATGGGAGGGAGGGTATATACCTGATGGATACAGATGAGGAGTTCAAGGCCTTAGCAACCTTGTACTAGTACAGATAATGCCCAGCAGATTTGCTATGCTTGTAGACAGACAGGATTTTTGGTCACTGGATTGCAATGACTGACTGGGAACATAGTTGTGTAGAAAGTTTTTTAATGCTGGACAGGCAGAGGGATGCTGGATAATTTTATAGGTGTTAAGAGGTTGTGTATATGTTAGTTGATGTGGCAGTTCTAACCAATTTAGACTTTTCAGTGCTATACAGTGGGGTGGGGGTGGGGGGGTTGAAGGGGGTATGTGCTGCAAATTTCGCAGCTTTGTTATGGCATTGTTCAAGTTTTAATTTTTGTGACATCTGAAGGTTAGTAAGGGTGGGAGCACTATAAAGAAGAGTGGGGAGAAGATAAGTAGTGCCAAGGTTGTGACAACAAAATGTACATGAAAGCAATAAAAAGTCTTATAATATTCTTATTTGAAAGTAATTTCATTACACTGCTTAAAATTCTTGTATGAGATAATAATAAAACAATTATTAGATAACATTTGTAACCAAATAATTATGTTAACAAACAGGCCTCAGCAGTTATTCCCAACCTTTGTAGCAGTTTGGTTATGTTTTACAAATGCATGGCCTGGTTTTATCAGGGTATGCACAAGTCTATTTTACAAATGGATTACTATCCTGGCCTTTGTTAATTAATTATATATATCCCTGGGCCTTGAATGTTTTTACTTGCTGTTGTGTCTTGTCTTGATTGAGAACACATCTTGTGCACATTCTTAAATGAAATAAGCAACATTTATACTTGTTTTCTAAAGCATTTTGTTGCAAGTCCATTTTCTTTTTTACTTTAACTAAACAGCTTGCAGACCTGAAATGCTGTGGGCTACACACTTTAGTGTTCAATTCCTATGGCTTCTTACAGAAGTTCTGTTCTTTTTGTTAAAGCTAGATGGGCCTCAGCAGTTGTTCACAGCACTGGTGGCAGATTGGTTGTGCTTTACTGGTTTGTGGGACTGGTTTTATCTGGTTTGCACAGACATTTTTTACTAATTGAATTGTTATCCCATTCTTTGTTAATTAATTCTATATATCACTGGGCCTTGAATTTTTTGTTCCCATTGTGTTTTGTCTATATTGAGAACACTTCTTGTATATACTCTTAAACAAAAGAATTAATCTCTGCACCAAAAAAAAAAAAACACCATTAGCAACATTTGAACTTGATTTTTTACTAAAACATTTTGTTTTAAATGCATCTTTTATTTGCCTAAACGGCAAATAAAAGATGCATTTAAAACAAAGTGTTTAGGTGTGTGTGTGTGTGTGTGTGTGTGTGTGTGTGTGTGTGTGTGTGTGTGTGTGTGTGTGTGTGTGTGTGTGTGTGTGTGTGTGTGCCTTCTGTGGAAGGTTAGGTGCAGCGCTGGCAACTCAACACTGTAAAATTCCACTGCCAATCATGAGCAGACAGGTGATCCGCTGTGGTGACCCCTAACCGGAAAAAGCCGAAAGAAGAAGAAGATTTGCCTAAATGGAATAGCTTTTAGACCTGAAATATTGTGTGCTACAGCTTTTAGAGTCCGACTCCTCTGGCTTCTTACAGCAGCTCTTTGACTTTTGCAGCTTTAAAAGCTAGTGTCTCTGGTTTCAGACCCTTATGCTAATCTGATTACCTCTCTCATTTCATTCTGTTATCAATTTTTAAATCTGTTTAAGCACTTTTCACACCCATTGTTTTCCATAGACCCACCCACAAACTAGTATTGCCCTTAAGATAACCTCCCTTACTACAAATTGTGTCTGTTAACTTCTAGCCCCCTTCCCTCATACTGTAAAAGTTTTTATCTTTCTGCCTGCCTAGGGCACAGTACACTACATAGAAGGTTTACCTTTTTCCATATATATATTTTTTTTAATTTTCTTATCCTAGTGTTTTAAGGCATATAGCTTTCCTACAGATTCACTTTGGACTATAGCCATCTTCTTTAAGGAAGTGTTTTGTAGTTAATTTGTTGATTGTTCAGTAGTTGCTGCAGTTTGGGCTCACTGTCATGTGATTTGAAATTAAGAAACGTAAGGTCTTTACTCTAGTGGTAGTAGATGGTAACCCTGGACTGTTCTTGGCTTTGGAAACGCAGAGGAAATCTCCAAGTGTGATTTTGTGATAGGTCCAAGTAGTTGTTTTGTTTGTTTAGTCACTTTCATTCTTGGCTCAAATACTGAATGTAACTTACTTGAAAAAATGTTTATGGATAGGGGGTACCCTAAAGACTTTATTAAAAATATTAGGATTGAAATAGAAAGGGGTAGGGAAAACAAATTTAAACCTATTAAGGAGGTTTTAAATATTAATGATAAGGAAAACAATGAAATTGGGGATAAAGAGATGGAAAGTTTAGGCGAATATCAGCAAGCCCTTGTTTTGGAATACAATGCAACTAATTATAATATAATATAATATTGTTAGAAAAATATGTATTTAAACATGTATAAAGTGCTAGTTTAAAAGCAAGTAGTATATAATGCATTTTATTCTATTTGCAATATGGCAATAAGAATGATTTTACACGTAGTTGCTTGAAGCTTGGAACTGCAGTGTGTTTGAACTCTGACCCTGGCAGTAGCTAGCTTAGCAAGTTTATGTTTCTCACTAATGATTATCTGCTGGGTCGGCAAAATTAAATGTATAAGGCATTGAATATTCTTATTCCTTCCTCTGAGATAATTGACCTTGTGAATGTATCAGAAGATAAGACACAGCTGCTTCAGGAAGAACAGAGAGGCATATTACCAGAGAGAACCGACCATTGTATTCGAGCTGGCCTGGAACCTTGAAAAAGGCTACATTTACAGAAAGACATTATAATGAACCAGGTGCTTTGCAAGGCTGTATTATTCCCATGGGAAAACTTTTTAAATGTATAACATCAGCTTTTTCTTATGAATAGAATATTGTAGACTATAGTGATGTAGGTGCCCTGTGACTGACCACGTCAGTAAGGTGGGCACAGCCTAAATGAAAGACTATATAAAATCATGTACTTCCTGCATCATGTCAGACAAAACTCTGTACTTGTATGGTTTTTTGCCTCCTGGTGTACACTAGTAAACTTTTGCATCTGAGCCTCCTGTGTTGTTATCATTTGTTTTATTTAACAGCTTGGTCCTTCTTGAACCGGAATTCCCTTGGTAAGCTGCAGGTCAGAGTGTATCGGTGGTCGAATACTGCGCAGGAGAAGTTACCAAAATGGTTCTTCTTGAAGCACAAAGACCTCCGACTGAATTGTCGTTTTAAGAGGCTGGCCACTTTTCTGATCTGCGGCCGAAGAGCGGTTTCGAACTGGTCGACCCAGGAGGCTCAGGTAGGAAAATATTGCCTTTTTTCTGTTTTAGATCAGGGACTAGGTTACAGTAAATGTCATTGTCAGAGATTTGTTATACAGATCAGGGACAAAAAGAAAATTACTGTATATTTTGTCAGAGATCAGGGAAACAGAATAAGGTAGGCAGTCATTCTAGATAAACTGTGTAAGGAACTGAAATACCACGTGGTGAAAAAGGGTTACGTAACATTTTTTGAGAATGGGAAATCAGTGCACTAAAAAAATCGCGAGATCCACCCCTAACTGATGACGCAAAATATATGCAATTACAACGGGCTGATAATGTAAGGTATTATACAAAATGGGTTAATAAATACGAATTTGATGGTAAATTAAACAAGATTTCATTAGTTAAACTTTTAAAACAGCTTAAATCTGACGCAGAAGGTCAGGCAAAAAAGCAACAGCGATTAGGCATTCCTCAAGCACACAGGTGGATTGAGGAAGTAAACCGAAGGGAACAGAAGGCTAAAAATACAAAAACATTATTTTTAGATAAAGAGGATAATAATACAGTAATAGCGACGGCCCCTCCCCCTCCGCCCCCTCCAATGCCTTTTTTAGGATATGAAGCAGGAGGACAAGCTGGTCCACCTCCACGTTATCCTGAAGTTACAAGAGTACTAAAACCATTTGTTAGAGATCCTATTGAAACTAGGTCCCGGACACGTAAAACACTAGGGGACACAGATTTATATCAAATAGGGAAAAATACACTAGAAGAAAGTGAGGAAGAAATCTGTCCACTAATCGAGGTACCAAATCCTCAGGCAGGACAGGAAGGGCAGGACCCAACTCTTCTAGTGTATAAACCATGGACAACGGAAGATATTCGGAAGGCTACAGAGGGAATCCCTCATCCAAAAGTTAATTACACAAAGTTTTTACAAGATTTACAAGGTATGAGATTAAGTTACCACTTAAATGGGGAAGAAGTAGAAAAGGTAGTCAGACAGATTGTGGGTCCAGACTGGCACATGATTTGTGGCACCTGGAATCCTCGTAATGCAGAGCTTAAACCACTCCCACATAGTGACGCAGAATTAGACAACAGAGTGAAAGGTCTTACAGACCGAATTTCTGACAAATGGAAACCTAGGGCAGATTGGACTTGCATTAATCAATGCATACAGCAAGAGAGTGAAACTGTAGATGGGTACTATGGTAGATTATTGGAATGTTTCAATAACCATAGTGGTATGGCTATTCCTGAAAATCAGACACATGATACTTCGTATGAACAGCAACTGAAAAATGCATTTTGAAAGGTTGCATTGCACCTATCAGTAGCTTTATTACAAAGCATATGATAGATCATCGAACAAGTAGGCTACAAGCCTTACTTGAATATGCCAGACATGCTGAAAGACACTTTAATAGTAAAAAGAAAAAGAAGACACAGGTCTTCACAGCTGAAGACGGAGCAGAGGTCTTTGTAGTACAGTCAGGTAAAAAGGGTAAGAAAAATACCCAGGGAAATAGACAATCTGACAAAAGGTCAGAAGATTTTGAAGAAAGAAAAAAGAAAGGTGAGTGCTTTAAGTGCGGGAAGAAAGGACATTTAGCAAGGGATTGCAGGCTAAATAAAAAGGTGACTACAGAAAATAAAGATGATGAGGACTGACTATATGATAGTGATAAAAATCAAAAATCATCAGGGAAGGAAAACAAACAAAGGGCAAATGTAAATGTAGAAGAAGGAACAGAGGAAGTGCAGGCAAACGTAGAGAATGAAGAAAGTGAAATTTTAGATTTGGCATTACTGAGCTTGGAGCTCTATTTGGCAGATACAAAACCGGAAGTTACACTTCTGGTGGAAGGAAGGGAAGTGAAATTCCTGTGTGACTCAGGAGCATCACGAACTTTGATACACCCTTCAAAGTTACCAGAATATTTTGAATCACCTGACTATATATTAGTGAAAGCAGCAAATGGACAGCTATATAGGGAGCCACTCTCCCATGATATAGCAATAACTGACCCTGTTTCAGGCATGACTCAGAGAAGTAAAATTGTAGTTTCTGCAAAATGTCCAGTAAACTTACTGGGAAGAGATCTTATGCAGATATTTGGCATAGCGGTAGTTCCCACTATGCAGGGTATGGAAGCACAAAGACAAATGGATACTTTTGTGGTGCAACCGGAGGGTGAAACCTTTTACTGGTACAGCCAGGACCTAGTTACTACTGGTCCAGGGGCAGTAACCGGAGAACTGATGAATGTAGCCATCAGTAAGGCCCCCTCCCTTGACACTGATCAACAGCATTTGTTACATTGTACTCTATACTACTGTAGCATGCCAGGACCTGATAAAGAATATGAGCAAGAACTGTTCAAAAATCCTGCTAACAGATTAGTATTACGAAACTTGTATTGGGATACTGAGGGAAACAGTGTGGTAAGCTGTTCACTACCTCAGGAATTCATGACACTGTACAAATCTAATAGACTACCACATGTCAGCTTGACAAAGAATAAGGATGTGAAATGGGTAGACTTAGGAGAAAAAGTAACAAGGTGGGAAAAACAAACTGATTTAGAATTATCAGAACAGGGAATACAAAAACAGAAGTTGAAGTGGCTAACACAGACACATCCAGCTGTACACTCACAAACTAGTGAAGACAGCTGAATAGCATTCTTATTAGAAGAAGAAGAAAAAGCCTTGTGTGATATACCAAACACTCTTTGGTCAACAGGTAAATCAGATGTAGGACTTATTCAAACAGCAGGACCAGTAACTATTACACCAAAATCAGCATTTAGACCACAAAAAAAGACAATACCCCTTGAGGAAACATGCAGAGCAAGGAATCAAGCCTATAATAGCAGCATTACTCAAGGAAGGAGTACTGGTAGAATCTCTTGATTCACCATGTAACACACCTCTATTTCCTGTTAAAAAAGCAAACGGGGAATGGCGGATGGTACAGGATTTACAAGCTGTAAACAATGCAATAATACCCAGAGCACCTACGGTGCCAGACCCACACACCTTGTTGAATGATTTAAAACTACAACAAAAATATTTTACTGTGGTAGATATAAGCAATGCTTTCTTTTCAATACCTATACATCCTGATAGCCAGTATTGGTTTGCATTTACATTTCAAGGTAAAAGATATACCTATACTCGGCTACCGCAGGGATATTGTGAAAGTCCAATGATATTTGCACAAGAAATGGCAAGCAACCTGGCAGGGTTTACTCCACCAGGAGGTAGTCAGATTCTACTTTATGTAGATGACATCTTGCTAGCAACCCCTACCCAGCATCAATGCAGGGAAGATACGATAGCATTATTGAAATTTTTAGCAGCACAAGGACACAAAGTAAACAAAAGTAAGTTACAACTTTGGAGAAAACAGGTTAGATACCTAGGATATGTAATATCCAAAGAAGGTAGAATATTAGATGAAGACAGAAAAACAGCGATTTTACAGGCACCCAAACCAGCAACCAAGAAGGAAATGATGTCCTTCTTGGGAACGACTAATTTTTGTCGAAGCTGGATATCAAACTATGCTTTAGAATCTGCTCCACTGGCTGATTTAATATATAAAACACAAATGGCAGCACAAGATTTATTACAATGGACACCTGAAGCAGAAGCAGCTTTCTGCAGACTAAAACAATTGATAGCTTCATCACAAGTTTTAGGACTTCCAAATTATCACAAAAGATTTTTTCAGACCGTAGATTGTAAGCAGGGATACATGACGTCAGTTTTGACGCAACAGCATGGGGATAAGCAACGCCCCATAGCTTACTATTCATCACAGTTAGATCCAGTGGCACGATCATTGCCTCACTGTGTGCAAGCAGTAGTCGCAGCTGCAATGGCAGTACAGGCTTCGGCCTCAGTAGTGTTGTTCCACCCTCTCACATTGAGAGTGCCTCATGCAGTCGCGATAATTTTGCTGCAAGAGAAAATAGCATATCTATCTCCTGCTAGACATCTTTCATGTATGACCATACTGCTGAGCCAACCTCATATGGTAATTGAACGTTGTACAACATTGAATCCATCAACGTTACTTCCAACTCCTGTGGATGGCACACCGCACAGTTGCCTGCAGGAAATTGAGCAAATAACTTTGCCCAGACAAGACCTCACTGATATGCCCTTAGATGATGCTGAAGTGACATTTTATGTGGACGGTTCATGCAGAAAGGGTCCTACAGGGAAAAATCTAGTAGGGTATGCAGTAGCCACAGATACAGAGATTTTAGAAGCCCAACCCTTACAGCATAACCTGTCTGCTCAAGCAGCAGAACTGATAGCCTTGACACGGGCTTGTACTCTAGCGAAAGATAAAAAAGTGAACATATATACTGACAGTCAGTATGCTTTTTCTACAGTGCATGTTTTTGCACAACAATGGAAAAATAGGGGAATGATAACATCTACTGGCAAACCGATTAATCATGCGCAACTTATTTTGAACTTATTAGATTCCATTCAGTTACCTACTAAGGTAGCTATTTGTAAATGTTTAGCTCATACAAAACAACAGGATGCAATTTCAAAAGGAAACGCAAGAGCTGATGCAGCTGCAAAGCAAGCAGCCTCAGACTCAGAAATTTTACTTTTAACCGAGGAATTACAACCCTCTGAGATTTTAGATTTAGAAATGTTAAAAACGATGCAGACATTGACTACAAAAGCTGAGAAACAAAAATGGGAGAAACGAGGTGCAATCCTCGAAAATGGACTGTATATCTCCAAAGAGAAAAAACCTATATTGCCGTCTAATTTATTTAGATATGCAGCTTTGTTGAGCCATGGGCAATGCCATGTATCAACAGGGGGGATGGTACAGTTAGTAAATCGTGTATTCCAGACATATGGTTTTACAAATTACACACAAAAATTTTGTGCAGCATGCCATGTCTGTAATAAACATCATGCACAAGGAGCATTCAAACCCAAGCAAGGGAGTTTTCCTGTACCACCATATCCGTTCCATACTATCTGTATGGATTTCATAGAACTGAACAAATGTGAAGGGAAAAAATACTGTTTAGTAATTATAGACATGTTTTCCAAATGGGTAGAAGCTTTTCCAACTAAAAATCCGGATGCAGCGACAGTGGCAAAGGCCCTAATAAAAGAAATAATTCCCAGATTTGGCATACCGGAAAGGATCTATAGTGATAATGGGACACATTTTGTGAATCAGACGATTCACCAACTTGGGAGATACTTTGGGATCTCCTTGAAGAATCATTGTGCCTACCACCCACAGTCTGCAGGACTGGTGGAAAGGTACAATGGAATTCTAAAAAATAAGTTAAGGAAGTTGGTGGGGGAAACACAGAAGAATTGGATTTGCTGTTTGCCTTTGGCACTGCTGAGCATGAGAACAGTTCCAAATGTAAAGGGTTTAACCCCCTTTGAAGTGATATTTGGAAGGGCATATTATGTGCCACAATGGAAAGCTCTCATGCCTGCAGAATTGGAGGCTGATAGCTCATTAGCTAGTTATGTTAGGAAAATGTTAACTAATAAAACTGTTTTGCAGTTGAACACTTTTTCAGATAAAAGACAGACCAGACCGTTGGAAGCAGTGCTGACCCCGGGGTCCTGGGTTTGGCTGAAGGTCACGAAGAGGAAGAATTGGGCGAGTCCAAAGTGGGAAGGACCATACCAGGTACTGTTGGCGACGCCTACTGCAGTCAAAGTTGCTGAGAGGTCGTCCTGGGTCCACTTGACGCACTGTAAACCGGTAAAGAATTTTCAACTTGATAAACATTTTGTGACTGACACACAACAAAGGCAGGATGACCAAGAGCAAAATGAGTAAAAACACAGATCAACCCCGAAGATATTGTTTAATCATCTTGCTAACTATGCATTTATTGACTATGATTGTGTTGACTTTCCTTTTGTTGTGGTTCTTCATACATATAACCGCACAAGTGAAAGTAGAGAAACGTGATGAACTATCTATAGACTGGCATCCAAACTTTAACACATATCTAGCTATGAAGCGTGTATATGTAGAGACTATGAACATTTCAAATTGCTGGGTTTGTACTGCCATACCAACAGCATATGGAGGATTGTTGATGTCCGCTGTCCCCTTGGGGATAAATGAGACTTGGGAGAATTTACTTTTCGATACAGGTTCTGTAAAATCACAGGACAAAATTGCATTGTACTTGCCTATTACACAGAGGGGAATTGTATGTTTCTTTAAAAATGACACACTCCAAGTGGATTGGAGTAACTGTAACATAACTGTATCGTATAAATGCTATATTAAGACTAAAGATAAAAGCACTCTTTGTAGCACAAATTATGATTCGTATTTGAGCTTAATGAAAACAACATTAAGTGAAGTGCAGAGAAATCCTGTCTTGCATAAACAATTGTCTGTCATAGACAAAAAAATGTTTCATTCAGAGCTAACCCGCATCAGTACCAAAGTAGAAAACTGTTATTTTATTTGTGGGAAAAAGGCATACAAATGGTTACCTGAGAATTGGTCCGGCAGTTGTTTTTTGGGTTATCTGGTTCCAGCTATAAGGCATACTGCAGAATTACCTCTAGGTAAGATACGAAATGTAAGAGATGTAGCCTGGAAATCTGGAGATCCTATCGGAAAACCTGTAAATCCAATGGGAAAAATAGAGGCTGGTTGGAAGACCCATCATTCCGTGAAAGATAAAGAAAAATTGACTCATATGGACTTGAGTGACAGTGTTATATCCTGGGCTGGGATACTTCCAGCATATGGAGCAGTCAAATCGATCTGGGAGTTGAGAAAACTGTCAAAGCTTCTCGAAGTAATGAGTAACGCAACTTTTTCTGCTCTCGAACTAGTGACTGATGAACTGAATGCAATGAGAACTGTTGTGCTACAAAATCGAATGGCTCTCGACTTCACCCTAGCGGCGAGAGGTGGTACTTGCGTGCTTATCAAAGAAGAATGCTGTGCGTATATACCAGACAATCAACACGAAATTAACGACCACCTAGAGGTAATACAGCAGGTATCGGCCATGACTGAACCAGGCCCAAACCCACTGACGAACTTTTTCCAGAGTCTATTTGGTGGGTGGGGTTCTATCCTAATAAACATTTTGATTGCTATTTGTGTTGGTCTGCTCCTATTGGGAGCATGTGTCTGTTGCGGGATTCCCTGTATGAAAAGATTAGTAAAAGATTTTGTTGATATATCTGTAACTGAAACCTTGTATCAAGACATTGAATTGAACCTATTGATTCCAGATGAAACTTGTTCCGAAATATAAACTAAATGACTTGCCTAGTTAAAAATCCTTAACGGAAAAGGCTAGGAAACGATATAACATTGTTTATGTTTCAGAATAGAATAAAAGGTATTAAAAGGAGGGAGATGTTAGAAAAATATGTATTTAAACATGTATAAAGTGCTAGTTTAAAAGCAAGTAGTATATAATGCATTTTATTCTATTTGCAATATGGCAATAAGAATGATTTTACATGTAGTTGCTTGAAGCTTGGAACTGCAGTGTGTTTGAACTCTGACCCTGGCAGTAGCTAGCTTAGCAAGTTTATGTTTCTCACTAATGATTATCTGCTGGGTCGGCAAAATTAAATGTATAAGGCATTGAATATTCTTATTCCTTCCTCTGAGATAATTGACCTTGTGAATGTATCAGAAGATAAGACACAGCTGCTTCAGGAAGAACAGAGAAGCATATTACCAGAGAGAACCGACCATTGTATTTGAGCTGGCCTGGAACCTTGAAAAAGGCTACATTTACAGAAAGACATTATAATGAACCAGGTGCTTTGCAAGGCTGTATTATTCCCATGGGAAAACTTTTTAAATGTATAACATCAGCTTTTTCTTATGAATAGAATATTGTAGACTATAGTGATGTAGGTGCCCTGTGACTGACCACGTCAGTAAGGTGGGCACAGCCTAAATGAAAGACTATATAAAATCATGTACTTCCTGCATCATGTCAGACAAAACTCTGTACTTGTATGGTTTTTTGCCTCCTGGTGTACACTAGTAAACTTTTGCATCTGAGCCTCCTGTGTTGTTATCATTTGTTTTTATTTAACAAATATATATATATATATATATATATATATATATATATATATATATATATATATATAATATATAATATAAGAGGAACTTTCCAGATAGAGTGGGAAAAATGTATTTCCCTTACTGACTTGGAAGATGTACCTAAGACAATACCAACAGTAGTTTATAAAAATTCAAGCAGTATAAGGAACATTTTAGAAAATAAAAATAATAATAATAGTAATAATAAAACAAACCCCTTTAAGGATAGTGGAAGGAAATTAGGCACCTTCAAATGCGGAAGATGTAATCAGTGTGAATATATTATTAACAATGGAGAAATATTTTTGGAAAGTAGAAATATGTGGATAAGAAGTAAAGGACATTATAGTTGTGATTCTAAGGGTTTAGTATATCTTGCTATATGTCAAAAATGCAACTTGTTTTATGTGGGGAAAACAGAGAGAACTTTGAAAAGAAGAATATATGAACATATTTATGATATATCTAAAGGAAAAGAAACAAATGCATTATTTAAACATTCTAGAATATATGAAGGTTATAAATTCTTCTTTTTAGTGCTTGAGCAAATTAAGAATGACATTAGGGGTGGCCCATGGGAAGAAAAAATAGAGTACAAAGAATTATGGTGGCAAGTAACCCTGGAAGCAGGTAAATTTCCAGGGTTAAATGATTATCTTTCTATTTTTCCACTATTAAAATTAAGGGCTACCAAAATGTAAAGAAAAAGATAGTAATGTATTTTTTTTATGACAATAGATGGCACTGTTTCCCATGATTTTGCAAGCAGGAAAATGAACTACATTAGCATTGCTTTCATAAGCATTTTATTCTCTTTAAAAAGATCCGTTCTCCTATATTTTGCAGTATTATAATTCAATGATTTTATAGTATTTATTGTGAATTATTTATGTGGTAAAATTTATTTATTAACATGATTTTATTAACATAATTTTAATGTGTATTTATTATTAACAATGAATCCACATGAGGTATAATGAAATGGAGATAATGAATATTCATGAGCCCACTCGAATACTGATTAGATTATTTTGAAATTAAATATAGGAATCCTATTGGCTTAATAGTTTTCAATGTTGTATAAATACAATTGATGTAATTAATTAGTCATCTGATGAAGTCCGAGTTGTGTGGACGAAAATGCATGTTTGAATATAAGGCGTTTATGATAGTGGCATTTGGCGTGTTGAATAAAGTGGAATTTAATTTTATCCAGCTCGTTTTGGCTTCTTTCCTAATCTTCAGCTTTTCTTTTGGTTTTATTTGTGACTGTTGAGAGCTTCCACTATTTGATTTATTGGTTACTTTTGTGGAAAGATTATGGAGAGAGATTCCCGACGAACACTAAGGGGCAGGATAACTGGGCCAATCGCACAAACTGATTGGTCAGTTAACTGAATTGATAGATCTCCTTACACCGTTGTGCCAATCCTTGGTGGGGACTAACCCTAATGCATTGCAAGCTACAGGAAGTGGAACCAAGAGGTTTATATTCACAAACATAAGAGAAAAGGAGCTTATTGGCAGTAATTTTGAAGTCCGGCGACCTCAATGAACCGAATGGTGGAACTTCTAATCCAGAAGATACACCAAGGATTTTGTGCAATAATGCTGTGGGGTTCGTGGGTACTGAATTTGCCGATGGAATTAACACCACGATTAAATCTAAAGTGCCGACTCCGTGTTCGGCAAATTCAGGTACTTTACTTAATAAAAGATTTAAAGAGACTACTGAATGGCTTAAAGTAAATTATTGTTTTAAACTGGAAAATGGAGCTCCCCAGGGACCTCCTAATACAGATTCCTACTCTATTAAAATGGACAAAATTGCTAAATTAATGTTAAAATACAGAGTATTATGTATTGAAAACACATATCTTTCAGAATGTATTAATAAGAACATTGTCCCGAAGGGACTAAGAGTATATAAATATCCTAATAATGTACAAGTGGGCTCAGATTTCCATAAGGAACTATTGGAAGTCTTTAACAACTGCGGATTGGATGTTTTAAAATTAATCATTAAAGGGAATGTTAGAACACAGGATATATTGCAGAAGGAAATTGATGAACTAGATAGATATATTAAGGAAGATTTGATTTTTGGGATAAAAGAAGAAAAAGACAAATATTATAAAGTAAGAAATGAAATTGATATAAAATGTAATGATTTGATTGATAGGAAAATGAATAAATTGAAGAGAGACATACAGGAATATGAGAATAATTTTAGTTACCCTAAGCCACCTTATGCAAATAGGAACACCTATGGACCAAATAAAAGGGAGAGAGGTGGTAATGATATTGAAAAAAGGTTTAATGGATGGAATAATCATGAGTATGATCAAGAATTTCCACCATTAGTTAGGGAGGATAGTTTTATTAACAGGCAGGAAAATTGGAAGGAAATTTTCAAGTGGAGGGGAGAAGAGGGAGGGAGATACTAGACACATATACCCCTGTCCCTAATGAATTAGCCCACCTTCAGGAAATGATTGTAGAGGGATATAAATATACTTATGAGGGTTTTCTATTTATAATTTTAGTAATATTCCGTTGACAAAGGAGCACTTTAGTCTTCTAGGTAAGGGACTCAAATATATCCCTTATGTAAAGGGAGACTTAACAAGAACTTTGCTAGATATTAAAATATTTTTAAGAAAAATAAACTTAGAAATGTTATTTTCAAAAAATACTATAAATAAAACAACTTATAACCATCAAGGTCTAGTACGTAAGACTACTTATAATCCCCCGATGCACCCCAATTAAAAACTTGGAACTTATTCTAGAAAAGAAGTTAGAAATGTGGAAAGGAAAATTAAATACAAAACAAACCTCAGCAAGGATGAAAAAATAATTTTGGATGAATTGAAGGCTATTCCCAGAGTCCAAATTATGAAACCAAATAAGGGTGGGGATTGTAATTATGGATACCATATATTACGAGGGTAAAATTAATCAAATATTAAGGGATGAAACTAAATATACTTGCCTCAAAGAATGAGGTAAATCTGGCATATAATAAAATAGATATCATTACAAGATATGTTATATGAAGGTGTAATCGACAAAAAATGTAGGCCTATTTGAAAGTTGAGAAACCAAAAATCCCATTATTTTGGAATCCCCAAAATCCATAAAAATTCTGAAGACCCCCAAGACCAATAGTATTTGCTGATGGTTCTAAAACGTTGCCTTTGGCAAAATATGTGGATACTAAAGTTAAACATATCTGGGTTAACAATAAAGTTATACTTAAGGACTCTTGGGATTTATTAAGAGAAATTACACCAGAATTATATTCTGATAATTTATTATTTGTTACTATTGACATAATAGATCTATTTTCCTGTATACCTTATGGGATAGGTATGAAAATGTTTGAGGAGGTTATTTATCAAGACAAAACTTTATCCCACAATGAAAAGGTAGTGAGCACAGGCCTCATGGAAATTGCTCTCCAAAATATTTTTTTTTAGTTTTTAATGGAGAATTCTTTCAACCAATTCAAGGGGTGGCCATGGGAGCTGCCTGTGCCTCTACTTTTGCAAATCTCATTTTGGCAAAGTGGGAAGAAACATTTGTTCTGTATTCAAAATTTAGTTCATGTTGGACTCTATATCGCCGATTCCTTGACGATATAATTATATTTTGGACAGAAAGTAGTGAAAAATTTGAAGAATTTATGGAATATATAAATAATACTACTAATTTCCTCAAATTTACTTACAAAACATCCTATGAAATTCTTCAATATTTGGATTTGGAAATATATAAGACAAATAATAAATTAGAAACTAGAATACATAGAAAAATTACTTTTTGTAATTCCTTCCTTCACTATAACAGTGCACATCCAGTGCACTGTAAAATAAATATAGTAAAGGGGCAATTTGTCAAAGGTTGTAGAATGACTAGTTTGGATAGTGATTTTACTATTGAATGTAACTTACTTGAAAAAATGTTTATGGATAGGGGGTACCCTAAAGACTTTATTAAAAATATTAGGTCTGAAATAGAAAGGTATAGGGAAAGCAAATTTAAATCTATTAAGGGGGGTTTAAATATTAATGATAAGGAAAACAATGAAATTGGGGATAAAGAGATGGAAAGTTTAGGTGAATATCAGCAAGCCCTTGTTTTGGAATACAATGCAACTAATTATAATATAAGAGGAACTTTCCAGAAAGAGTGGGAAAAATTTATTTCCCTTACTGACTTGGAAGATGTACCGAAGACAATACCAAAAGTAGTTTATAAAAATTCAAGCAGTATAAGGAACATTTTAGAAAATAAAAAAAAATAATAATAGTAATAATAAAACAAACCCCTTTAAGGATAGTGGAAGGAAATTAGGCACCTTCAAATGCGGAAGATGTAATCAGTGTGAATATATTATTAACAATGGAGAAATATTTTTGGAAAGTAGAAATATGTGGATAAGAAGTAAAGGACATTATAGTTGTGATTCTAAGGGGTTAGTATATCTTGCTATATGTCAAAAATGCAACTTGTTTTATGTGGGGAAAACAGAGAGAACTTTGAAAAGAAGAATATACGAACATATTTATGATATAACAAAAGGAAAAGAAACAAATGCATTATTTAAACATTCTAGAATATATGAAGGTTATAAATTCTTCTTTTTAGTGCTTGAGCAAATTAAGAATGACATTGGGGTGGCCCATGGGAAGAAAAAATAGAGTACAATGAATTAAGGTGGCAAGTAACCCTGGAAGCAGGTAAATTTCCAGGGTTAAATGATTATCTTTCTATTTTGCCACTATTAAAATTAAGGGCTACCAAAATGTAAAGAAAAAGATAGTAATGTATTTTTTTTATGACAATAGATGGCACTGTTTCCCATGATTTTGCAAGCAGGAAAATGAACTACATTAGCATTGCTTTCATAAGCATTTTATTCTCTTTAAAAAGATCCGTTCTCCTATATTTTGCAGTATTATAATTCAATGATTTTATAGTATTTATTGTGAATTATTTATGTGGTAAAATTTATTTATTAACATGATTTTATTAACATGATTTTAATGTGTATTTATTATTAACAATGAATCCACATGAGGTATAATGAAATGGAGATAATGAATATTCATGAGCCCACTCGAATACTGATTAGATTATTTTGAAATTAAATATAGGAATCCTATTGGCTTAATAGTTTTCAGTGTTGTATAAATACAATTGATGTAATTAATTAGTCATCTGATGAAGTCCGAGTTGTGTGGACGAAAATGCATGTTTGAATATAAGGCGTTTATGATAGTGGCATTTGGCGTGTTGAATAAAGTGGAATTTAATTTTATCCAGCTCGTTTTGGCTTCTTTCCTAATCTTCAGCTTTTCTTTTGGTTTTATTTGTGACTGTTGAGAGCTTCCACTATTTGATTTATTGGTTACTTTTGTGGAAAGATTATGGAGAGAGATTCCCCGACGAACACTAAGGGGCAGGACGAACTGGGCCAATCGCACAAACTGATTGGTCAGTTAACTGAATTGATAGATCTCCTTACACCGTTGTGCCAATCCTTGGTGGGGACTAACCCTAATGCATTGCAAGCTACAGGAAGTGGAACCGAAGAGGTTTATATTCACAAACATAAGAGAAAAAGGGAGCTTATTGGCAGTAATTTTGAAGCCGGCGACCTCAATGAACCGAATGGTGGAACTTCTAATCCAGAAGATACACCAAGGATTTTGTGCAATAATGCTGTGGGGTTCGTGGGTACTGAATTTGCCGATGGAATTAACACCACGATTAAATCTAAAGTGCCGACTCCGTGTTCGGCAAATTCAGGTACTTTACTTAATAAAAGATTTAAAGAGACTACTGAATGGCTTAAAGTAAATTATTGTTTTAAACTGGAAAATGGAGCTCCCCAGGGACCTCCTAATACAGATTCCTACTCTATTAAAATGGACAAAATTGCTAAATTAATGTTAAAATACAGAGTATTATGTATTGAAAACACATATCTTTCAGAATGTATTAATAAGAACATTGTCCCGAAGGGACTAAGAGTATATAAATATCCTAATAATGTACAAGTGGGCTCAGATTTCCATAAGGAACTATTGGAAGTCTTTAACAACTGCGGATTGGATGTTTTAAAATTAATCATTAAAGGGAATGTTAGAACACAGGATATATTGCAGAAGGAAATTGATGAACTAGATAGATATATTAAGGAAGATTTGATTTTTGGGATAAAAGAAGAAAAAGACAAATATTATAAAGTAAGAAATGAAATTGATATAAAATGTAATGATTTGATTGATAGGAAAATGAATAAATTGAAGAGAGACATACAGGAATATGAGAATAATTTTAGTTACCCTAAGCCACCTTATGCAAATAGGAACACCTATGGACCAAATAAAAGGGAGAGAGGTGGTAATGATATTGAAAAAAGGTTTAATGGATGGAATAATCATGAGTATGATCAAGAATTTCCACCATTAGTTAGGGAGGATAGTTTTATTAACAGGCAGGAAAATTGGAAGGGAAATTTTCAAGTGGAGGGGGAGAAGAGGGAGGGGGAGATACTAGACACATATACCCCTGTCCCTAATGAATTAGCCCACCTTCAGGAAATGATTGTAGAGGGATATAAATATACTTATGAGGGTTTTCTATTTATAATTTTAGTAATATTCCGTTGACAAAGGAGCACTTTAGTCTTCTAGGTAAGGGACTCAAATATATCCCTTATGTAAAGGGAGACTTAACAAGAACTTTGCTAGATATTAAAATATTTTTAAGAAAAATAAACTTAGAAATGTTATTTTCAAAAAATACTATAAATAAAACAACTTATAACCATCAAGGTCTAGTACGTAAGACTACTTATAATCCCCCGATGCACCCCCAATTAAAAAACTTGGAACTTATTCTAGAAAAAGAAGTTAGAAATGTGGAAAGGAAAATTAAATACAAAACAAACCTCAGCAAGGATGAAAAAATAATTTTGGATGAATTGAAGGCTATTCCCAGAGTCCAAATTATGAAACCAAATAAGGGTGGGGGGATTGTAATTATGGATACCATATATTACGAGGGTAAAATTAATCAAATATTAAGGGATGAAACTAAATATACTTGCGTCTCAAAGAATGAGGTAAATCTGGCATATAATAAAATAGATATCGTATTACAAGATATGTTATATGAAGGTGTAATCGACAAAAAAAATGTAGGCCTATTTGAAAGTTGAGAAACCAAAAATCCCCATTATTTTTGGAATCCCCAAAATCCATAAAAATTCTGAAGACCCCCCCCCAAGACCAATAGTATTTGCTGATGGTTCTAAAACGTTGCCTTTGGCAAAATATGTGGATACTAAAGTTAAACATATCTGGGTTAACAATAAAGTTATACTTAAGGACTCTTGGGATTTATTAAGAGAAATTACACCAGAATTATATTCTGATAATTTATTATTTGTTACTATTGACATAATAGATCTATTTTCCTGTATACCTTATGGGATAGGTATGAAAATGTTTGAGGAGGTTATTTATCAAGACAAAACTTTATCCCACAATGAAAAGGTAGTGAGCACAGGCCTCATGGAAATTGCTCTCCAAAATATTTTTTTTTAGTTTTTAATGGAGAATTCTTTCAACCATTTCAAGGGGTGGCCATGGGAGCTGCCTGTGCCTCTACTTTTGCAAATCTCATTTTGGCAAAGTGGGAAGAAACATTTGTTCTGTATTCAAAATTTAGTTCATGTTGGACTCTATATCACGATTCCTTGACGATATAATTATATTTTGGACAGAAAGTAGTGAAAAATTTGAAGAATTTATGGAATATATAAATAATACTACTAATTTCCTCAAATTTACTTACAAAACATCCTATGAAATTCTTCAATATTTGGATTTGGAAATATATAAGACAAATAATAAATTAGAAACTAGAATACATAGAAAAATTACTTTTTGTAATTCCTTCCTTCACTATAACAGTGCACATCCAGTGCTCTGTAAAAAAAATATAGTAAAGGGGCAATTTGTCAAAGGTTGTAGAATGACTAGTTTGGATAGTGATTTTACTATTGAATGTAACTTACTTGAAAAAATGTTTATGGATAGGGGGTACCCTAAAGACTTTATTAAAAATATTAGGTCTGAAATAGAAAGGTGTAGGGAAAACAAATTTAAATCTATTAAGGGGGGTTTAAATATTAATGATAAGGAAAACAATGAAATTGGGGATAAAGAGATGGAAAGTTTAGGTGAATATCAGCAAGCCCTTGTTTTGGAATACAATGCAACTAATTATAATATAAGAGGAACTTTCCAGAAAGAGTGGGAAAAATGTATTTCCCTTACTGACTTGGAAGATGTACCGAAGACAATACCAAAAGTAGTTTATAAAAATTCAAGCAGTATAAGGAACATTTTAGAAAATAAAAATAATAATAATAGTAATAATAAAACAAACCCCTTTAAGGATAGTGGAAGGAAATTAGGCACCTTCAAATGCGGAAGATGTAATCAGTGTGAATATATTATTCACAATGGAGAAATATTTTTGGAAAGTAGAAATATGTGGATAAGAAGTAAAGGACATTATAGTTGTGATTCTAAGGGTTTAGTATATCTTGCTATATGTCAAAAATGCAACTTGTTTTATGTGGGGAAAACAGAGAGAACTTTGAAAAGAAGAATATACGAACATATTTATGATATAACAAAAGGAAAAGAAACAAATGCATTATTTAAACATTCTAGAATATATGAAGGTTATAAATTCTTCTTTTTAGTGCTTGAGCAAATTAAGAATGACATTAGGGGTGGCCCATGGGAAGAAAAAATAGAGTACAAAGAATTATGGTGGCAAGTAACCCTGGAAGCAGGTAAATTTTCAGGGTTAAATAATTATCTTTCTATTTTGCCACTGTTAAAATTAAGGGCTACCAAAATGTAAAGAAAAAGATAGTAATGTAATATTTTTTTATGACAATAGATGGTACTGTTTCCCATGATTTTGCAAGCAGGAAAATGAACTACATTAGCATTGCTTTCATAAGCATTTTATTCTCTTTAAAAAGATCCGTTCTCCTATATTTTGCAGTATTATAATTCAATGATTTTATAGTATTTATTGTGAATTATTTATGTGGTAAAATTTATTTATTAACATGATTTTATTAACATGATTTTAATGTGTATTTATTATTAACAATGAATCCACATGAGGTGTAATGAAATGGAGATAATGAATATTCATGAGCCCACTCAAATACTGATTAGATTATTTTGAAATGAAATATAGGAATCCTATTGGCGTAATAGTTTTAAATGTTGTATAAATACAATTGATTTAATTAATTAGTCATCTGATGAAGTCTGAGTTGTGTGGACGAAAACGCATGTTTGAATATAAGGCGTTTATGATAGTGGCATTTGGCGTGTTGAATAAAGTGGAATTTAATTTTATCCAGCTCGTTTTGGCTTCTCTCCTAATCTACAGCTTTTCTTTTGGTTTTATTTGTGACTGTTGAGAGCTTCCACTATTTGATTTATTAAATAATTCTATATATCACTGG
Organism: Protopterus annectens; assembly: GCF_019279795.1. Taxonomy (NCBI): domain Eukaryota; kingdom Metazoa; phylum Chordata; order Ceratodontiformes; family Protopteridae; genus Protopterus; species Protopterus annectens. The sequence goes on from NC_056746.1 coordinate 27,578,921, forward strand.
ACCTTGAATTTTTTGTTCCCATTGTGTTTTGTCTGAATTGAAAACACTTCTTGGATATACTCTTAAATAAAAGAATTCATCTCTGCACCAAAAAAAAAAAAAAAAAAAACAGTAAGCAACATTTGAACTTGATTTTTTACTAAAACATTTTGTTTTAAATGCATCTTTTATTTGCTTAAACGGCAAATAAAAGATGCATTTAAAACAAAATTTTTAGGTGTGAGTGTGTGTGTGTGTGTGTGTGTGTGTGTGTGTGTGTGTGTGTGTGTGTGTGTGTGTGTGTGTGTGTGTGTGTGTGTGTGTGTGTGTGTGTGTGTGTGTGTGTGTAAGGTTAGGTGCCGGGCTGGCAACTCAACACTGTAAAATTCCACTGCCAATCACGAGCGGACAGGTGATCCGCTGTGGCGACCCCTAACCGGAAAAAGCCGAAAGAAGAAGAAGAAGATCTGCCTAAATGGAATAGCTTTTAGACCTGAAATACTGTGTGCTACAGCTTTTAGAATCCGACTCCTCTGGCTTCTTACAGCAGCTCTTTGCCTATTGCAGCTTTAAAAGCTAGTGTCTCTGGCTTCAGACCCTTATGCTAATCTGATTACCTCTCTCATTTCATTCTGTTATCAATTTTTAAATCTGTTTAAGCACTTTTCACACTCATTGTTTTCCATAGACCCACCCAACAAACTAGTATTGCCCTTAAGTTAACCTCCCTTACAAAAAATTGTGTCTGTTAACTTCTAGCCCCCTCCCCTCATACTGTAAAAGTTTTTATCTTTCTGCCTGCCTAGGGCACAGTGCACTACATAGAAGGTTTACCTTTTTCTATATATACATTTTTTTTTTAATTTTCTTATCCTAGTGTTTTAAGGCATATAGCTTTCCTACAGATTCACTTTGGACTATAGCCATCTTCTTTAAGGAAGTGTTTTGTAGTTAATTTGTTGATTGTTCAGTAGTTGCTGCAGTTTGGGCTCACTGTCATGTGATTTGAAATTAAGAAACATAAGGTCTTCACTCTAATGGTAATAGATGGTAACCCTTAACTGTTCTTGGCTTTGGAAACGCAGAGGAAATCTCCAAGTGTGATTTTGTGATAGGTCAGGTAGTTGTTTTGTTTGTTTAGTCACTTTCTTTCTTGGCTCAAATACACAGCGCTTACAAACACTTGGTTTCCACTCCACTGATTACTATGTGTTTTGTTTCCAGTGCCATTCTAGCACAGATAGTACTGTGGGCTGATGCTTTGCACTGTTTCTTTAATACTGTTTAAGTTGTTCTTACTGTTCTGCACTTGTTGCTTTTCAGTAAGTACTTTTTCTACATTATTGACTGTGTGGACTGTGTTTTATTGCTAAAACTTGCACTTTTTACCTTTTGGTAATCTCAAGTTAGGGCAGTTTTGGTTACACTCTGGTGAGAATAGAGAGAAACTGAGTTGTTTCTAACCCAGGATTGATTAAAGGAAGGAGAGCTGTGTTGTCTTTGATTGGCCAGAGGATCCTTATGTTTGTTTTGGAATTTTATCAGTTGTTATATAGTCATTTTGCACATGGCACATTTCCACAGAGTTTACCAGCATTTGGGAACCATAGCAAGTGAAAAAGAATGATTTGTCTGAATTTCTGCATCAAATAAGACTGCTAAGTATTATTTTACTGTTCTGTATTTGCCATTTTTACTGTATTGTACTTTATACTGCGGTGGTGGTGCTGCAGTAGCATTGTCGTCTCACAGTAAGACGTAGTCCTGTTCGATTCTCAGCTAGAGCGTCTTCTGTGTGGAGACATGCATGAATGGGCGTACATTCATTGAAGGTTGTGCATCAGGGCTGGCAACTCAGCACGTAAAAATCTACTGCCAATCATTAGCAGACTGGAGTTCTGCTATGGCGACTCCTAACCGGGAAAAGCCAAAAGACTCAACAACTGTATAGTACTTTATCTGCCTTATTGACTATGTCTTATTGTTAAAATGTACACTTTTTTGACATGTTCATAATCTCATCTTAAAGCAGCTGTAGTTGCACTTTGGTGAGAGTAGTGAGAACCTGAATTGTTTTTCTGATCAAGGATTGCTTAAGTGAAGGAAAGGTGTGCTGTTTCTTATTGGAAAGACGTCCCCCTTTTTTCTCAGCTGCTACTTGTTCAGTTGTGGTTAGCAGTGCCTTGTATAGACAGAAGTACTTATAGCCAAAATTTTCCCTAGAAAACTATCCCTGGAATTTCTTCAGTACTTAGTTTCACAAACAACTACTGTGTGCATTGATGAGAACTGATTTCTGAGTTTAGTCTTGGATAATCTTGATTACATTCTATACTGCTGCAGCAGCTGAACTAGCTGAATGCAAACCCCTCTTTAACTTTATCCTTGTAGATAGAATAAGGATTTGTTGCCCTTGATATGCACTTTCTTACTATCTTTCCAGCAGGTTTGGTAGATACGGGTATCCTAATGGTAATGTAAGAATTTACTAATGTTTACTGACAGCTATCTAATTCTTAAACAAACAGACACAGCATGTGAGAGATGTAGTTACACAATGTCACTAGAGGCAAGACTCTCACATCAAGCACTTTTAATGCCAAACAGGCTGTCAGTAGCACACATGCTACACACATAGGTCTAGATATGGTTTGTTTGTTTGTGTCTTTCGGCTTTACCCGGTTAGGGGTTGCCACAACGGAACTCTGGTTCGCTAATGATTGGCAGTAGAGTTTTACGTGCTGGCTTGCCGGGCCTAACGCACAACCTTCTATGAAGGAATGCCCGTTCATGCATGTCGCCACACAGAAGACGCTCTAACTGAGAATCGAACGGGCAACGTCTAACTGTGAGGTGACAACGCTACCGCAGCACCACCACCGCAGTCGGCTCTTAAATCTTCATAAACCTCATAGACCACCCAGATGTTGTAACCACAATGAAAATTCAAAACACTCTACCAAAACACCCCCTAACATGATACATAGAGCTACATCTTCACAGCAAACTATCACATAACCCAATATGTTGATCTTAGGAGACTCCATTGTGAGACAAACACATCCCCACCTCATCAGTCTAAGTAAGGAGATAGTCATAATCAGTTGTTAATCAGGGACCTGGATTGGTCAAATTATGCATGCACTCAGATTGTTGAACCACAGGTCCCAGTATGACTCAGTCATAGTCCATGTGGGTATAAATTAGCTGAGTCATATCTCCCTGGTCTATATGAAGAAACTATGTGTCCTAGGCCAATATGATCCTTACATTGAGGAATATTCTATATTCTCCAAGGATGATGCCACAATATAAACAGAAGACAACTTTAATAATAGGCTTAGTTTTTGGTGTCAGTTGAAGGAGGTACAATATTTGTCAGCCTGGGAGGAAATGGTTGACAGACAATGCTGCTTTGACAGGGATGGTCTATACCTATACCCTATAGGCTTTCATAAACTGGCTAAAAGCAAGTCCTCCTTCATAGTGCTTTTTGGTTTGGCATGGCCAACCTGATACATTTTCTGAAATAGGAAAACTAACTCAAGAAAATCAAACAATTTTTATCTAAGTTATTGGCAGTATCCCCTTCGTTTTTTATTAACACCCATATTCTGTCATGTCCATATTTATGTCTTTTATACTTTTCTAACCTTTTATGTTTACCTTTTCACATATTTTATTCCATAATTGTGTTACTCTTTTACATTCTAAAAAATCTTCAGTAGTCTGTACCTTCCCACAATAAATACAAATTCTTTCTTATATTTTTTTATATGGCATATTTCCCTATACTGAAAGGTTATTTATCATTAATATCCACAAAAAATCTGTACATTCAAAATATCTCTCATGTCTTTATATTTGTGTATTTATAGCTTTTATTTTTGTTTTCTCCCCAATGTCTCCATAGAAAGACATAATAGTATTTATTCACTATATTTACATAACATTCCCTTCTATTTTTTCTGCATTATTCATATTTATTTTCCACAATAACATTTTCTCTTGATATAGTTTAATTTCTGCATTTAAATATCATTTCCCCCTTTTATTAAATATTTGTCTTTACCAACTTTCTTTATATTTTTCTTTCATTATTCTTAGCAATCTAGCTTCTTTTTCCTTTAACCACATGAATACTTTATACAAATTCAATGATACTGTATATACAATTGGATGAATTAACTCAAATCCTCCTTCATGTTCTTTTTAACATACAGTATCCATCTCAACTCAGTTTTTGAACCCGATATAAATGAAAACAACATTGACATTAATTCTTTCTCATACTTTCTTGGTACTATAAACACAATTGCTAAATATGCTATTTTACCCAATATAATAAAGTTAATAAAACATGTTTTTCCTAAACATTAGTTTATACATTCTCCAAAACAGTATAATATTTTTGTCTATCATATTCTTCCACTGTATTAATCTCTGTTGTTCCTTACCAAATTTTATGCCTAAAATGTCTGTGTCTTCCTCATTGAACTGAATACCTTTTATTTTACCTAGTGATCCTAATCCTTTACTCTTTTCCTTATTAATACTTAAAATTATCACCTTTAATACTCGAATAAGATTTACAATAGCTATTTTCATCCATTCTGCATTTTTTTGTAATAAATATTATATCATCCGCAAAAGAAAACATTACCGGCTTTTGAATTCCTTCTACTGTGCAATATTCAGCTCCCCTTAAAGTTAACTTTATTTTTAACCACTGAGTTTTCCAGATGGAGGGGATGGAGGCTTCAGTTATGGTTCTATTGATCAATATTGTGACTGGAAAAGCTATGATATCTGCAGCTTTTTGTAGGTACTCTGTAGGAAGGTGGTTGGTTTTAGTTTTTTAAGCAGGGATTGGATAAGTGAGGTAGAGATTGGTTGAAAACATAAGGGGAGATGGATAGTGGGTGAGATTATGATCGAATTAGTGTCTGTGGGAGTTAACTGGCTAGCAAGGGTCTGGATAGTCTCAGAGAAAAAACTGTTAAAGGTGTTGGAAATATCCTCTGGTGATTTATGGGTAGAAGTTGAAGGGGTTGGGGTGGTGGATTGTCCTGGATGAAGAAGTTTATTTATACCTGCCCAGAACTTTTGAGGTTTATTTTGGTGTCTTTGTTGAAGATTATAATGGTAGTTTTTTTTTGTCTAGCAGAATGGATTTTTTCTTGTCATTATGAAGCTGGCGATATCTCAGTTGGTCTAGAAGGGCTTTGGTGCCATGCCAGGTGGCCCACATTTTATTTCTAAGTTTGATCTTTGATTTGTATCCTTTATAAGCCATGGTGCAGCTTTTGTTTTAGTTCTAATGGTACGTGTGGAGGTGTGTGAGTCAAGTATGGCAAGAAATTTAGTATTAAAGAATACCACAGCTTCATCAAGTGGCAGCTGTTTTAGGATTGACCAGTTACATGCTTTTAGTTCATTTTGGAAGTTGGCGGGATTTAAGTTCTTATTGTTTCTAATTGGTTTGTGCATAGGCCGGTGGGGATCATCAGTTTTATGTCTGATGATATAAGTTGGAGAGTGATCACTGAGGTCATCAGGGAGGGTCCCACCTTTATACATATGTGGATGACTATTGATAAGTATCCAGTCTAGGATACTTTCTTTTTTATTGGGTTTACTGATCCTAGTGGGAGAGGATATTATTTGTGTAAACCCATATAGATTTATATGGGTGGAAGGGGATTCTAAGGAGTATGAGTTCCAGTCTATATTGAAGTCTCCAAGCACAATGGTTTCCTGGGGGTAGGTGATGGCTAACCAGTGGAATATGACTTCTAGGATGTTAGTGTTATTGCCTGGGGGAATATAAATACAGACAATATTTATATATTTGTTATTGTTAATTTGTAGTTTGGTAGTAAGAATTTCATCTTTATCAAAACTGGGTGGTAGTAGGGGTTCTCTAGTAACTTTTAGTTTATTTTTGTAAAGTACAACTACTCCATCTCCCTTTCTAGTACAGCAGTCTATTCTAATTATGTTGTACCCTGGTGGTAGGACTTCATTGTCTTTAATTTTAGGCTTTAGCCAGGTTTTTGTGAGACAGAGTATATCTGGGGAATGGACATCTTAGAGGTGGACTTTATTGTTTATACTTCTGTAATTTAGGTGAAAGGCTAGGAGTGAACTAGGGGGCCTGCTTAGAGGTATAGTGCTATTGGGGTTGGAAGCTTGGGAGCCAATATCAACAGCAGTGGTTGGGCCAGGATTTGGGTGGATGTCTCCATCAATTAATAGGTTGCAGTGCAGACTAAGAGCTTTAGAAGTTTATTTATTAGTTATATATTTAAATGTTTGATAACTGATATCATAATTATACTTATCTTCTGATCTTTTTATCTCTTGTAATACTAAAACCACTTTCTTATATTTTATCTACGAAGAGGTGAGTGGCCTAGTGGTCTAATGGACTATGCTGTAATTGACAGGGTCCAGGGTTTGAGACTTGGCAGGGATGAATTTTTGGGATTCGATCCAACCTGTGTCCCTGCTGGACAGGGAAAACAAGTGCTGACTTTGTGGGAACATGGGTGAAATTCCAGGCTAGGCTTATAAGGGCCTCCAGGCCAACAGCCTAGCATCGTCCTATGAACCTATAAACTTACCCAGCAACTTTCCAGTCCTTATAGAACCTTCTCATATCTAGATGAATCATCCAGAACTGTATAATTATTTTTCTTGCTTGTTAATTTAATTATGTTTCATTTATTCTTTTAATACCTCTACCTATTTTTTTGTATTCTTCTTTTTCTTGTATTACTATCTATATTGCTACACAGTCTGAAAGCCCTGTTATTTTTATTCATTTATCTATTGTTTTAAACTCTCTAAACTCAGAAAATAATCAATTTCTGTTCTCAAGTTATCTCTTTTATACGTCTAATGTTTATTGCCCCATAAATACAATTTTCTGTTTTTTATTATCTCCGAAATTACTTTCACATCTGTCCCTTCTCTTCTCCTTTGTCTTAAGCACAATAAAACTCTTTCACCGATGCAATTTGCATATTAATACTAACATAATTAAGAATCTAACTAAACATTATTCCCTTTGTTTCTGTAAAACATACATATTTATTGCAATAATTCTATATACTTGGTTCTTCCATCTTCCATCTAATACTGTCAGTCTCCCTAATACCACCGATATCTAATATAAAATTTTTATTGATATTTTACTTATAGGTTCATAGGTTCATAGGTTCATACTAGGCTATCTGCCCGAGGGCATTTACAAGCCTAGCCCATAGTTTTGTGGCTTACGCCACCCCTTTAGTATGGGGAACTATACCCATTATTTTGCTGTGCCTCTGTCGAGCAGTGACACTGAGGTAATCCCTGGGGTATATCTGCGATCTCCCATCCATTGGTCAAGATTTCTCTTGAACAAGGCCAGCGAGGTGCTCTGCCTCACATATACCGGGATTTTGTTCCACAGCATAGAGAGTCTTTGGGTGATGAATCTATCCCTCCAGCACGTCCTATTAATAGCCGTGTTGAGGTTTAAGTCTCCCGCCCTTGTGGCTCTGACGGATCTAGATTTTTTGAGGTGAAGCATATTCATCAAATCTGGGTTTGACATGGCCTTGTATGTCAGGCAAAGGTCACCTCCGAGCAAGCGGTAAGCAACTGAATAGAGCTGGAGTTCTTTCAGTCAGGCAGCATAGGACAGATTTTTGAGACCCTTTATCCTTTTGGTGAGGAACTTTTGTGGCCTCTCCAGCTGCTGCAAGTGTCGGGTCAGATACATTCCGAATGGGGCATTGTACTCACTCATTGGTCTGATGAGTGATGAGTACAGGGAGACTATGACCTCCCTTGATCTAGATGTGAATCCCTTCATGATAAGGTGGGCAATGTAGAAGGTCTTCCTAACTACTTTAGCTACATGGGTGTCGAATGACAGGCTACTGTCAACCTGGGTCCCCAGGTCCCTGATAACTTCTTCTGTGCTCAGTGGATTGCCACCTATATGGTAGCTAGGGGTAACCTTGTTTTTCCCGAAGGGTATGACTATGCATTTTTTGGCATTTAACTTTAGGCCATGGCTCTGGCACCAGCTATCCGTCTCTGTGAGACCCTTCTGAAGGATATCTGTGTCAGATGTGTTTTCGACTATGGTGCCCAGTTTGCAGTCATCTGCAAACTTTGTCAGCCATAACCCTACTGTGTTTGCTTATACTTCGGAAAAGTAGATGCCAAACAAGAGTGGGCCCAGGACTGAGCCCTGTGGAACACCACTTGTGACAGGCTTTGAGTCTGACATAGCGCCAGCAACTCTGACCCTGTGGGTTCTGTCACTCAGCCAGTTTGCAACCCATCTTGTGATGTATGGGTTAACATTTAAGCTGATGAGTTTTTCAATGATACCCGAGTGGGGTATTGTATCGAAGGCCTTCGCCAGATCGAGGTAGGCTGTATGGACTGCCTTTCCCTCATCAATGGCTTTGGTGACTGTTTCGAAAAAGTCAACCAAGTTTAAAAGGCATGATCTGCCTTTGACAAAGCCAAACTGGGTTAGATCCAAAGTCTGCAAATTCCCTATGTCTTTATTTATGAGGTCCATTATGATCCTCTCCATGGCTTTGCAGATAAGGCTTGTCAAGCTAATGGGCCGGTAATTTCCAGGATCAGTGGAGGCACTGCCTTTGTGAAGTGGGACCACAGTTGCAGTATGCCACTCCCTGGGTACGTATCCAGAGGTGAGACTATGATTAAACAGCTGTCCTAGCTGTGGGTTTAATTCCTCGTTGAGTTCGTGGAGCACACAGCCAGGGACACCATCAGGTCCCATGGATGCTGTGTTTTTTGCTTTGGAGAGAGCAGTTCTCACTTGGGCGTTAGAGATGTTTGGGGGGCTGCAATCGTTTGGTATAGATATCTCTCCTTTTGGGGGGGGGGAGAAGTTTGCACTGAACCTGTCAGCCAGTATGTTGGCAATGTCTGTAGGATCAGTAATCTTCACATCATTTTGAACTAGTTCTGAGCATATCTGGGAGTTTCCTCCCAGGTTTCTAACATAGCTAAAGAAGGCCTTATGATTGTCTTTTGAGTCTTTAGCTATTTTCTCTCAAAATTTGCTTTGGATGATTTTATGAGAGCTCTTAGTTTTTTACTTATAGTGATCAAAGGTGTCTTACCTTTTAAGGATTTTGCTCTATCTTGTAGTAGCTTCCTCCTTTTGTTGTAGAGTTTGTTTATGGCTGGGGTCCACCAGACTGGACGCTTGCCTTTGGTACAAAGAGTCTTTGTTTTGCTTGGGATTGCCTTATCCATGCAGTCCTGCAGGTGCTGGTAGAAGGCATTTGTAAGTGATTCAGCGGCTTGAGTACTGTTTTCCGCCGGCTGTGGGGCCTTAAAGGAGACCACACTAGTCTTTAGAAGTGTGAAGTCGGCTTTCGAGAAGTTCTTTACTGTGGTTTTTTTATTTCAGGTGGGGTGGGATGAGGACCTCCAGCGAGATTAGTTTGTGATCTGATCTCACCAGTGAGGGGTATACTTCCGGTGTTGAACATTGTGCTCCCATGTTCGTGATGATGAGATCAAGTATGTTTTCTCCTCTTGTGGGGATGGTGACTAGTTGTTCCATGGCATTTGAGTTTATGAATTCCAGGAACTTTTGGGCTAGGGTGTTTGGGCTTAAGTAGTGTTCCCAGTCTATATTAGGGTAATTGAAGTCACCTAGTATGATGGTGTTTGGTGATACATTTATCCCCTCCAGTGTTTTCAGGAAGGCCATGTGAGGTTCTTGAGTTTGTGAGGGTGGCCTGTAACATGCTACAATTTGCAGAGCAGTCTTGCCTATGGTTAATTGCACCTGGATGGTCTCCGATGCATCGTGCATTGCCACCAGTCTTGAGGTGTGGGTGTCCTTGATGAATATGGATACCCCCCCTCCTTTCTTGGTATTGTCCGGATTTTGGGGCCGGAACGCATGATATGAGGTAAAACCTGATAGTGCTGGGGTGATCTCAGGAGCCTTGAACCAGGTTTCTGTCACAGCACAGACACCGATGTTCTCCATACTGAGAAGGGCCTCGAGTGTGTGCATTTTGAGATTTAGACTTCTGGCATTGAGCAGCATTACCCTTAGTTTTTTTCCTTTTTTGTGTTCTAGGGTGGTAGGTTTAGAATTTGAGCCTTGTCTAAAAAAGGTACTATGGGGGTGGCAAGAGCCTTTGCCAATATCCGGAATCCCAGGGGTGACAGGTGCAAGCTGTCCCTTGCAAAGCAGCGTGGCTTGTCCAGCATGTCATCCCAGGCAGACAGACATTGGATCCCCTTTGAATGACACCAGAGTTTAAGCCAATTGTTAAAGCTGATCATCTTATCTCTGTATTGTGGCATCATTCTTGGTGAAGGTAGGATACTGCTCAAGGTCAGGGTCATACCTGCCTGGGCTACATAATCAGAGAGCTCCTCAATGTCTCTTTTCATGTAGTCCAAGGAGGTATGTCTCAGGTCGTTTACACCAGCGTGGACAATGACTGAGTCGTATTTGTACCTGCTGTTGAGAGACCTGAGTGCTTGCGTTATGTGGCGGATTCTAGCGCCCGACAGGCAGCTTACTGTAACTCTCTCCTTACTCAGTCTGGTGGCGGGATGTCAGTGTGTCTGACTATGGAGTCACCAATGACTAGTGTGTCTGGCATTGTGTTTGGCCTTAAGGGCTGTGACTGTTTGACACTCTGACTGTGAGGTCTATGTGTTGCAGGTGTTGTGTTCTGAGGTGGTGGTTGTTTGGGTGTCTGCTTTGGTGGCCTCTGCTGTTTTGGTAGATTTTTGATCAGAGCCTCGAGTATGTCTTTGTGTGTTTATGTGTATGATTTGAGGTTGTGATGGTACTATGTGAGACTGGGTCTATAGTGTGTGTGGTAACCTTCTCCTCCTGACTGGTCTTGCCAGTCCTATGTTGAGAGAGCTCAGCCTTCAGTTTGGCCGTATAGTTGCATCTCTCGCATGTATTTGTGTTTTGTGGGAGGAGGAGAGGGTTGTCTGTGTACATGAGGCAATTGTAACATTGCCTCAATATTCCCAGGTTCACCAGCTGAGCAGGAGAGGATACTAGCAACTGATCCCTCGACATGCTAGAAGGAATAGACAAAAAAACTTTAAAAGAGATTCCGGGGGATGTGGGTGACCGAGAAATGGGGGTTTGCCTTTTTGGGGTACTATCTATGACAAGAGTGCTGTATCAAGGTAATAAGTACTGTAGGAGCAAGTGCTAGGTTTAACAGAGAATAGTCTACTTGGAGTCAAGTAGAAATGATCTTTTTAGTTATAGGATACGCTGATTAGAACAGTAGTATAGTTCGAGGAAGGTAGTTTTAAGGGAAAATTTGAAGAGTGGACTTTAGGTAGCCCGAATAGTTTAAACCTGCTTAACCAGCGCTGCCCTAGTGTGCAACAGTGGCAACTCCGCGCTAAATCGCGCTAATTCGCGCTAAAGCGCGCTAAAACGCGCTTTATAGCAGGGGGCTGGAAAAGACAGGAAATGACCCAAAATGGCCAATAGACTACAAGTTACTGCCTTAAACCACTCCTCTAAGGACAAACAGGCAGCTCAGTACTCCCCACTCTCACTGGTGAGTAAAGAAACTTCCCCCTGACCAAACAAGGAAAATGGAGAAACACAGGAACCAAGACAAAGCCCAGGGATCAGCAAAATCTGGTCTCTGGAACACTAGTTAGGAAAGTATGGAAAACAAGGATATTTTTTTTGTTTTTTTCAAGTTTTTTTAAAAAAAGCAGAAAACACAATAAATGCTATGATTTTCGACTAAATGCTATCAAAAGCTAGTACACTTGAGTGTATTAGCCTGTAGTTTAACTTTTAGGCAAAACTTAAACTAGCAAGTGCAGTAAACAGTTTTAGCTTATAAACACAGTAAAAACAGTGCAAACTTTGATAAAACAAGCAGAAACAGTAGTCGAAAGGCACAAAAGGTCGAAAAAAGCCAAGAAAAATACTTAAAATCTGGAAAGGTAGTCTTTTCTGGTCTCTTAAATTGTTATACTTGAATACTTTATCATCCCATAATTTGTTCACTTGTCTCCTCTCTTCTTCTTTTACAATTCTAATGTATAATATCAGATCAAACAACTCACACCATTCTAACACACCTAACCTTCTATTAACATTATTTGTACTAGACACATTTCTAGCTTAGATTTTCACTTTCTAAAACAAACATTTATTATTTTCATCCTTTTCCTTTTTTATTCTCTCCCAGACCTATATTTTTAAATTCACATTTTCTGTCCTTAACTCTTTTTCCAGTGGAATTTCTTCTGCTTTTAATCATTACCCACACCCCCCCTTCACTCAAATTACTAATCTCCTTTTCCTTCTCTTTAGCTTGCCTTTCATGACCCTCATTTATTTTTAACACTTTAGCCTTTACCATCATATTTCGTTTTTCTTATCTTCTTGTCCAATCTCTATATTATGCTCTATTACATTTTCTCCTACTTGGTCTCCTTTATCTTCTTCTATTTCCTTTCCATTTGCATCACAATCCATCCACGAATGCCCCATTTGTTCATATTTTATACAATGGTCATTCTTACTACAAAAAAGCATGTCTTTGGTTGACCCCAATATTTCACAAACCCTCTATTTCTACCTACATTAATTATATTAGGTACATGTATTATGTTTTTATTTTTCATTTACAAAACAGCACCACATTCTCAGCCCTAGTCCATAAACCTCTATTGTCATAAACTTTTGCAATGTTCATAACATCTTTGTACACAGTCATTAAATAGTCTTTCAAAGTCTCTTTTTCTACTTCAGTATGGAATTGCACAGACATTTGCTTTTTTGCCTCTTTATTACATGCTTGTATAACATCAATTCCAAGGATTATAATTTTTTTCTGATACCGTTCTAAACATTTTTCCACATACTGTTTGGTTTCAAAAAATGTCACAAAATGAGCCTTTATTAATGTGAATAAATGCACTTATCTCTTTGGGGATGATACCTAGTGGTACAATTGCGTTGTCCTGTATTTCATACCTCTCAAGTTCCTTTTCACTGCTTATTCTTACATGATACTTCCTTTTCATCTCTGTTTTCTTCTTGTCCTTTTTTTCACCTTCTTTGATGGTTTGCACATATGACTTTTTCGTTTCTCTTCTTATGTCTTCTACTTCTTCCTCTTGTATCTTCTCCATTATCTCACTCCACAACACTACTTTCTCACTTTCCAGCTTGCTCTGCTCAATTAAATCTTTCAAGTAGACATCCTACAACCATCCCAACTTTAGGGTTGTATCCATATACTACGATTGCAATTTGGCCCCTCCCTCAAACAACTTTAACTGAAATAACATTTCTGTGTCCTATGAAGGTTCGACCTACTTCACTAGCAACTCCTTCTGCTCATCCAGCATCTTGTTTCTTTGGTCCTTTGTCTCCTCTGTTACTACATCCTCCAGTTGAAAATTCTCACCTAAAGGCTTGACTGCCTTCTGTTTTCTTCCAACATCATCTTCTCTATCGTAACATAACTATCTTACATGCTGTTATGCTCCATGATGTTCTTTGCCTTCCTGAGCCACCTTTGCATTCAGACCAAAAGCAGGAAGGGTCACATCCCTGTACAAAAGAATAGGGGAAGTTTTCTGGTGGCCTGGCTAAATCTACCCTAGTAGTAAAACTAACACCTTGGGTCTCTCCTGAAAGGAGGTCACTAGCTTACTGGGACTAACCAGGTCAACAAGAGATAAATTCTGAAGCAAACTTTCTACTATTATTTGACACTTTAGCAAAATTCCAAGCCTCCCCAAGCCCTAAGAACATCTCTGCTTATTAAAAATCATTCACAGGAACCCTGTACAATCATATTATCAGCTGCATAAGGACAACTATACCTACCTGGAACAAGTGCATGATGAATGCAAAAAAACCCACCACGGTTGTAGAATCCCAGCATCAATAAGATGTATAACAAAAGAAAGAAAATCATGGCAAAAATTAAGGGGAGCAATGCCCAGCAAGGTAATAACCTCCTCATCAATCTTAACAAGCAACTCGGTCAACTAGTCAAGTCTAACAAAACCAGATTTGAGTTAAAATAGTCAAACAGGCCAGGGACATTTGCAAAGTTTCATTGAGCTATGTTTCGGCTTCAAATGCAGCACACAACAATACACCAAACTAATTTTAATTGTTGCCACCTATATTGAGCAAGAAAATATAGAAAATGTACTGATTGACAAATTTAGTTTTAATTTTACCTAGTCTTCCCCCAAAGATGCCCCTAAGGAATTGCTCACAAACATTACTCCCCCAAATAGCACTAAGGAACAGGTCCGCAAGGCACTCCATAAGGCCAAGATTATTGCATTGATGAGTCCAGTCATATCCCAGGATGCCTCCTTAATAGCATGAAACATGAACAATTGGACCCGCTAGAATCACCATTTAACCATAGCCTCCAAACAGGCTTCATGAAAAATGAATTAAGGATTAAAACAGTTATCCTACTGTGCAATGCTAGGACAGCCATGGAACATCAACACATACGCTTTAACAGTCTAATATGTAAACCTATAGAAAGTGTAATCATGGATATGTTAAATGAAGATATAGGAAACTAAACATTTGTTTCAACTCAGTTTGGGTTCTTCAAGGACAGTTCATGCCTAAGCAATCAAGTGGACTTCTTCAAGAGGTTACCAAAGCAATGAATAAGGGCAAAATAGTGCATACTGCCTATTCCAATCTGGCCAGTGCATTTACTCAATACCCCACTCAGGTATTGTAGACAAGCTCAATAAATTAGGTATAACCCCAAATTCTTACTTCATCATTTGGATAGTCAGCTAGTTTACAGATAGGATGCAAGAAATTAAAATAGGGGAGTCTACCTCCACAAAAAGGCTGGTCACTAGTGAAGAGCCTCAGGGTTCAGTGCTGTGGCTGCTTCTTCTTGGTATCAACTCTCTGAAGTCAAGGCTTATGTCAAAGGCATCTGGCTGACCAAGTTAACAGATGTTTGCAAAGTAGGTAGAGTTATTGAATCCACCAAGACACAAATACCAGCAAGAATGCCTGACACAGACTAATGTCTGCTTTCAAAGTCACAGTCTAAAAGTCAACATCAAGTAGTGTATAATAGTAGCATTTTGAAAGGCGGACATACTGAATATCGCTAAATTGATAATATACCCCTAAGAGTAGACCTAGTAGTCCCACATGTAGACAGTAACTTGATCTTTGACCATCATGTGTCGATTGTAGTGAGGAAATCATTCTATGTCACACAATATAGAAGGAAGAGTATGGCATCCAGGTCCATAGATGTCATTGTTCTGTTGTACTCTCCCTTCATTAGACCAGTCACTGAGTACAATGCCTTATTTGGTATGCACCTAATGAAGCATAAGACACAAAACTAGGTATAAATCCCTATGCCACAAGATGGGTTGCCAACTGGCTCGCTGACAGAACCCACACTGTGAAATTAGCAGACTCCAAATCCGACTTCAGACCAGTGACAAGTAGAGTACTACAGGGTTCAGTCCTGGGTCCTCTCCTGTTTGGTATCTACTTCTCTGAAGTACAGGCTAACACAGAAAGTCTTTGGCTAACAAAGTTCGCAGATGACTGCAAACTAGGAGCCATAGTCAAAACTCCTAATGATGTGGACATCCTACAAAAGGGCCTCACTGAGACAGATGCCTGGTGCAAAGCCATGGCCTCAAGCTCAATGCCAAAAAGTGCATTGTCATCCCCTTTAGTAAAAATTCTGTACCCATAAACTACCACATAGGTGGTAGTCTACTTAACACTGAAATTGTGATAAGAGACCTTGAGATACAGGTAGACAGTAGTCTCTCCTTGATAATCACATCACCACAGTAGTCAGGAAATCCTTCTATGTGGCACACCTCATTACAAAAGGTTTCTCATCCAGGAAAAAAGAAGTCATTGTTCCCCTCTACTCATTACTCATTAGACCCATTATAGAGTACAACGCCCCTTTTGGTATGTACCTCTTAAGATATCTACAACAACTGGAAAGGTCGCAGAAATACCTCACAAAGAGGATTACCGGCCTCAAATAGATGCCCTACACATACTGTCTCAAAAAACTCCAGCTTTACTCTGTTGCATATCGCCTACTCAGAGGCGATCTCTGCCGAACATACAAAGCTATGTCAAACCCAGAGCTGTTGGACATGCTCCACTTAAAGAAATCCCAATCCCTCTGAACTACATGCTCTAGGGACCTAAACCTTGTCACCACAATAAACAGAAAATGCTGGAGGGATAGATTCCTGTCCCGGAGACTTCCCATACTCTGGAACAAACTATCTATCTATATCAAACAAAGCTCCTCATCAGCACTCTTCAAGAAAAATCTTGATGATTGGATGGGAGATAGGAAATTCACCCCGGGGATCACTTCTGTGGCTCTGCTCGACAGTGGCACAGGAAAATAATTTTCTTTGGTGGCGAAAGTCAGGGTACCTTTTTTGGCTAGGCTTATATAGGCCCTAGAGCCAATAGCCTAGTACCTACCTATGAACCTATGAACTGGTGCATCTACAGAGATTCATCAAGAAAAGAATAGATGGTTTATCATGATTATCAGGCAACAAAGCATGGACACAACATTTTATTTTTAGCAAAAAATTTAACTTGTGACTTACATTTCCATCACACTGATTTAGACTGTTTATTCATTTCTGCGATTATGTTATGGGTAAAAAAAAGGTCATATATAAACATTTCAAGATGAAGACTTTTCATTATTGAGCTTTCATTGTTCTCCCTATGAACCTCAAAATGGGAATTTAATTCATTTCTATCATTGCATCTTTTTCAAACTGAAAGTTAAAGTTTCAGAATTTATTGTTTAATTTTTCATTATATAATATGATACCGAATGAATCTGATAAAACTGATTTAATATAACGTCAAGCACCAGTCATTTCAAAACAAAACTCCTAGGTCATAATTATTTAATTATTAAATTAAATTCTTAAAAGTACAGATAACAAAGCAGTACATATCCACATACAATGAAACATTCAGAGTCAGTTAACACATATAAGATCAGAATTACTTTATCAATACATAAATTAATATTTCTGTGCATATGATTACATATTATAGTCTAAAGCTCAAAATTATGTCATATTATACTTCATCTAAAACATTCAATGTTAAAATGTTATAATTTGAAAGATAACATATAAAACGTATGATATCTATAAATTCTATAGAAAGTTTTATATAAAAAATGTACACACATACAAAATTTTAACACTCCAACTTACCAAATTTTCCTATCACTATTATATTAGTAACTAAAAAGTTAGTTATTTATCTTGTCTGTTATCTGTACCTTTAAGAATTTAATTTATTAATTTAATAATTATGAACTAGGGGTTTCTTTTTGAAAGGATTGGTGCTTGAAGTGATATTAAGCAGTGTGCTTAATTATAATTGTACTCTGAAGACATCCATTAGAACTTTGTAGGGACAAATTGAATGCATTGCTTGTATTGCCTTGCTTGCCCTGTTCAGTTAATAAAGAACATTTTCTGTCTGGTGTTGCTACGTTCTACATGCTTGGTTCTTTAGTTTATGTAGGTTTTATTTTGGTGGATACGTGGCAACTGAGCCTTGGGGGTAAGGAAGGATTCTCTTACTCCAAGGTTTACTAAATAACATATGTGGAGTAACACAAGTATGAAGGTTAAGGGAGGGATGGGGATGACCACCTCAAAATTATAGTATTTGATGTTTTGTGCAAATTCTGACACAGGGTTATTGAAAGATAAAAAAATGCAGTTCCCTAATAGTTCAGTGAAAAATCAATTCATTGAATGGCATTTTCAGTTCAATTGTAACATCAAATGCCCCATAGTACTGCAGTGGTGGTGCTGCGGTAGCGTTGTCGCCTCCCAATAAGACATTGTCCTGTTCTATTCTCAGCTAGAGCGTCTTCTGTGTGGAGACATGCGTGAATGGGCATACCTTCGTTGAAGGTTGTGCGTCAGAGCTGTCAACTCGGCATGTGAAAATCTACTGCCAATCATTAGCGGACTGGAATTCTGCTGTGGCGACCCCCTAACCGGGAAAAAGCCGAAAGACACAATAACATCAAATGCCCCATAGTGACACAGGGCAATGGCAGGTATACCTTAGAAACGTTTCACATTTAAAAACCTACTTTGTTAGGTTTGTTGATTTATGAGTTTTCATTGTGAGCAATAAGTGATGCTTTTTCTTTCTAATATTGCAGATCGCTTCTTGAATGATAACATAGAGCTGTTAAAAAGCCACAGACTTAGAAGTTTATGTGTGCTCAGATGTAACTTAACACTTTTCTTTTACAGGTTATTTTAAAATGGGAAGCAATGAAAACTGTGCATGCATGAAACTGTAAAAGGCTGCATATATATTATTTAAAAGTTTCAGATGCATTACTTTGAAAGTTGATTTTAAAGATCTGACAAGTCTTTGCACAGTATTTCTAAAATGTTCTAAATGCAGAATTTATTTGACCATGTCAAGTGCTAAAAGTAGCAATTTTGTTTCACAGTTTAGAAGCAGTATTTACTTTGTCTGCAGAGTAAAAATTTCACAAGTTCTGTAAATTTATTTATGGGAAATATAATGTTCTTATTTTAGAAAGAAAAGAGTGGTTGGAAAATAGCTGATCAGCTGCTAATTTGTCCTAAAGGATGTGTGTCTAATTGTTTATTTTAAATCAAGGAGCTAGATTTAGTGATTCAGCAGTGCAAAAGTTTGACCAGTGCTGTCCTTCTGAATCAACCCATGGCTGAGCAAACAAATATAGTTATTTCAAGGGAAATCTGTTCAAAGCCAAACATATTGGGAGGAGAAAGTCACAAAAATAGGGACAGAATTTAAATATTGCTCTTAGAAAGTTGGTAGAATGACAGATTTTGCATTAGCATGGATTTTCTCAATGATGTGAAGTCTGAAACCCAAATATCTATCATTATTTAGTGACTTCAACGCTCAATGATCTGTCCATTTTATGAGGAACAGACCAAAAATATAAAGCAAAATTCTGGACATTCTTCAAAAATCTGGACATTTCTAGGTATGCTTAGTAGTGCCCCAGCAAAGCTAGTCTCCCTGAATAACTCAATTTGTTTCTAAACAAGTGACCAGTCACTTATGGCATAAATTGCTCAAGGATCCATTTGGTTCCAGAAAGCTGAACACTTCAGAAAGTCATGAATTATGCACAAGCATCATTAATGCATGCCAAGCACTGTTTTTTTAACTATTTCATGTTTAGAATTCATAATCAAGTTTGAATGATTATGTTCTAAAATTTAATAATTTGGCTTTGTTATTTCTACATTAGCTTTCCACATGGCTCCAAGACATCTTTGGTAACAGAATTCTACCTATCTATCTATCTATCTATCTATCTATCTATCTATCTATCTATCTATCTATCTATCTATCTATCTATCCATCCATCCATCCATCTATCTATCTATCTATCTATCTATCTATCTATCTATCTATCTATCTATCTATCTATCTATCTATCTATCTATCTATCCATATATCTGTGTATCTATATGTGTGTGTGTGTGTGTGTGTGTGTGTGTGTGTGTGTGTGTGTGTGTGTGTGTGTGTGTGTGTGTGTGTGTGTGTGTGTGTGTGTGTGTGTGTGTGTGTGTGTGTGTGTGTGTGTGTGTGTGTGTGTGTGTGTGTGTGTGTGTGTGTGTGTGTGTGTGTGTGTGTGTGTGTGTGTGTGTGTGTGTGTGTGCGCATGTGTGTGTTTTGAAGAAGCACCATTTCCACTACCTTTTCTATATTGTGCTACTATTTATTTGCACAGACTAATTGTCCATCTTTGAAAATATCAAAATATTGAAGTTACATTTCAGGACAGCATGCCCATCAGTAACTTTATACTTGGTTAACTAGGACTTACCGTTTCTTAAATAGACTAACAGTGCTTGCCTTTTGACAATTTCTCTTACTTGCCTCATTGACTAAAAGCCCAATACTACAAAAGCAGTTTCAGGGACATGTGTTCCTCTCCTCCATCTTTAACCCAGCAATATTCAGCCTTTGTTATTCTTCCTGTTCATAAAGAACCTTGCACACAACTTCACCTTCTTCACAGGATGCCAGTTCACAAGTGATTTAGTTTTACTGTTTGTTACCACTGTCATTGTTGGCATCAATGGTTACTTGGTCTCCATATCTATACATTGTAAACCAAATGCATAAATGCAAAATACAAAGACAGTAATCTTTGATAATGTGCACAGAATCATCTTCTCTTATAATGGTGTGATCATCTCCTCCTGATGCCTTTGCACTAGAAGTGGTACCTGTAAACTGACCCTCAACTCATTCTTATGAACCACCTTGCAAACTTCTGTCACAAGCCATATCACCAAAAAATCATGTTTATGCGCATACAGGGCTTTCCATTTGCCTCACTCATATAAATTTAGACTTATGTTACTGGTTCACTCATACCAAACTAACCTAAAAAGCTGAGCATCTGCACATTATGCAAATTAAAGCTGTTGTGCTCATCACCCTTACTTCACAACAGGAGCGTGATCGCTGCATATTAAGCAGAACCTATTAGCTTCTTATCACTGTCAGAACGCTTTAGACTCCAAGCGCTAATTGGCAAGGTTGGCAATCTCCTTCTACAAAGAAATAATTCAAAAAAGAATGTTACCTATTATTTGTGGCATTTCCGTCCATTGGTTAAAACATACATGTGTTTCTGTGGGTTTATATGGATTTGATCGTACGGCCAATTGTCGAACAGGGTGTTCGAACTTATATGTCAAAGATTTAGATGTCGAACGGTTGGAATGTCATATAAAATTTGAAATTCAACATTTCCGACTGCTCTGCCACCTAAACAAGTGCTACCATGGGTCAAAAGGGGGGATGTTTGGTGTTTTGACATAATTGCATTCACAAGTATGCTGAACTGGCGTTCTGCAGTCGAGCATGTTGTGTTTGACAATTGGCCGTACGACCAAATCAATGCATACCATTTCTGTGCATATGAATTAATTCCTAAAAGGTTTATACTTAAAAAGTATTTCAATGTTACTTACCCATGGCTCAGGACATGAATTGAATATGTGTACAGCAACATGTAATTAAAATGAATGCTCTCTTTATACATTTGCTGTTTTTTTTCTTGGAAATATGAATATGAAGAGAGCAGAGCTTTAGATATCTTATAATTAAATTGATATCCATTCAGTACATTTAATGAAGTGAATTGTGCCACAGCCAACACCCTATTTATGTTTTTGTTGCTTTTTAATGCTGGACGAGTAAAACGAAAGCTGCTGTTCTACTTCTCAATTGTAACTTTCCCCCCAAAATTCTAAGTTTACCATCTACAATTGAATAACAGCTCTTGATTCAGAACTTCAGTTCCCAGATGGGATAACTTCTATATGGAGTCTGCACATGCTCCATAAATGGACTTTCATCAGGTCCCCTGCTTACATTCCAAATCCAAAAGATGCCAAAGATGAATTGGTGAGACTCCAAACTGTACCTGGATCTGCATGTCCTGAGTGACTGAGCATTTGTGTGCACACATGAATGCATGCATTTGTGTCTGTGTGAATGGGTGTTTGTGTGTATTTGTGCATATGTGTGTGTGTGTGTGTGTGTGTGTGTGTGTGTGTGTGTGTGTGTGTGTGTGTGTGTGTGTGTGTGTGTGTGTGTGTGTGTGTGTGTGCTTGGGTGTGCTCGCACATCTTGCAAAACACTGGTGCTGTCTCCAAAATTACTTCTGTCACTTACTGAATGCAATGATAGACTCCAGCTCCTCTTTCAATCTAAAATGGATAAAGTATATAATCAAAGACTCAGTGAATGAATGCCATCTTCATTTGGACATTTGTGAGTTTAAAATGACACACTGAATGTGATGGCTTTACTGTAAATCATTTTTTTTCCGTGGAGAGACAAGCAAGTAATATGTTTGTGTGCATAGTTCAGGGAAAATGATGCATAGAAGAATCTTAGTCTGCTGAAGGCAACCTGTGACATCAGATTTTGGAGGAGCATATTTTTCAGAGAATTTAGTTTTGGGATAGAAATTCCTGAGATGTTTAAGATTCTGTCACATCCTCCTCGGCCTTCTTACCTCCTTCCATATAACTGGCTAAAAGTGAATAATTCACCTTCTCTCATGTAAATTGAAATGTAAAGAATATTTTAACTATTTGCTGTGGTTTCCTTCTTATTTCAGGCCATTTATTATACATATTGCAACAAAAGGTTACATTTTTACTACTTTTTTTTCTACAAGCCGGTCAAGAGACAAGAAATATCAGTAACACAAATGTGACTCCTAATAAAAATAAAATAAACATCTTTAGTTAAACTTTTTTTGGTCTCAATGACTATGTCGGGACATTATTTGGCATCATGCACTTGTGATTTATGATATGTCATCCCAAATTACTATGTGGGAATTTTAATATAGTCAGCAAGAGTATTTTAAATGATGAGGTTTGCACAGTTGTCCCTTTTATTTAAATGTTCGTGAGCAAACTATCCTTTGGGGATGACACTTCTAGGTACTTATGCTTACTTTATGCCACAGTATAATCATATAATAACAAAATTATCTTTATTTGTCTCTCTATTTAAAAAAACTACATTTTATTTTGTGGCTAATATCAAAATCTGTATTCATCCCTAGTTTTGAATGTTTACTTACACAAGCTTTCGCTACTAATGACTATATTAGATGTTCTGTTAGAGGGGATAATTATATCTGCAAATGACTTCAGGCTTAGGAGATCATTACAAGAAGTGGAGAGTTTATTTTGAATCTTCTGTCACTGATAAGGATGTAGAGAAGATGTATGTATTTCCAGGTAGTAGCCTGAGGTCAGCATGAATACAAGAATGAATGATTCACAAATGTTGCTAGTACTTTGTTGAAATTATAGATATTCCATTGGTAGAAAACACGTTTTTTTTTATTTTGACTTATATGAATAAAACATTTCATAATATGTGACCTTGTATTATTACTTTCACTGCTCACATACAATATTTTAAAAAACACAAGGTGCCTAAATGCTTCATAAATCAAACATGCATCCTGACCAGAGCATGATATACATTAGGCATTTTAAACCACATTTTTACCTTTTCTTTTTCACTATGATATGTTCAATTTTTCAGTGTTTGGAATGACTTGTCTAAGAAATGTTAATCTGTATCACTGCAATATTTTATTTTGCTGATACAGCATTACATCTCCATTGTAAGATATTTTTATTATTCATTGTGGAATATTTGCTCTGTGTGCTGTAGCATAAACAGCTGCAGTCTAAAAAGAAAAACAATGCAGCTAGTCAATGTTCACTTCAAATAAAATTATGTGGTAGAATGATTAGAGAGCTTAATATCTAACTTTCTCTCTGTTTTGCAATGGTGTACATATTATTTATTTTAAAGTAAGTATGTTTGCACATTTTTTTATTTTCTCCACATCTTTTGGTTTCTAATACCATGATGGGAATGGACCCTTTTCCTAAGTCAAAGTATGACTAAAGTTCATGAAAGTGGTACTGTTTCTGTGTTTAATGTCTGCCAGAAGTACTCTTTGCAGCAACTGCAATGTGCCCAGTAATGACTCCTTCTGCAATTCATATGGAGTTACATATATTGGTACCATATCTAAGTATGATTCTAGATTCTTTTTTATTAGACCCATTGCTCCTACTACTATTGGAACTGTCTTGGTATCTTTCTTCCACATTGTTCTTGTTTCTGCCTGCAAATCCTGATATTTTATGACTTTGTGTCTCTCTGTATGCAAGACACTGTAGTCACTGGGTGTAGCAATTTCAATTATCAATGCTACTTTTGTCTTATAGTTTCATAGTTTCATAGTATAGTACTAGGCTATCTGCCCTAGGGCATTTATAAGCCTAGCCATACTGTACATGGCTTTCGCCACCCCATGTAATGATACAAAAGTGTACAAAATAAATTTAGTTTACTGTGCCTCTGTCTAGTAGTGATACAGAGATGACCCCCGGGGTAAACCTACGATCACCCATCCACTCGTCAAGATTTCTCTTGAAGAGAGTCAGTGAGGGGCTCTGCCTAACATGGACTGGGATCATGTTCCAGAGTGTGGGAAGCCTCTGGGTTATGAATCTGTCACTCCAGCATGTCCTATTCATATTTGTGCTGAGGTTTAGATCTTTAGCTCTCGTGGCTCTGATGGATTTGTATTTTTTGAGGTGGAGCATGTAGATTAATTCCGGATTGGACATGGCCTTGTACGTCAGGCACAGATCACTTCTGAGCAGGCGGTATGCTACTGAATAGAGCTGGAGCTTCTTTAGTCTGGCAGCATATGACATATGTTGGAGACCCTTGATCCTCTTGGTGAGGTACTTTTGTGGTCTCTCCAGCTGCTGCAGGTGCCGGTTGAGGTACATACCAAATGGGGCATTGTACTCAATCATAGGCCTGATAAGGGAGGAATATAGGGGTACAATGACATCCTTTGATCTGGATGTGAATCCCTTCATGATAAGGTGGGCAAGGTAGAAGGTCTTTCTAACCACTTTGGTGACGTGGGTGTCAAATGAGAGGTCACTGTCAACTTGGGTCCCCAGGTCTCTGATTACTTTTCCGTGCCAATGGATTACCACCTATGTGGTAATTTGTGGGTACTTTGTTTTTCCCAAAGGGGATGACTATGCATTTTTTGGCATTTAGTTTAAGGCCATGACTCTGGCACCAGTCATCTGTTTCTGTAAGGCCCTTCTGAAGGATGCATGTGTCAGCTGGTGTATCGACTATGGCGCCTAGTTTGCAGTCATCTGCGAACTTTGTCAGCCACAACCCCCCCATGTTTGCCTGCACATCTGAGAAATAAATGCTGAACAAGAGGGGTCCCAAGACAGAGCCCTGTGGGACTCCATTTGTGACTGGCTTAGAATCTGACATAGCTCCAGCTATATCTGGTTTTCTCCTACTACTATTGGAACTGTCTGGGTATCTTTCTTCCACATTGTTCTTGTTTCTGCCTGCAAATCCTGATATTTTATGACTTTGTGTCTCTCTGTATGCAAGACACTGTAGTCACTGGGTGTAGCAATTTCAATTATCAATGCTGCTTTTGTTTTCTTTCCATGGACCACTATATCTGGTTTTCTCGCATCTGACTTTTGAACTGTTGGTAATGGGTGATCCCTTGTGATGTAGACTTCATCATTTTCTATGATGCTTTATGGCTCATGTTTCCAGTGTTTTTCACTACTTCAGTATTATAATGTTTGCACAATCCTCAGTGCAACAGTCTTGCCACATTATTATGCCATTGAGTATACAGTCCATCTGCCGTTAGTATATCACAATCAGCAATGAGGTGTGTGACTGTTTCCAATTCGATTTTACAAAACCTACACTTGTTTGTTTCTCCCACATGTTCAATGGACTTTGTAAACCAACATGCACTTAGCCCACTCTATTGGGACCGATAATAACATTTCATCTTTTGGTTTGAATTTGCCTCTCCTTAACCATTCCTGCATTCAATCCTGATCAACATGAGGTTCTTCCAGGAGTTTTCTATACTTGTAACTATATTTATGCATTTTCCACATTTCTTGCCTTCTCATCTAATCCTTCACCTTATATTCTTTCTTTTGTTTTTCGCAACATTCAGTTGCTGCCTCATTTTTATCTACATCTAGTTTAATTTCCATTCCTGCTTGATGCCAATATGCTTCATCTAGACTAAGCAAGGAAGTCATCTTCGATTTATTCTCCTCATGTTTTCAAACTTTCACTGCGTTTGGGTCTTGTGAGGTCATCCGACATGTGTGCAGAAACACGATTGCAGATATATACATGCAATAACGTTCATCTCCTTCAGTATGGCGAATATATAAACTTGGTATGTACTACTTTATAAATCATTTGATGAGAATAAAGCATCCCTTCTTCCTTTCCTGTCTAATCTGTCCAACTCCTTTTGGGGTCAGTCAATCACTCCAAAACTGTAAGTTAGGACAGGAAGAGCAAATTGGTTTATAGCTTGAATTTTGTTCCCAGATGTCAATGCTGATTTCAGGATTAATTTAAGTCTTCTAAAATATTCCTTACTAAGTTTTATTTGCATTTGTTCATGTTTTATTGTTGATCCTTCATCAATTTCCAAATTTTTTATAAACTCCCTCTTGCTCAAGTTCTTTTATATCACATTCTTGTCCCAAACTGATACTTTTCTGCTGCTGCAGTTTTCCTGTTTTAAATGTTGCTTTTGCACAGTTATCAAGACCAAACGACATTTTTATATCATCTGAAAAAGTTGTGACTACTTTCAGTTGTGCTTTTAGTTTCTCACCTGATGAGCTATACAGTTTTAAATCACTGACAAATAGAAGATGAGAAGTCTTTACACTTTGTTACTTTCTGGGAGCCAAATTATATCCATGACCTTATCTGTTAAGTAGACAGCTTATTAGGTTAAGGGCAAGACAGAACAGCAGTGGTGACAGGGAGTCACTCTGGAATATCCCCCTTTGAATTAGTATCCCTGGAATAATAATTTGTCCTTTATCATGGCTTAATTGCAAAGTGGTCTACCACTATTTCATGGTCACTGTAATGTAATTGATCTGTGTAGGGTGTATCTTATACATTTTACATACTCTTTTATCCATGAATGTGGGATACTGTCAAATGCTTTTTTGTAGTCAATCCATGCCATGCTTAGATTCTTCCCCTTTTTACCGTTCTCAATTATGACTTTATTTAGCAACAGATGATCTTTTGTTCCATATGACTTTCTTTTATTGCCCTTTTATTCTATTGCCATGATTAAATTTTCTTCTAAATGACTATAAATTCTGTCAGCATCAATTCCAGTGTATAGTTTATAAGTCGTTGGAAAGCAAGTTATTGGTCTATACTTTTTAGGGTAGCTTTCAGGTTCACTCTTAAGTAAGAGCATTGCTTTTCCTGTTGTTAGCCAGGTTGGTCTCTGTTCGGAGTGTGCATATAAATAGTTGTTACTCATGGCTAAATCTTCATATAAAGATGTTAATACCTTTAACCAGAACTTAGGTCCTGCATCTGGGCCTGGGTTTTCCAATTAGAGGCTTTTTTTCAACTTTGTTTCAATGTCTCTGGCTTCATCCCATTTCATATCCTGTACTTTTGAACTTCTTATAATTTCTTTTACTTCTTCTATCCATTTAGCATCTTTGTTATGTTCCACAGGATCTTCATAAATACCTCTCCAAAATGTATCTATTTCTTTTTTTTTTTTTGGTCTTTCAGTTCCTATTTGTTTCTCAATTCTCTATAAAACTTATTTGGATCCTTATTTTGTACTTTTCCTTTATTTTTATCTGTGTATCTTTTAAGTTCTTCCTCCTGTGCTGAGATTTTTAGTTTGTTATTTGCGATAGTGCATGATAGATCTTGATCTGTTCTAATACTGCACATTGCTTTTATCTCATCTATCGTTCTAAGTATTTTTGATCTGTTCATTCTTCTAACAGTGAGACTTCTTCTCTTAATTGCTTTATAGATTTCTCTATTCGATACTAACATGATAGTATTCAATTTCTCTCCTTCCTTTTCTTCACTACCCTGTGTTCTTTTGGTAGAATTGTATCTGTTATTAATTTGGCTGCACAGTAATGTATTGTATTTACTTTTGTTATATCACATGGATCTCTATGGACAGTCCTAATTACTGTGTTCATTTCTTTTATCAAACTTCTGACTTTGTGGGTTTTATTGACCTTCAGTGTACTTCTTTCATTGATCTTAATGACTATCTATCTGTTAAGTCAATAAACTCTTCTCTTACCTCATTTTGTACTCCATTTCCAGTGACATTCTATGCAAAGTTCTATAGCATCTTCCTGCGGCAAATTCTCTTCAATTTCATCCTGTGTCATCTGTTGCTCTGTCATATGGGAACTCACTGGCCTATCATTCCTCAACATTGACTGCTTCAAAGTTGCCACAATTTCCTGTTCCTTTCCTTGTTGTCCAGCTTCAAGTGAGTATTTTTACCAGTTTCCTGTGAAAGGCTCCAAAGTATCTTCATATAGCAACTGACTAGTTGCTTCCCATTCCGCTGGTTTCTCATTAATTTGGATGTCTATTGCTCTATCCTGCTGTGGTGCTTTCTGAATTAGATTTTCTACACTGAATCTTTCACTTCACAGGTACTCCATTACCTTAGTTTCTATTTCTTTAACTTCACCATTACTAATCTCCTTTTCTACTTTTCCTCTTTGTCCTCTCATTATTTGTATTATAAAGGTTTCCATGTTTAGATTCCATTGCCTGTACTTTTCTTTAAATGTATTTGGGGCTGCTCTTTTAGTATTAATTAGTTTTGTTTTCTCTTTCCATAATAATACACCACATTAAATCTCTTTTTCTTTCCCATGTCTATATTTCTTCTTCAGGTGTCTCCTGATCTTCCTGCTTCTCCTTACTTTGGCGACTCATTCCATCATGCTGTGATGTAACCTGTGTTAGACCTTTTACACCAAATCCTTCACTTCACAGGCATTCTATAACTTCAAGTTCTATTGTTTTAACTTCTACTTTACTAATCTTCTTTTCTACATTCTCTCTTTGTGATGTTATTTTTTTATTGCAACATTTTCCATAGCTGGATGCCTTTGCCTGTATTTCTCTTTGAATATCTTTGGGGCTCCCTTTTTATTGATTAATTTGACTTTTGACTTTGCATAAATATTGCACCATATCAAATCTCTTTTTCTTTCCCATGACCATATTTATTTTTTATACTTTTCAAAAATCCCTAGGTTTTCTTTATATTTTTTCACTTCCTCGGATGCTTCTTTTTCCAACCAGATCAATACAGCCTTCAGGCTTCTGGCAAGAGAGTCCTTACAGAGTGGCTCAAACCAACCTAAAGAAAGCCATCAGAGATGCTAAAGCAGCCTATAAAAGGAAGATAGAGGACCACTTCACCAACAAGGACTGACGATGACTATGGCAAGGTATTCAGCACATCACCAATCATAAAACCAATAACTGTATGGCTGAGGTGCCTCAATGGCAGAGAAACTTAATTATTTCTTTGCCTGTTTTGAGGTGGAAACAGCAGAAACAGTCATTCCTAGGCACCAGCAGATAGGCCAAAGCAGTCTCACATCATATATACCAGTCTCTTACAACCACATCTTCACAGTACAAAAGCATGATGTAATATATGTGTTCAAAGTGGTTAATCCAAAAAAGGTTGCTGGCCTTGATGGAATGAAGGGATGAGTGCTGAAAGAATGCACAGACCAGCTCTGTGGGGTCTTCACAAAAATCTTCAACCAGTCTCTGTTTAAGTCAATTATTCCATCTTGTCTGAAGTCAATTACAATCATTCCACTACCAAAGAATTTTGTCATCAGTAGTCTAAATGACTTCCTTCCAGTGGCACTTACTCCAGTCATCATGAAGTATTTTGAACAACTGGTTCTGTGACATATTAAGGATAGCATCTCAGCTATCTTGGATAAACACCAGTATGCTTACAGAGCAAATAGGTCCACAGAAGATGCCATCTCCACTGCCTCACACACTGCACTTTGTTATCTTGAGCAGCAGGTGAGCTATGTGAGGATGCTCCTTGTAGACTTTAGTTCAGATTTTAACATAGATGGAGAGACTGGTCATTAAACTCACTGGCCTAGGACTTTCAGAACCTACCTGCTACTGGATTAAAGACTTTTTGACTAACCTTCCTCAGATGCTTAGACTAAGCCTATAACTCTTCTCCACTCTTGGGATAAACACTGGTGCTCCACAAGGCTGTGTGCTGAGCCCCCTTCTGTATACTCTTTACACCCAAGACTGTGTCCCCTCTCATTCTACTAATACCAACATTAAGTTTGCAGATGACACCACAGTGCCTGGACTTATTTCAGGAGGAGAAGAAAAAGTGTACAGAGATGAAATTCAAAGACTGGCTGCGTGGTGCACTGAGAGCAATTTTGCCCTGAGCTGTGCTAAAACAAAATAACTCATAATAGATTTCCAGAGGCACAATTCAGATCACAACTTAATATACATGAATGGACACTGTGTAAAGGGTTCCTGCATTCAGGTTTCTAGGTGTACACATAGTAGAATATCTCTCTTGGTCCATAAACAACATGGGGGCAGTCAAAAAGGCACAGCAGAGACTCCATTTCCTGAGGCTCCTCAGGAAAAACAATCTGCAGGAGACACTACTGGTGCCTTTTTAGCACTGTTTATTGAAAGTGTGCTGACATACTGCACTTCCACGTGGTATGCCAACAGCTTGGCAACAGACAGGAAGGACCTTCAGAGGATCATTAACTCTGCCCAGAAAATCACTGGCAGCTCACAGTCCTCTTTAGAAGTGCTCTTTACTTTCACTGTCTCAGCAGACCAACCGACATCTTGAAAGACCATTCTCACCCTGGACATCAGCTGTTTGAGCTGCTGCCTTCTAGCACCCATTCCATCTCGGAGAAACAGACTTAAGAACAGTTTCTATCCCAGGGCCATATATGAACTGAACAATGCTAAATACTCACAATGAGTACAGATAATAAACATTTACACTATAAGGTATATGTTTACATTCCTATGCACCTCAGTTTATTCCTTTCATGTGCAATATACCCATGTGCAATAACTTAGTTGTTTATTGCATTGCATTGCATTATATTGTATTGTTTGGTATTGTATTGTATTATGTTCTCTTAATTATTCATGATCATTGTATGTGAATGCACCCTAGAAGATTGCCACAAATTTTGTTGTATTTGTGCAATGACAATGAAGGTATCTTATCTTATATGTAATTTAGTTAGAAGCTGTAAACCTTACAAACAATATATTCCATGTGTAAGGCCTGTATAGTTATTTCTTTCTAGGTAGCAACCTAGAAAGTAATGTTTTTAACTAATCATGACATTCGAATCACAGGCATCTTCCTTACTGGGCTGCAGATACAGAAAGGAGGACATCACCATGAACAATATGTGATTCATAAACAGAGCTGCACATCTGTCAGTACACACTCTGTATTCCACTTCGTGGAATGAATGGTACAAATCAGTGGCCCATTTGTGTCAGTGGTATAAAGAGTGGCACATATTAGAGGTTGTGCAAGAAAAATTTGGGGTTTAAGTGACATGTTATGGTACATTGTATGCTGGTTTTGTGTGCCTTATATAGTACATGTGGTTCATATCTTTTGGGACAGAAAACAGACATGTGTGTCCTTCAGTGCAACAGAATAACTGATGCTAAAAATAGCATATAGCATAAAGTATTATGTTGTTTGTGTAACATTTGCAAGTAAACTTATGAGCAGGAGTTATGTTTTGCATTAATGGTATTCACTTAGTCTGTGTTCATGCATTTAGCACACAGTTCTTGGATACACACTCACCTTCATTGACATATATTTTGACTGTGTGCAAATGTGTGTGTATGTGTGTGTAGAAATAGATACTGATATAAAGACAGGTATAAATACAGACAGAGATAGCTAAAGACAGATAGACATAGATGTATGTATATATATATATATATATATATATATATATATATATATATATATATATATATATATATATATATATATATATACATCTGTGTTTAGGGCTATAAAAGTACAGTGGTTTCTGACTGCTTAGTGATTCTTTGTAACTGCTTTGTAATTCCGCTCTTTCTGAATTATATTATGTTATACCTGTTTAGTATGTAGTGACAATTCTACTGACTTTTTATCTCTGAATCACCTTTTCATATTTTTCTTATGAACTAGCCCTGCTCTCCACATATTGTATCCATGTATCTCAGCCACTATAATCTGAAGCATTACTTCACAATATATACAATCAATTTTCTGGCTTAATAGACTATAGACATGCTGGCTACAGAAACAAAATACTTTTCTACATTTTCTGATGCAATGTTCTCAAAATGAAGCACAGCAATTAGTGGAATCTTCTGCAGGAATCTGTTGTGGAGATCTTTGAATTATAGAGCATGATTTTTAAATTCCACGCAAAGTAATAATAAGAACTGGTGCCAAAGTGCCTGCTGGGGAAAAAAATGGGCCTGTAATTGGAAGCACCACAGATGCTTATTATACTGTGTCACTGCCAGTAACAATGTAGACTGTGATTTAGTATTTGGGGAGAAGCATAAAGCAGGTCTACATTAGTTTATCGAACAATCATTACCGCAAATATCTATTCATCGACCACTGTACATTGAACTTCCTTTAACTGAATGTTAAAATCAGTGAATGGTTTGTATATGGAAGAGAGTTAATTGACCATCATGATAAATTTGCCATTTTCCCCACTGTAGTGTGATCTCAGAGTGGGTATACAAAAGTAGGGAGTGTGGGGGGTGCAGTCCCCAACATTGGGGGTGTGGGGGGCATAGACCACCACTTTGGTGGGTGTGAATAAGGTAGTGTGTGTCATGATTACTGAGGTGGCCAACTAACTCCCTTCCCTATACAAACCATTTGCTAATATTAACATTCAGTGAAGTGATGTTTGATGTAAAGGGGGTTGATAAATAGGTATCTGCAGTAATGAATGTCTGATGAAGTAATATAGACCCACATACAAGACATACCATAAATAAATAAACAAATACATAAAAGGTTTAGTTGCAGATGCAGCAGAGGAGGAGATAGGTGGCATGGGAATTGTGCAGCTATGTCCTTCATGCTTTAGATTTAGGAGCAGCTTGGAGAGAAATTTAAATATTAATAGCTCATGTTTCTCCACTTGGACATCTGGTTTGTTGTTATGTAAGAGACATGGGAAATATCCAGATAAAGAGGATGCAGTGCACCTTGCTAAAATATCAAATGTAATGTCATATCTGTTTATTTACATACATATTTAGTTAAGGATTTGACCATGTAGATTCTTCAGAATCAATTACTTTTTTTCCATGGGAGACTTATGGAGCTATATCTCCAAAGCAAGGAGGGGTGCTGGGTATAATGGGATAACATTAGGGTTATGGTTAACACCAATTACTAAGATGGGGAGGCTGAGCACCCTCTCTTTTTTAATAATGGGTGCTAACCCGTACCCTAATGCTGCCCCTTCCCCAACCCTAACAGTATACATCAACATCATTAAAACCTTCCCATAACACTGCCACTACACAAGACAGACTCAGGCACACAAACAACACTACATCTATGCCCTCACCTAACCCTTACCCTAAAATACATAAACTTGCATATAAAACACAACACCCATCCTTCATTCATCCCCAACCCTAACTCTAATTCACACACACACACACACACACACACACACACACACACACACACACACACACACACACACACATGCGTGCACACACACACACACACACACACACACACACACACACACACACACACACACACACACACATGATCACTCTCAACCCCCGACCCCACTTACCTGTATGGACATTCCATACCATCTACATATCCACCATGGCCATCCTTCCTGATGACATTAAATCACACCCCTGCATTTGTCAGACATGCGTACATTTGATAAAATGGAGGGGAACCATACAGATATATATATGAGTGTGTGTGTGTGTGTGTGTGTGTGTGTGTGTGTGTGTGTGTGTGTGTGTGTGTGTGTGTGTGTGTGTGTGTGTCTCTCTCTCTCTCTGTGTGGGTGTGTGCATGTGTGTGTTTATATATATATATATATATATATATATATATATATATATATATATATATATATATGTATATACATAGACCTAATCTGACATTCCAATACAGCTGTTATAGAGCAAATTCCATGATTCCCACTGTACCAAATTCTCTCATAGACAAATGCTAGTAAGTGCAATCAGCTGATTTTTGTTCAGCTGTAAGAGTTTTTCAGCAAATTGAACTGTCAGCCATGTATCTGTAAGCAATAGATGTGTGTGTGTGTGTGTGTGTGTGTGTGTGTGTGTGTGTGTGTGTGTGTGTGTGTATGTGTGGTCACAGTTAACTTGGTTGAATCACGTGTGTGACTCAAGTTAACTGCATTTGGTTTTGAAGAAAAGGTTGTTAGGGTGAAACCTGTTTTGGGCAAGTTCTGTTTAATCGATAAAAATAAATGGTGATTTCTGGAGTTTGTGTGTGAGTACCTGTGTGTGTCTGTGAGTGTTATTGTTGGGGGACAGGTAACGTGTTTGCATGTGGTTGTGTGTACATGTGTGGTGAGTGTCTGAGCTGTCTTGTGTAGTGATAGTATTATGGAATGGACATTTTTATATAAATTTTGAATAAGCAGTGTCACGACCTTGGTGGTGATATTGCTAATGTGGGTTATAAAAGTATTTAAAAGGTAATCAGAGAAAAATGGACATTATTGTCTTGGCATTCTGAAATTTTCAAAGTTTTGAGTACTGAACCTTTGTTTTCAAAGAGGAAAGGAGAAAGGTGTTAAATCTTAAAGCCAAAATGGAAAACAGATGTTTTTATTATCCGACAGATTATACAAAAGCAATGTGGCACGTTTTCAGGCATTTTTGTATTTAAATGCTTTTTTGTTAATCTGATCCCTTGCATTGCATT
This sequence comes from Protopterus annectens, assembly GCF_019279795.1. NCBI lineage: Eukaryota > Metazoa > Chordata > Ceratodontiformes > Protopteridae > Protopterus > Protopterus annectens. The sequence continues at coordinate 27,613,549 of NC_056746.1, forward strand.
TTCGCACATGAATTAAATGTTTAGTTCTTATAAGGATAACAGTTACAATTCCCAAATATAGCTATATGTGGTTACCATTAGCCTGTACAGATATTCCATCTTTTGTACCAACTTTAAGAGATTTGGAGATTTTGACTACTTGGAAGAGAAAATGGTGTTATCATGAAAATTGTGTTTAAATGCCTATTCAGCTACATCAACCACCATCAGCATAGCATGGATTTTAAAATTGTGCTTTTCAGTTAGGAAAATGACTTGTTTGAGATAACTGTATTGGTTGCTGTGTTTTTGGTAGTAATTCACAGGCATTAACTGATGACACCTTAGCTGGATCCTAGTTTAGTGAATGTAACTATGCTACTACAGCACCCATCAAAAAACAAAAATAAAAAATACAGTTTCTGTAGGGCCCAAACATCCCTTGCACATCTTCAGCTCTAGATATGGCAAATCTAATATCATTTAACAAAAGTGACCATAGCTGAAGAGTCAAGCGTCAATGAATATAAGACACAAAACACATTACCCAACTTCTACTGAACCACTATAACACTTACTGTGTCATAGTTAATGATTTTTTTAAACACAATACTATTGAATGGTTGACTAAAGAACTAAAACTTTCATGTAACTTAGTAAGATGTGACAAAAATGGAGAAAAAAAATCTAATGCCATCCATTAGAGACTAATTCGCCACATTACTTAATACCAAACAAGCCATCAGAAGACATAAATCTAAATGCCTTGTTTGTAATCAGCTCTTATTTCTACACTCCCAAAACACTTCTGGCAGGAGGTCAACAACCTCATAGGCTACACAACTCCCAAAAATATCTTCATACTTGACAATCATATTATCAAGGAGTCCTAATGTTATCCAACGTCCACATGGAATTCACAATCATATATCCCACCATCCAATCTCTTAGCCCACTCCCTCTTCTAACTTCTCTGACTGAATAACTACTGACCTTTTACTTTGCAATGATTACAGCTGCATGGATCAGACTACTGTTAGAATAAATCCCTCTTGACTCATGCACAGGCTGTTACAGTTTCTGCCCATGGTTTCTCAATCACTACTACATTTGTAATCTCTGCCTCACATCATACTGCATGACTACAGCATGGCAATCAGCTCTGATCAGACCTATTACCAAGCAAGCAAAACCTACCATGGCTGCTTAATTCCACCCAATCTCCATGCTATAAACTCAAGCTAAAATCCTCAAAAAAAAAAAAACACATATGTAAACGACTCACTTCCTACATATACTACTAACACCTACTGTCCTAAAACCAGTGTGGGTTCTTGTCAGACAAGAGTACCATGAGTGCACTTTGAACCCTCACTGATGTCATCTTAACCAAGATGAACAAAGTTGGCTTTGTAGGTATTCTTTTGTTTGAGCTATATCAGGCATTTCATGTGGTCGATCACATGATATGACTATCCCACCCGATCAAAACAGGCATTAGCTAACAGGCTAGTACCTGGTTCTAAGAATTTTCAAAGTCTTTCTAAGAAACTGATTGTTCTGGGTAAAAAATTGACTTTATTGGGGATTTAATAAACTCCATGTAGGAATGGTGTAAGTCCTACATGGAAGGTACCATGGTTATGTCTATGGCTCCCCCTCAGCAGCGTGCCTTGCATATTACTGAAGGTGTGCTACTGAGAGAGAGATCCGAGTAACACAATTACAGAATCAGTAGGGGGTGCGTTGCAGTGTCTGCAGATGAGTAATACACCTCGCACTATTAAAGTGCTGGATGGCACTTAAATATTAAAGTTAAATATGTTTTTATTTTTTTTTATTTCTTTTGTGTTTGCATGGTGCTTAGTAATGGATACTTTTAATTTCATACAAAGGTCATGTTTAAGCATAGCTGAGCATGTTTGCATGGAGCGGTGCGGTGCTCAGCAGTGCTTAAACATAGATGACATCTATATAGAAATGTATAGCAGTTCTTAACAAATCCATGAAGCTGAATGGTTAGAGTCACGGCCTTGTGTGCAGTAGGTGCATGGTTTGAAGACACAGACAGGCCAGTTGGCTTTTATATTTGATAGCAAAATTTTATAAATTATTTTATTTTTTGTGTATGTATTTATTGACATTTGTTAACTGGATTAGTACAGCTGGGCCAGAAGCCCATTATCAGTGGAGATCCAAGGAGAAAAGCTCCAGTTACACACAAGATTACAATACATAAAATACACACTTCAAGATAAAAGACATTAAAATGCATAAGGGCAGGAAATATAGAAGTAAAATACATACACATAATAATAAACTAGTAGTAATGAGCAAATAACTTTATTTTATTTTTTTCCTTTTTTTAACATGTGGTGTGCCCTGCTAAACATTGCTAAGCCAAGCCAAGCAGTGCTTAAACAGGACCCATTATCACAGTACTTAGCAACATGCAGCTCAGCTTAGCTAGTTTGAGCACTGCTAAACAAACATTGTTTAAGCAGTCCTCAGCTCAGCTAAGCTGGTTTGCCCACTGTTAAGCATTGCTAACCATTTCCATTTTAAGGACAGCTTGGCTGAGCTCAGCAAGTTTGCGTGGTGCTAAGCGGAACGCCGCATTTTTAAAAATTGCCCAATGGTAGCAAAGGGCAGGAAAATAGCTTTATTTAAGTGGAATAGGTGGGAATACAGTCAGTATCTGCTGGAGTTTGATTTTGGCAGAGATTGTGGCAGGAGATGGAAAGGGTGTTCACTTCTGGGCTTAGCAGTGGGGCATTCTGGAGTCAAGGGTCATGTTGGACTCCTTGTAAAACACCATGACATCCAGTTGCTGCAGGACCAGTACCAGGGGTCGGAATACAAATCAGAAGCCTGGGACAGGCTGACACATGACCTCACCAGTGCAACTGGTATCCCCCGCACAGGTGAGTAAGGTATGTCATCATTTTGATGAACTGAAGCATAGGAAGGGGGATCTCTTGGCCACTTGGATCCAAGATGCCTGGGATGACAATGTCCCACAAGTTTGTAAGTATTGTTAGCATTGTTTTACCAATTACTAATCTGCATGTGTGATAGACAGGTATGCATAATGGTGTGTTTCTCTCTCCACAACTGCAGAGGAAAGAACTCACAACCTGGAGGCCCATTCAGGATACCTGACCAGGGTGCACTGAGAGTGTAGTGAGTACAGATGTATCTTGCAATCTCTAGTCATATATACAAGAAAGATACAGTTGTAACTGCCAGTATGTTTTGAGTGTACAGCAATGAATGTGGTCATATACCTGGATTGATATAACCGAGTAATGTCAGGTACAGTGCAATAAAGATGAAAGCATAATACCTGATAATGTAAAGAAAAAAAAGTTTCTACTACATTAATAATGTTAAAGAAGTAAAAGTTCCTACTGCATGAATAATGTTAAGGAAATAAAGTTCAACTGCATTCATAATGTTAAGGAAATAAAGTTTCTACTGCATTACTTGGGAATTACAGCTGTATTGCAATACCTGCATTATAGGAAGTGTTCATCAATAAAGAATGTTACATGTATACCAATCACTGAATGATGTCACCCATAATAAAGCTGTGCTTTGCAAATATGAGTGTATTTTTTTGCTGTTGGTCATGAAATTGAGTAGTACAACTGCTGTGATGTAACAATGGGAATAATACCACAGAGCGAATAAAGGTTAGCTAATAAAAAATTGTTTTGATAAACTGTAGATGTGGAGCTGTACTACAAGATATAATGCATTATGATATTTGTTATGCACTAAGATATGAACCTAGAACAGGAACAGCCAAGATATATAGTGTGTATCTCAGGATTTTCTTGTGTTAATCATTGTATTTTAGCTATATTCATTCATGATCTTTGTTACGCTGCTGCAGGCAAGTATGAAACCGTAATAGCTGTAGACTGCAAATATACCATCTGCCAACCCAGCACTTTGATATGATCTGAATACATCACACATAGTCCCACCCACTAGAGGTTAATTGTCTACATATGCATTCCATGTATTAATGCACAGTTCACCTACTATCACAGTCATGCATGAATCTCATGCATGTGTGTTCAAGTGTCATTGCAGTCTTGTATAACAAGTGACCTCTATTGCCAGGTCACAGTTTGATAACAGGTGAGCTCTAGGCACATATCAGTCAATCAGTATTCAGCAGTGGCTCAGTAACTCCATTTGATAAATAATAGGTATGATGTACATTTTGTCACAAACAAACATGGGTTCAAATCCAGAGACAAGTACTACTAAATATTTATAGAAGCAGTTATGTATTGTTAACAGATGTTCTTTCCCCACAGGAATCACATGTAAATAAATGGCTGTAGTAGCTGTTTGAATGGGTTACTAATTTATGTGTCCAGCTGTACCACAGTGTTAACAGCATTACTCAGCAAGGTGATAAAATGCCAGTATATTAGTACAGTACCAATACAGGCTAGTAAAACAAAACTGTGTAATCCTGATACGGCTGTATGCCCGATGAGTCTGTGAATGTCTGCTTATAGTCTAACCACCATGTCTGCCAAGGACAGCATGATAAGCATAACATCTCTGTACTGTGCATGATACATATCTCTCAAGTGTCACAGTATCATGGACTGTGATCACTGGTGCCAAATCCCTTGGAGACAGATTTAACATACACTTGATTTATGTCAATAGCACATCACACTACATCAGTCCACAGTACATCTTGGTACTCATATATGTTCCCCTGACATGTAATAGTCCCCTGTAGTTGTGTACCTGTAGGTGTTACAGATTGGCCCATACTGTCCCACCCGGACAGCTTGAGAGGTATGTAGATGCTACAGATGCTATAAGGCACTGTTATACATAAAGTAAGGGCAGACCTGTAGAGTATATCAGAGTACTGTTGCAAACAATATAGCCTATACTGGTAGTAATGGAATGTCTTTATCTCTCCCCTGACCCTTTATCTGCATCATAATGCATTATTGTTATATATCGGGTATCACTTACTTTTAACATATGTTTTTCTCAAAACGTTATGTTGGGCCTTGTTTTTCATTATTGTTATATATTACAATGGTTACACACTAACATACCTTTGTAGAATTAACTATGTTGTTGGCCTTTTGCTGTAACTGTTACTGGCATGCTCTTACAATACTGACTGTTGTACCACTTATTGTCGTGTTCCATATGCTATGCAATGTTATGTTACTGGGTTAATTGGAACAACCTGGCATGCAGTAATAACTAATGTTTAAATGTTCTTTCATTACTTTCCATTCAATAGACTTTGAAAAAACCTCAATACCATAGCTTGACTGGATAGGCCGGTTCCCACATATCCACCTACCCTGCTCAACCTGCCATGGCACCAGGTCCAAGCATGTCTTGGACTCAACCTGAAGCTGTCCCCTCCACTGGTCCTGCACCACCTACAGGTGGAACTGCCTCAGGGGACAGGGCCTGACCTCCCCGGGAGCAGGCACAGAGAGGGATTTGTCACCAAGTGACAGCTACCAGGCATGGTGCAGAGAATCGTGCAGCAAGGGTTTGATGATTGACTGCTCCAGATTGAGGGCAGACTGGCCAACCTGGAGGGGCAGGCTGGCCCCTGTGCCCAGCCCTCAACACAACCACCTTCAGGGCAGTGAAGGAACAGTGGTGACTGGCCATGGGTGGGGAGCTCAGTCCTACTGCTACCATCTGGGTGAACTTGGTTCTCTGATTGCACAACACCCTCCCCGTCCAAGGTGTTTACCCCCTTCATGTGTCATACAATGCCCCTGTCTGCTGTCCTGTCTGTCTTGTCTGTTTGCAAATGCTACCTGTCCTACCCAACTTACCTCCCCAGATGTACCTATATCCCTTCCCCAACATTCCATTCTCTCCTTAAAAAAATGGCATCTGTCCCACATAAAAAAATCACCCCATACATAGCTCTCCATTTTTCCCCCATGTACACTGCCCACAATCAGTCAGTACAACAATTAATCAACACAGTTATGTCACCCACATCATCCTCTCTGGGATGTGAAGCTCTAAATTCCAAATTGTCTACAACCTGCACAGCGGTTGCTGTACAAGAAATGGAAAGTTACAGTCCTTTCCTACATCTATCCTGCATATCCCTACCTTCCTTTCACATTGTTTTTTCCCCCTGATTTCCCCTATTTCAGCACTTTACTTTTGCCCCTTTTTTGGAAATAGTGCAGGTTTAAACAGAACTAAGCACTGTGCCACATCGCATTGTGTTGCGCAAACTGCGTAAACCTGCTTAAAGCTGATTAAAACTGCTTTAATCACCTTCTGTTTTTCTGACATTGTTATGCACAATAGCAAAATGATTACCCCTGCCAATCCTCGCAACAATGGCAATGTGCATTAGCCCACTAGGCCACTCAGCTTTGAAGAATATCAGGTGTTTCTATAAACATATCTTGAGTATCAGTGATGCACATCAGAAAAAAATTCATCCCTGACAAGTCTCAAACCCAGGACCCTGTCAACTACAATATAATACATTAGCTCACTCAGCTCTGAAGAATAACAGGTGTTTCCATATACATATCCTGAGTATCAGAGATGCACATCAGCAGAAAATTCATCCCTCCCAAGTCTCAAACCCATGACCCTGTCAACTACAGCATAATGCAGTAGCCCACTAGGCCACTCAACTCTGAAGTATCAAAGGTGTTTCCATACACATATCCTGAGTGCCAGTGACACACTGCTTGCACATATAATGGGAAAAATGACAGAGTACTTGGGACTGTGATGGCGACATCAAACCAGTACACAGCCAAATAACTGCTGATGGATGTACATGAGGCCTAGGATAGCAGGTACAGCTGATAACTGCACAGACTGTACCATAATGTTCACAGTTGTGGCATCTACTTTTTGGATGGTTGCCATAAAAACCTAATCTGTGTGCTGAAGTACTGGCAAGTCAGTACAGTTTGAGATTAGAAAAGCATGACAGACAGTCCAGCGTCACACGTCATACCCATATGAACACACGTGTTCATGCCAATCCTGTGTAACAGACTGTATGCATGCACATGTGTCTTGCAAATACACCTGCTATAGTATTGACTCAGTAGTTCACTCTGTTACATTCCTAGCATGCATTACATTTTGCCACCGACAGTCCTGGCTTACATTTCACTCTGTTTCATGTCAAGTACATGCTTGTACAAAACAACAAAGAAATGACTGAGCCCAGCAATTTTAAGCAGAACCTGTTGATGCTACTGCAGTCACTGTCACCCATATTAGCATGTCAAAGGCCTGTAGGTTGGGACACACTTCACAAATATGTATAGGCATCCTAAATGTTGCCTACCACTAATTGGATTACACTATTACATAACATATGTACCTGAGGCACATGCTTCACCTGGACTGTTATGGGTACCCTCACCCTGGCTATGATGTGGCAAGAGAGTTGACAGTGCTCCCTCACTGACATATACAGCTCGCTCTCCCCCAGTGTGTTCACAATCCCCAGTATGACTCCTGACCAGCATGCACCAGCTGCAGCCTGCAACATATATGGCAGTATGTTCAGCTACCTGCTAAAGACCTACCACACCTCCTAAACACCTAGATCATGGAATCAACACAACACCCATACATAAAGGGTTGGGGGAATGGTCAAGTGACAGGGACATATAGACAGTCTTCTCCTACAAACATACACAGCTGATAGACCAACAGCTACTGCAGCAGCATGCATATTCTGATGCAAAAGATATATGACACTCACACTCACTGTCCCCTTACTGACCTCATCCCACATTGTTGAACAGTAAACTACCACATAATCAGAAAGTTTGTTCACCTTGGCCAAACATGGCATGCCAAACTGTAGATATACTACATAAATCTGAACAGTGGACAATAAGTTTATGTACCTTCTGTGATGCTGTAGTCCTCACAACTCGATAATGTACATCTCACAGGCCAGGAAAAGGAAGAAGGTCTACATGCAGGCCTTAAATATAACACTGTGGTGCCATGCCATTGGCTAATGAAAATTCAACACAACTGTTTTGGATACATTTAGCAAGTGTGAGCCACAAATTAGTGCACAGGCAATCACCTGTTCATGAGTATTAACTACAGAAGGCAAGCTGCTGTCAATGGTAAACAGATCTGTGAATTTCTTTATGAAAACAGACTGCAAGGACAAAAACATTATACTACAGGATTTCTACACATAAAGGTATGTAATAGAAGTCCCCATGTAATGGGATGCAGATAGGAGGATGCAGTTTGGGGAAATAGGGATTACAACAGTAGGTCTGCAGTACATATCTTGGAATGACATATTGCAGTTAGTCAGCTGTCTAGCACCTACAAGCTTCTTTGTTGGCTCTGTCTGGTGTGACATAGATCACAGTTCTGACCCTCTGAGTCCCTCCAACAATGGTTGGCTCATGTACAAATGGTACTGAATTGCGTTGTATACAATAATGACACTAAGTACTGGTGGATACAGCTGACATATCACATGATGTACTGTCAGTCTACTCCTCTCAGTCTGTGAATGTCACACAGCCATACTTCAAACATTGTGCAAGTGTCCCTGGTTGTTCCTGATGTACTTTGACTAAGTCATTGTGTACTCCACATCCATATCTCATCACTTCAGAGCTATGCCTAGCATACCTGTTGACCTCCTGCAAAAGGACATCAGGTTATAGCCAGTAGTAGTAAGGGGACACAGGCCAAGCCTCAGCGACAAAGTGTAAATTACGAGCATACAATGTAAGGGAATGAATACAGTACCAGGTATTAATGTTCCATGACTGTTTTCTGAGGGGTCTAGCGTGTGACAGCCAGATTCCACATAGTCTGTGAACAACCATGACATATTGTCCAACTGTTTGCCAGACATTCACATTTGTCTGGCAGATGGTCCACATATATCAGGCAGATGTACACATTCTGCAAACATCTGTGTAATGTGGATGCCAGACATCTACAGGGAGGATACCCCACAGCACATTTGCACTGCTGTCTAGCGTTAAGTCACACACATGTTGCTGGACTGTCCCCATAAACTTGTAGTACCACTCACCTATTTGTCGACTGGTGGCTGGATGACATGGTACTGGGACGTCGCCCATAGGGGACACACCACAGTAGATGGCAGTGTTGGGTGTGGAGACATAGCAACACAGTCTGTGACAGCACACAGAGCCATAACTGGTATACCTAGTATCATAGGAGATTACTAGGCTATTGGCCCTGAGGCCCTCATAAGTCTAGCCCAGAGATTAGCCCATATTTATGCAAGTCAGCACCTGATGCCCCAGTTCAACAGGGACACAAGTGGTATCCCAAGGGTGTATATCCTGTGTACCATCCAGTTATCCAGGTGTTGCTTAAAAAGGGGTAAAGAGGTACTCTGCCTGATATGGACAGGGTGTCCATTCCACAGCTGGATGTGTGTATGGGACTCACATCTGACCCACCAACAACTCCTGTTAATGTCACAAACCAGGTTTAAGGCATATATGCGGGTTACTGAAGTGGAGCTTGACTTGCGGATGTTCATCAGTCCCATCAAGGTGGAGTCTGTGATCACCTTGTATGCTCCATTGTCTGGAGTCTGTATGAAACAGGGTAGAGGGATAAAGCTTCTAGCCTATCTGTGTATGGTAGATATTTGAGGCCTTGGTATTCCCTGGTGAGGAACTTCTGTGGTCTCCTGAGCTGCTGCATGTGCTTTGCAAGCAAGGTACATGACAAAAGGGGCATTATACTCAGTAATGGGCCATATTATGGAGGAATCGAGGGATGTTATGACATCCATGTCCCTGGATGAGATACCTTTACATAGGAGGTGGGCCATGTAGAAGGCTTTCCTTCCAAAGGAAGCAACAGGGTGGTCAAATGTCATGGTGCCATCAACCTGTGTGGACAAATCCCTCACTGATTGTGTGCTTAGGATGCTGTTAGTAATGTAATAATTTGTGAGGAAGTCACTCGCCCCAAAGAGGATGACACTGCATTTTGTGATATGCAGCCTGAGGCCATGTGTCTGGCAGCACTCATGTGTCTGCATGGTACCCTGTTGGTGGATACCTACATCACTAGGGGATTTGGTGACAGCACCCAGCATCCACTCTTCTGCATATGTGGTCGGCCATAGGCCACTGGTTGTGCTCTGCACCTCAGATGAGTGAATTACACATAACAGAGGCCCCAAGTCAGAACACTGGGTTATGTCGCTAGTTACGAGTCTACTGCTTGAGGTGGGTTCCCCTATATTGAGTAGGTGGGTGCTGTCAGTGTGCCAGTGTGCTACCCATCTGGCAACAAATGGATTGCTGCCTAGTTGTGAGCATATATCTATTATGGCAAAGTGGGGAATACTGTGTAAGTTTTGGCCAGGTCAAGGTAGGCAGTGTGCACTGTCTCCCCCTCTTCCATGGTTTTGGTGACTGTGTCAAAGAAGTCTACAAAATGTAACAGACAGGATCCCCCTTGCCAAAGCCAAAGTGCATATGATCAAGTGTGGGGAGGTTGCCAATGTCATTCTTAATGAGGTTCATGATAATCTGTTCCATGCCCATGCAGATCAGGCTAGTTTGGCAGATGGGTCTATAATGTGCCAGATCAGTGGACGCTCAATGTTAGTGTAAAAGAATAACAGTGGGTGTCCTCCATTCAGCTTGGACTAAGGCAGTAGTTAGCCTTTGGTTGAATAAAGTGCCTAATGGTGCTGCAGGTTCATGCTTGAAGTCACGTAGAATGCATCCTGTGATGTGATCGGGTCCCATGGGGGCTGTATCCCATGACTTTGAGATGGCAGTGATGACCTGTTCCCTAGATATAAGGGGAAGGGGGCAGGTACCAAGGATGTACTGATGTGGGGGACAGGGGGAGAAGCTTTCACTGGCTCTGTCAGGCAGCAACTGTGCTATACCTACAGCACTTGTATATCTGGTGTCCTTGACCACCACCTCTGAGCAGATCTGGGTGCTTCATTTGAGGTTGCAGACATATGTGAAGAAGGAGATATGACTGTCTGTAGTGGATGTTGCCAATGTGGACTTGGAGTTTGCTTTGTAGGATTTCAGTAGTGCTCTTATTTGCTTGTTCAGGCTAAGGAGACATTGCTTCAAATTGGGCACCTGCTACTTCTTCGTCTTGGACAGCAATATTTCATTCCTGTTATAGAGTTGGTTTATTGCAGATGTCCACCAGACTGGTTTACTTATCCTTGCAGAGAATGATGTAGTCCTGTCGGGTATACCTGACTCTAAGCATCTATACAAATGTACGTCTAGTGCTTTGGTGTATTTGTGGATATTGGTGCCAGTTTCTACAGAGGGGGAGGGGGCTGTGAAGGTGTTTATACCATCCCTCAGTCGGCTGTAATCTACTCTGGAGATGTTTGTATGTCTGACCCTAGCTAGATAGATATTGTGGGAAATGGTGTCTGCAAGCATAACTGCTTTATGGTTGGTTTTACCACAGAGGATGATACTGTAGGGATGCTGCAATGGTTACCCATGTTGTTTAATGTCAACTCCAAGAGATGTTCACCTCATGTGCGGGTAGCAACTAGCTGTTCCTAGGTGTTTGCATTGCCACACTCCATGAATCTCTGGGCATTTGTGTGCTGGAATGAGTACTAATTCCAATCTATGTTTGGGTATGTATAGTCACCCAGGGTCAGTGTACAGAGTCAAATCCTGATAGAGTTGAACAGATCCATATAGGCATGATGGACTCCCTGGTCACATGTGGGGGCCAGTATCTAGCTATGATGCTTTAACAATTGGCTTAATTACTGGTGTCATTCTAAGGGGATCCAATGCCTGTCTGCTTGGGATGACATGCTTGACAAGCCACACTGCTTCACAAGGGATGGCTTTCACCTGTCACCCCTGGGCTTCCGGATATTGGCCAAGGCTCTTGCCACCCCCATAGTGCCTTTTTTAGGCAAGGCTCAAAAGACAAACCCACCTCCCTAGAAAACACAAGTGAAAAAAAACTAAGGGTAATGCTGCTCAATGCCAGAAGTCTAAACCTCAAGATGCATGCTCTCGAAGCCCTCCTCAGTATGGAGAACATCGAAGTCTGTGCAGTGACTGAAACCTGGTTCAAGGCTCCTGAGAGTACCCCAGCACTACCAGGTTTTACCTCATATCATGCTTTCCGGCCCCAAAACTTGGACCGAACCACAAAAGGAGGGGGAGTATCCATATTCATCAAAGATACCCACGCCTCCAGGTTAGTGGCAATGCACGAAGCATCGGAGACCATCCAGGTGCAACTAACCATAGGCAAAACTGCCCTACAGTTTTTAGCATGCTACAGACCACCCTCTCAAACTCAGGAACCCCACTCAGCCTTCCTGAAGACACTGGAGAGTATGAATGTCTCTCCAAATACCATCATATTGAGAGACTTCAACTACCCAAACATAGACTGGGAACATTACTCAAGCCCCAACACCCTAGCCCAAAGGTTCCTAGAATTCATAAACTCAAATGCGATGGAACAACTACACAAGAGGAGATAATATACTAGACCTGATCATCACAAACATGGGGACAAAATGCTCCACACCAGAAGTATACCCCTCATTGGTGAGATCAGACCATAAATTAATCTCACTGGAAATCCACATCCCGCCCCCACCCCCTGCACAAAAGACCACAGTGAAGAACTTCTCAAAAGCCGACTTTACACTTCTTAAGACTGAAGTGGTATCCTTCAAGGCCCCTGGGCCAATGGAAACCACAACCCATACCGCTGAATCCTTTATAAATGCCTTCTACGGGCACCTTCAAGAATGCATGGATCATGCAATCCCTAATAAAACAAAGACCCATTCCCCCAAAGGCAGGTGCCCTGTCTGATGGACCCCAGCCATTAACAAACTTTACAACAGGAGGAGGAAGCTACTACATGACAGAGAAAAATCCCTAAAAGGGAAGGCATCTCTGATCAGTACTAGCAAAAAACTACGATCACTCATAAAATCATCCAAGGCCAACTTTGAGAGAAAAATCGCAAAAGACACAAAAGACAATCACAAGGCCTTCTTTAGCTATGTTAGAAACCTGGGAGGAAACTCCCAGATATGCTCAGAGTTAGTCCAAAATGACACAAAATACAGTGAACCCACAGACATTGCCAACATTCTGGCAGACAGGTTCAGTGCAAATCCCCCCCCCCAAAAGGAGAAATATCTATCCCAGCAGAGTGTAGCCTCCCTAACATCTCAGATGCCCAGGTGAGAGCCACCCTTGCCAAAGCTAAAAATACAGCATCAATGGGACTGGACGGTGTCCCGGGCTGCGTGTTACATGAACTCCAAGAGGAACTAAACCCGCACATAAGGCTGCTGTTTAATCTTAGCCTTACTACAGGATAGATACCCAAAGAGTGGCGTACAGCAACAGTGGTCCCACTCCACAAAGGTGGTGCTTCTACGGACCCTGGAAATTACCACCCCATAAGCTTGACGAGCCTGGTCTGCAAAGCTATGGAAAGGATCATTATGGAACTCATAAACAAAGACATTGGGGACCTACAGACATTGGATCTTACCCAATTTGGCTTTGCCAAGGGCAGATCCTGCCTTTTGAACTTGGTCGACTTTTTTGAAACAGTCACTAAGGCCATTGATGAGGGTAAGGCAGTTCACACAGCCTACCTTGACCTTGCAAAAGCCTTCGATACAATACCCCACTCGGGCATCATAGACAAACTCACCAGCTTAAATGTCAACCCATATGTCACAAGATGGGTTGCAAACTGGCTCAAGGACAGAACCCACAAGGTCAGAATTGCTGGAGCCATGTCAGACTCTAAGCCAGTCACAAGCGGTGTCCCACAGGACTCAGTCCTGGGACCCCTCTTGTTCAGCATTTATTTTTCCGAGGTGCAAGCAAACATAGGAGGATTGTGGCTGACAAAGTTCGCAGATGACTGCAAACTGGGGGCCATAATTGATACTCCAGCGGACACAAGCATCCTTCAGAGAGGCCTCATAGAAACGGATAATTGGTGCCAGAGCCATGGCCTTAAACTGAACGCCAAAATGTATAGTCATACCCTTTGGGAAAAACAAGGTACCCACAAATTACCACATAGGTGGTAATCCATTAAATCTGGAAGAGGTAATCAGGGACCTAGGGACCCAAGTTGACAGTAACCTCTCATTTGACACTCACATTGCCAAGGTGGTTAGGAAGACCTTCTATATTGCCCACCTTATCATGAAGGGATTCACATCTAGATCAAGAGAGGTCATTGTGCCCTGTACTCTTCTCTTATCAGGCCCATGATTGAGTACAATGCCCCATTTGGGATGTGTCTTACCCGACACCTGCAGCAGTTGGAAAGACCCCAAAAGTTCCTCACCAAGAGGATAAAGGGTCTCAAACATATGTCATATGCTGCCCGGCTGAAGAAACTCCAGCTCTATTCAGTCGCATACCGCCTACTCAGAGGTGATCTATGCCTGACGTACAAGGCCATGTCCAATCCGGAATTAATGGACATGCTCCACCTCAGAAAATCCAAATCCATCAGAGCCACGAGAGCAAGAGATTTGAACATCAACACAGAAATAAATAGGACGTGCTGGAGGGACAGATTCATAACCCAGAGGCTCCCTACACTCTGGAACAGAATCCCAGTCCATGTTAGGCAGAGCCCCTCACTAACTCTCTTCAAGAGAATTCTTGACGAGTGGATGGGAGATTGTAAGTTTACCCCGGGGGTCATCTCTGTGTCACTACTAAACAGAGGCACAGTAAACTAAACCCTAAATGGGCGTAGTATTCTCATCCCAAGGGGTGGCAAAAGCCACACACACTCTGGCTAGGCTTATAAATGCCCTAGGGCAGATAGCCTAGTATGAACCTATGAACCTATGAACCTATGAATAGGGGTCTTGGCAATGGTTAAGTGCACCTGGAGTGTCTCCTGTGTGTCCTACTGTTTGACCAGCCTAGAGGTGTGTATGTCTTCCATAAATAGTAAAACCACATGCCCCTTGTCTTTACTGCCCACACTTTGGGGTTTGACTGTATAATAGGATGGGCGACCATGTAAGGCTGGGGTGCTCTCTGCAGCCTTGAACCATGTGTCTGTGACTGCACAGATGTCAGCATTGTCCAGGGTAATGACTGCTTGCAGTGTGTGCAGATTCATGTTTACTACTAGCATTTAGCAGCATGGCCTTTAATTTGTGATATGTGGAAAGTTTCATGTTGGTAGTGTTAACATCACCACTTTTCCTAATAAATGTATATGGGGGTGGCAAGAACCATGGCCTGAAGCCTGAAGGCCAGATGAGACAGATGCAGGGCATCTCTGGCAAAGCATCATGGTTTGGTGATTATATCATCCCAGGCTGTAAGCTACTGGATCCCCCTGGAATGGTACCAGGAACTAAGCCAATTGTTAAGGTCAATCATTTCTTGATTGTATTGCAGTATCATTCTGGGTGATATCAGAATGCTGTTTAAGGCTAGAGATATACCTGCCTGGGACAGATAATCAGCAGGTGCAATCATGTCTCACGTCATAAAGTCCAGGAAGGTATGTCTCAGGTCAGGCACACCAACATGGACTTTGACAGAATCATAACAGTAGCTGTTGTTGAGAGACAGCAGTGCATATGTGATATGGCAGATTCTGATACCTGACAGGCAAGTAACGGTGACCTTTTGCATTTACAGCCTGGTGAGATGCACATCTGTCTGTCTCACAATGGAGTCTCCTATGACTAATATGTGTGTTTAGGGGGTTGCCATTGATGTGCTAGACAGTGGGAATGTGTCTTTGGCTAATGGTATGATGATACAGGTTTTTGCATTTAGCTTGAGGCCACAACCTTGGCACCAGTGCATAGTTGATGTAAGCCCTTCTTGCAGTATGTAAACATAATTTGGGGAGTCACTGACAGACAGCACCTAACTCACAGTTGTCCACAAACTTGGACAGTACATACAAATGTAGGTAGTGGCATGTAGCATTCATGCCTACATATATGTGGGTTATTTTGGGGGCAGCAACTATTTACAGGGCCTTGAAATGTATACATATTGCACACACATAGTCAATACAGACTAGGGTTGCCACCTTATCAAATGCCCAATGTGAGACACGTTTTGTAGTAACATGAGAATTGGCAGAAGAAAATATACCCATAGCAACTGCAACGGACACAACCTCACTTTTTTGACAATATAACAGCTTATTTTTGTAGCATTTGCCTAGATTATGCTATTTTTCATAACATTTAGGTGTTTGTTCATAGGTGTGTACTAGGCTGATGGCCCTGGAGCCTTTACAAGCCTAGCCCATAGAAGTGCCCTTGCATCATGCAGCCCGACGTTAGTTTCCAGTGCCTCTATCAAGTAGAGCCACTGGAGTGATTCCCAGGGTGAACTTTCTATTTCCTATCCACTCATCAAGATTTCTATTGAAGAGGGCGAGAGAGGTGCTCTGCTTGACATGTATGGGAAGTCTATTCCAGAGCATGGGGCAGTCTCTGGGTTATGAATCTGTCAATCCAGCATGTTCTGTTGATTGTGGTAATGAGGTTGAGGTCTCTGGAGTGTGTGGTGTGGAGAGATTGGGATTTCTTTAGATGTAACATTTCTAACAGAGCTGAGTCAGGCATGGCTTTGTAAGTCAAGCAGAGATCGCCTCTTAGTAGACGATATGAGACCGAGAATAGCTGGAGTTTTTTGAGTCTGTCCATGTACGACATTTGTTTAAGGCCGAGGATCCTCTTCGTTAGGTACTTTTGTGGCCTTTCCAGCTGTTGCATGTGTCTAGTGAGGTATATGCCAAATGGGGCATTATACACGAAGATTGGCCTAATGAGGGAAGAGTAGAGAGAGAGATGATGACCTCTTTCTTCCTTGATGCAAAACCCTTGGTAATGAGATGCGCCACACGAAGGACTTTCTGACCACAGTGGCAATGTGGTGGTCGAAGGAGAGGTTGTTGTCAATCTGTGTCCCCAGATCTCTTATAACACCTTCAGTGTTCAGTGGGCTCCTATCAATGTGGTAATTAGTGGGAACTAAGTTTTTTCCAAAGGGGATGATGACCCATTTTTTGGCATTATACTTAAGGCCATGGTTTTGACATCAGTCATTGGTCTTAGTGAAGCCTTTCTGTAGGATGTCTACATCACTTGGAGAGTAAATGATGGCTCCCAGCTTGCAGTTGTGTGCGAAGTTGGTCAGCCAGACTCCCTCTGTGCTGGCCTGGACTTCTGAGAAGTAACTAATGAAATAAATCCAGGTAAACCAACAAAACCACTTCAAGAAGTTAAATCCACAGAAGTATAAATGAGAAGTGATACCACAGTTAAATATATTTATTTGAAACATGTAAAGGCTTAAAAGCATATAAAATATAAAGAGATGAGCACTTTTGGCTTTCTTCATATCTAATTTACTATTGTCAAGTGCTCATTTAAATATTAAAGCTATCTAATAAAATCCTTGCTTCACTACTATGATGCACATAGGGTACTACTGACTCTGTCCACATTCACAAATTCAACTAGCCAATCATACAACTGAAAAGGAGGGGGTGTGCCCAATCAATGTCATCACCTCAGCTGACGCCTCTTTAGGATAGGTTTCATTGGTAGCACTTCATTAAGCCCTGGTTTATTGTGCGCCCTTAGGTCAGCAGTCCATTTAGTGTCCTCATATTCAGTCAGCCCTTTCAAATCACCTTTTCTTGTGCTAGGTTTCAGCACCTGCAGGGCCATAAAATGAAAGGAATGATGTGGATTCACGTTAATATGTTTATAAAGTGCATTGGTACTATTTTTGTTCTTGATGTCCCTTACATGCGACTGTATCCTAATCCTAAGTTGGCAGTTCATCTTACCTATATAAAAGACAGTGCAGTTTGTGTTCTTTGCAACTTAGATAATGTTCTTCGTAGCACAATTCACAAATGTGGGCATTCTATATGTCTTGCCTGTGATCGGATGTTGAAAACATTCTGAGAAGTAAATGCCAAACAGGAGAGGACCCAGGTCTGATCCCTGTGGGACTCCACTCATGACTGGTCGGCTGTGCTGTAAAATGACTGTTTTATGAAACTATTAGAATAATGTAGGAAATGACTGTTGTCCTACAATCTTGGGACATTTGTATTGTTGTAGTTTTTACAGGACACACCTGTCCACACATGGACTGCAACTTGCACAAGTGGGATAAGTGGTAACTGTAACACAGTCACACTGCTGCAAGGGGATACACACACACACACACACACACACACACACACACACACACACACACACACACACACACACACTGCCCTTGTTGAGACTAGAACCCCTACCTGCATACTATAGTGCTACATATGTATCGCATGCGCCACAGAGCTTATGTGTTTTTGGAGTGTCTGGCACTACTGTTCAGATGGATGACATCTGCAGACACTGTAAAGGTTGCCAATGAAGGATTAACAGGTTTGCACAGGCCTCTAAAAGTTTATAACCATCACACATACAGGCAAGACATTCACCCTGCTACAAGGAGATGTACTTACATACATACACTCACAGAATTGGCGGTTTTGAGAGTAAAACCTCTGCCTATTTAGTTATATACACTATAGTACTACGTACTTATTGCATGCGCCACCGAGCTAGTGTGCTTGAAGAGTGTCTAACTGTGCTTCTATGGTGGATGACATCAGCAGGCCCTGTAAAGTAAGCCAACGTGGGGGTAAAGAGGTAGGCAGGGGCCTGAAAATGTATTAGCATTGCACACATATAGGCAAAACAGACACACTGCTGTAAGGGGATATATTTACACATACACACACTCACAGAGTTGCCATTGTTGGGATTATAACCCCTACTTATCTAGTTGTATAGAGTATAGTGCTGCTTAAATATTACATGCACCACAGAGCTTATGAGTTTGGAGAGCATCTGCCACTGCTGCTAGGGTGGATGACATTATCAGCTGTTGACAGGGAGGCCACTGTTGTGGAGGACACTAGTCACAGGGCCATAAAATGATTGGCCATTGTACAGACATAGGCCTGTTGGGTGTGTGCATGATTCTGTATATGGAATATCTACACACACACACACACACACACACACACACACACACACACACACACACACACACACACACACACACACACACACACACACAGTGGCTGCTGTGAGATTAGAACCCCAACCTACCTACAAATACACACTACATCTTTTTGTCTCTCTCTGTCCTTGTCTCTCTTCCCCTCTGTCTGTCTGTCTGTCTCTCTCTGTGTGTATATATATATATATATATATATATATATATATATATATATATATATATATATATATATATATTACCTATAAATATGTACCTATATAAAATTCTACAGATACATATATATCCTATATGTGCCACATGCTGATAGATAAGGGCAATCATGTCTTATGGGGTTTAAGAAATATATCAACATTTCAGTTTTATAGGCAGATGAGGCTTCAGACATAGGCTGAAATTACGTAAGTGTAGGAGCATGCCCAGTGTAACCATCAGTTCTTACAAGGGGACACCAGTCCAGTCCTACCTGTACTCCAATCTGGGATTTAGTGTGCTACAGCCAGTTGGCTGCTACACCTGATTACACAGTCCAGCACTTCCCAGATAGCATACGCAATGGATTCCCCAGCTGTGTACTGGCCATAATATTTGACTCATACCTAGGGTGTGTACAGATTGTATTAGACTGAACAGGGTTTTTCATCATATGTCAGGTACATTTTACATAGCAATGTGATTTCCTGGTACATCAGTGGCAGATCACTATAGACTGATGTGAGGTACTGCTAACAGACATTTGATTTACTGAGTCCATACACAGCAGGGAACCCATGCTACTGCGCAACCTGTTCTACTATGCACCTTCTACATTTGTCTGGTCAGTAGTTCAACCTTCTCCTTATCTGTGGGCCTTTGTCCCACTCCTGTTCCTGGGTTTGTTCACAGTTGCATCTCTATGTAATTGTAGGTATGCTGTGACTGGGGTACAAGATGTAACACCACACAAAGGGTTACAGATGTCACACATCTGACTGTACCTGTTTTGCGGTATGTCAAGCATCGTGCCCCATATGTCTGCTCTGTTCCCCAGACAATTTATGTTGTAGTAGTATAATAATGCTACATGATGCCCATACTTCTCAACTTGTTAGAGTATATGCACAAAGTCATGTATAAAAGTGGGAAGACAGGCTCAATACTAGTGACAATTTTTTAATATTGCTCTTACAAACTCACTGGTGGGGGGCTGTGTGTCCCTTCCCTGTGATGTTCCTGCCGCAGCTTTTTCCACAGGATAATATTGTGTAGCATGGCACATACTGTGAACATGTGTGCACATGTGGCTGGCGAGTACTGCAGGGGTCCACCAGATATATAGAGGCAGTGGAACCATGACTTAAGCACCCCAAATACACACTGTATGATGTTCGTAGTTTGTGTGTGTGTCTCATTATGGCATTCTTCAGTAGGTGTGCATGCATTTATTATGGGCATCATCATCCATGGTTCTAGTGCATAGCCAGCATCCCCCACTAGATGGTCGTATGGGATGTCCCCCCTGGCAAATGCCTGGTACAGCTGTGAGGACTGCCATTTGTTTGAGTCATGATAACTGCCAGTGCTGCCAGCACACACATTCATGATAATGCCCTGGGCATTGCATATGACCTGGCAGCTGATGGAGTGATACCCCTTGTGGTTGATGTAGACTCTACCCTCATTACCAGGTGGTGCTTTGATGTGGACATGAGCGCAGTCTATGGCACCCACTACCTCAGTGTAGTGTGCTACACAGTGGAAGAAACGCATATTGCTGGCCCTCTCTTCAGGGGTGCAGGGTAAATATACTGGCATGTGTTTACATGGCAGCCAGGAACTGGTGGAGTACCCTGGATGCAGATGCCTGTGAGACCTCCATCATGCCCCCAGTAGGTCTTTGAAAAGTACCTGTAGCTAGTATTCTAAGGGCTACACATACCTTTGTTTCTACTTGGATGGGTTTCCCTCTGTTGACTATGGGTCTGAGTTAAGGGCAGCAAAACAAGGTGAGTTCTTGTAGTATGTCCCTATCCACCCTGTAGTGCTCTACTATCTCCAGCTCATGTAGCCCCTGGAAGGTTACCCTAGACCTGAACACTCTTCTCCTTCTCAGTCTAGGCTTATTGTCAGCAGCAGCATCAGCACTGCCCTCAGCTTCTAGCACATACAGATATAGCAGAGCAGAAGCAGCCCCTATCATTTTGTCCATTAAAATTACCAAGTGCATACTTCAATAGTGCAGAGTATGTGGGAAAAATCAGATTGAAATGTGTATGCATACTTTATAGTGGTGTGCTGCAGATGCAAGCCTGTGTGATTGGCAGACTGTGATGCATGCCACTTGCCAGGTCTATTATTGCAGGTTTTGAATGGCCCAGTGTCAATGAACAGGGCATATCAGTCATTTATAGTTAATTGGCTTTCCCAGGCTATTTCCTTGTATTTTTTTTTTAATTTCTTTCACTGCTAAGCTGCACACAAACCCATGACACTAGTATAAACAGTGCTCAGCAGTTTAGATACACCTCCATGCACAGACATGCTCAGCTTTTCTTAAACTAGCTAAAACACGTGCCACGGGGCTAAACACAGCTAAGCAGAACTGGACCCTCCCACTTGGCTGCACTTAGCTGAGTGCAAACAGTTGCTGCTAAGCTCCAATCCACTTAAACATAATGTGACACACCCCCTTTTCATGTTCAGCTACCTGTTCTACTACTACCTAGATGATTCTTAGCCCTACCAGGGGTTGTAGCTGCAGATACAATAGCCCTATTCAGTAACCCCAGCTCATTTGAAGACAGCTACTTGAATATACCCTGGATACTTCACTACTCCATTGTACACTCTGCATGCAGGGCACTATAATGCATTATTTTTGCAAATGTCTTATTTTCAGTTTTTCAACATTTAACTATTTTTTTTGTATAACAGCATGTTTGCATGTTGCAAAGTGCTGCACAAACATAATATATGTATTAAAAAAATGAATTATTTTTTAATGATTTGCATTGCATTTTGGACTCACTGGCTTTAGTTTTGGCCATTTGCATGCCTACAGTGCAATATCTAACCTTCTTTTTGGGCTTTTACAGCCCCTGTTTAAAATTTACATTTTGGTACATGTTTTTTTTATTTCCGTGTCCATTTCTGACACCAACACGGCACCTACATGGGTGCCTTTCTGCTTATTGGATCACAAATCACCCTCATTTGCATGGATTTCACCAGCTTATGAGGTGATTTACATTCGCTCATGCACACCCCTCTGCTCTGTTTATTGGATTGCTTGGTGGCTGGTTTTCATGTTAGGGCCATGCCACTATGCCTACATGGAAAATCTCTCCATGTAGACTTTATTGAATTCCCACCTTTCACATCTCCACAGAAACCATGGTGCTTTTACATGTGTTATAGTGCTCAATGCTTCCCCACAAACATTTCTCTATCTTTGTAATCAAACTTTTTTTGGACTCATCCAACCTACAATTACTATTATATGCAAATTATGTAGTCCTTTTTAGATCCAACCTTACATACTATAACATACAATACCATCTTCAACTAGAATTCTTAGCTTTTTTGCAAATGCCCACCTTCAAATAGCATCTGCTCAACTCAAATAAAACCTAGCCTATGACCACTGGGACTCACAAAAAGTCTCAAAAAACCACAGCACACTCCAGATCAAAATCCAAGATAATCACAACATAGAAACCACCTCCTTCTTCAAATACATTGGCATCTGGCTGGACCAAAACTTTAATTTCCAGGTTCACATTTAGAAAATCAGATCAGAAGTCAACTATAGGCTGTAGAGCCTAGAAATTATTTCAGTTTCTATCTCTACCTGTTAGTTTAGCCATTGGCAATGCCATGTCTTCTGAATAACTGGAATATTATTTATGATTATTTGCTACAATCTCCAACAAAAATACCACAATCCCCATAATAGTACCCAACAGAATATACTGCTTCATAGCCAAATCCTCTTGAGAAGAGCATAACTGCTAATCCCCCCAAAAATGTCTAAATGGTTGTCAGTATAGCAAAAAGCTGACATCCTTCTTGACTCACTGCAAGCTAAACTTCTGCAACAAGACACATCTCCCCCTTTTCTCCAAACTTATTACAAACATTCCTCTTTACAACTTCAGAAGCCACTTCAATTCAGGCCCATTTCTAAAAATTCCCAAACAAGACTCTATTGCACAGATCATGGTTTGTCTATACTAGCCCCTAATTTATGGAAGTCTGTTCCTACAAACTTAAAATAAATAACTACTTTGTTCATGTTCATACCACTATTCAAAGTTTATTTTTATAGGCAAAACAAATGCAAATACAACTTGAGACATACTACCTAATGCATCTTCCTAACTGTATGATTTCTAGCTATACATTATATCAGATTACATTTCTGGATACTTTCGGGTTTATTTTGCATTTTGTACTGCTACATTGCTTGTTCTGATACTTTTTTTATTTATACACATTTTGTTCTATAGTTGTTGTTTGCTGTTAAAATTGTATGTTCCAACCCAGGCTGGGACTACAATGGTAAGACTGGATTAGTGATCTACCCCATTAAATAGATATTAGTAGATAAATAAATGTAATTTATGAAACAGTTTTTACTCCAGATACAGTCAAAGAAAAAAAATTTGCCTCCAAAAAAATACAACTAGAGAAAAAACTAAAGAAGCCAAACATTGTTCAAGTAAGGAGTACAAGAACAGGTTTACAAAAAAGTTTAACTCACATCCTTTACAATTTTCTATTTTTATGAGGATAAGACTTTCTATCTGGCTTGAGTGAATAACGATAGATGCCTCCAACTTGGAAATGTCTAAAGCAAAATAGTGCAAGATTATTTACAACTGTTTGATTTTGAGAAGAGAATTAATGATATCCAAAGAAGATGACTTAAAAACAGAATAAAACTATTGTGTTCCAAGCCAAAATTTGCTATAAGGCATGGAAGGGTAAGAAGTGGGTTTTCCAGGCAAAGAATGACAGCAGAGATCTTGAACTGCTAGGTTTAAAGGCTTAAAAAAGAAAGTATTAAATGATGCCCAGAAATAATTGACTTAGCAAAATGACTCAAACAGGAGAAGAAATACCCAACACTGAGCACTGCTCAGTGAAGATGCCTAGTTTTATGGATAGTGAAGTAAAATAAAAAAGTATTACAACAAGACAGAGAGAAGAGTTTGCAAACAAATGAAGATAAAGGTTGCAAGAAACCCATGGCAGGGCACCCTTGGACATGAGAGGTTATACTTGACTGCTTTTATAAAACCAGAGGACCTAACTCCAGTGACAGTAAATGATGATAAATAAATTGGTGAGAGGGAAGCAGTTTGAAAACGAGATTGTAATGGGATCTAGCAGCAGAAAGCCACTGTGGATTCCTAGAAGGGGGTGCAGCAGAGATACTACTGAAATGAAATAGTTTCAGCATATGAAGTGAGGTGAATCTGGACTAAGTTTGCAGAAAGATGACTTAGTTACTCTAAAACAATAGATGTTTTACTTACAGAGCAATAATAATGGTACCACTGTACTAGAATCTTTGAGAAGGGGAATCATACACATATGCTTTTATTATTGTGTAGGCACTCACATGCCACTACATCTTTATTATTACATGTAATGCCCACATAAATTTAGTTAGGTACTTTATTTTTTCAGTGTTTTAAAATCTGCTATAATTAAATAAGCATATTTATGCTAAGGATTTGAAGACTAAAACAATAACGTGTAGAAGAAACCTTAACACAACAAAGGACATTTATGGAGAATGATGGTTTGGAAGTGACCATGTAGTGAAAGCGCCTTCTTTAATGTGTACCCAAAAGGACAAGTACATTACTGAAGGGGAATGCTAGTGTATATATATATGTATATTCTGACAGATTATAGAACTGTGCATTCATGGAGATAGTTGGTTTATATATTTACTTATTTATTTATTTATATATTTATTTTAACTTTTGCAGGTCTATTCATTGCATCTCACTTAATCAACATGCGATTATTCAAACTCAAAAATATGAAAAGTCTTGGGAAGTTGATATATCTATATCTATATATCTTTATCTATATCTGTATCTGTGTATGCCTACATACAAATTCAGAAAAGAGGGAAAAGTGAATAAAATCCAACACCACCTTGTTGTTGTTTGAGTCTGGCAGCCATGACAGGACACCTGAGTTCCTTAATCTTCAACATTCCTTTGCATTAATAAGCTATCTGATAAAAACAGTAGGACTCCAATTTTTGCTCCCTGGTGCTTACTGACCCTGGTACATTTTGACAATGAAAACTGTTACGCAAGAATGCTATTCATCAGTTTTAGCTCCACCTTTAATGCAGTCATCCCTCAACACCTGATTGAGAAGCTTGTCCAGCTGGGCATTAACACCCTCTTATGCAACTGGATCTTGGACTTTCTCATTGATAGACCCAAATAAGATTGAGCAACAACACCTCAAGGAGCTTAACACTAAGCACAGGAGTCCCACAGGGATGTGTCCTGAGCCCTCTGTTGTTTACCTTACTAACTCATGATTGCATCACCAGGCATAATTCGAACAAGGTCATCAAGTTTGCAGATGACACCACTGTAGTGGGTCTTATCAGGAGTAGAGAGGAGACCTCCTACAGAGATGAGGAGAACCACCTCATTAACTGGTGTGATATTAATCACCTGGCCCTAAACATGAATAAAACCAAGGAGTTAGTAATGGACTTCAGAAAGAATCAGGACTCACATCACCCACTCATAATTAAATGGGAAACAATGGAGAGAGTGAATAGCACCAAATTTCTGGGTGTGTATATTTCTGAGGACTTAGCACGGTCAACAAATACTAACCACATTGTGAAGAAAGCATATCAATGCCTGCACTTCTTGAGGAAGCTGAGGAAAGCTAGTTTCCCTTCTTCTGTCTTGAAAACCTTCTATAGTGGTACCATTGAAAGCACCCTAACTAGTAATCTCACAGGAACTGCAAAGGTAGTGAAGGTAGTGGAGAAGATCATTGGATCCCCACTTCCACCTCTGCAGGCCCTATTAGAATAAACTTATCCACACCCCACCAGGGGCAGCAATATCCTAGACCTGGTCATTACCAACATGGGTGTCTGGTGTTCCACACCAAAGGTCAATTCCTCGTTGGTCAGATCCGACCACAAGCTAATCACCCTAGACATCCAAATCCTGCCCCCACCCCCCACTAGGGAAACTACAGTAAAAAATTTAACCAAAGCCAACTTCACGCTTCTTAAGACAGAAGTGGCAAACTTTGCGTCACCCATGCAGATGGACAATAGAGATACGACTGCTGAATCCTACACAAATTCAGTTTATAAGCACTTACACAAGTGCATGGATCATGCTATCCCTAACAGAACCAAGATGCTATTCTCCAAAAAAATGAAGCCAATTTGGTGGTCCCCTGCCGTAAACAAACTCTACAACAAAAGAAAGAAACTGTTGCAAAAAAGAGTAAAATCCCATGATTGGAGGAACTCCCTGGTCAGCCACAGTAAGAAGCTGAGATCCCTCATAAAATCCTCCAAAGCTAGTTATGAAAACAAAATCACCACTGATTCCAAAGACAACCACAAACCATTCTATAGCTATGTCAAGAATCTCAATGGCAACACTCAGGTCTGCTCTAAGTTACAGCACAATGGCACTAAATATACAGAATCAACTGATATTTCCAACATCCTGGTAGATAGCTTCAGTGCTAATTTTACCCCCCTCTCACCCCCTAGAGGGCCAATCTCTATACCGTAAGAATGCAAATTTCCTGTAATCACGGCTGCACTGGTAAAAACCACACTCTTCAAAGCCAAGAACACAGCATCCATGGGACCTGACAACATCCCAGGCTGCATTCTACATGAACTACAGAACAAACTGGCACCTCACCTAAGTACCATGTTCAATCATAGCCAGATCTCAGGCTTTGTGCCCACTGAATGGCGCACAGTGATGGTTATCCCACTCCTCAAAGGGTGAGCCACCACGGACCCTGGGAACTACCACCCCATTAGCCTGATGAGCCTGTTCTACAAGGCCATGGAATGTATCATCATGGAACTTATAAACAAAGACATTGGTAATCTCCAAACTCTGGACCCTACCCAGTTCGGGTTTGTAAAAGGCAGATCATGTCTCCTAAACCTGATAGACTTCTTTGAAGCGGTCACCAAAGCCGTAGATGATGGTAAGGTGGTTCACACAGCCTATCTGGATCTCGCCAAGTCTTTCAACACCATCCCCAACTCTGGAATTATAGATAAACTCACTAAACTAAGTATAAATCCCTATGTCACAAGATGGGTTGCTAACTGGCTAACTGAAAAAACACACACTGTGAAAGTAGCAGACTCCAAATCCGATTTCAGACCAGTGACAAGTGGAATACCACAGAGTTCAGTCCTGGGTCCTCTCCTGCTTGATATCTACTTCTCTGAAGTACAGGCTAACACAGAAGGTCTTTGGCTAACAAAGTTCACAGATGACTGCAAACTATGAGTCATAATCGAAACTCCTAACCATGTGGACATCTTACAAGAGGGCCTCACTGAGACAGATGCCTGGTGTCAAAGCCATGGCCTCAAGTTCAATGCCAAAAAGTGCATTGTCATCACCTTTGGGAAAAACTCTTTACCCATGAACTACCACATAGGCAGTAGTCTACTTAACACCAAAAGTGTGATAAGAAACCTTGGGACACAGGTAGACAGTAGTCTCTCCTATCACATCACTACAGTAGTTAGGAAATCCTTCTATGTGGCACACCTCATCAGAAAAGGTTTCTCATCCAGGAAGAAAGAGGTCTTTGTTCCCCTCTACTCATCACTCATTAGACCCATTATAGAGTACAATGCCCCTTTTGGTATGTACCTCACAAGACATCTACAATAGGAAAGGCCGCAGAAATACCTCACAACAATGATTACCGGCCTCAAACAGATGCCCTATGCAGACCGTCTCAAAAAACTCCAGCTTTACTCCATCGCATATCGCATACTCAGAGGTGATCTCTGCCTAACATACAAAGCTATGTCAAACCCAGAGCTGTTGGACATGCTCCACTTAAAGAAATCCCAATCCCTCTGAGCTACATACTCTAGAGACCTAAACCTTGTCACCACAATAAACAGAACATGCTGGAAGGATAAATTCCTGTCCCAGAGACTCCCCACACTCTGGAACAAACTACCTATCTCTATGAAACAAATCTCCTCATATCTCCTCATTAGCACTCTTCAAGAAAAATCTTGATAATTGGATGGGAAATAGGAAATTCACCCCGGGGATCACTTCTGTGACTCTGCTCGACAATGGCACAGGAAAATAATTTTCTTGGATGGCGAAAGCCCGGGTCCCTTTTTGGCTTGGCTTATACAGGCACTAGGGCCAATAGCCTAGTGCCTACCTATGAACCTATTAGCAGAGCCAGAAAAATAATCAGAGACCGCACTCGACCTACACATGGACTGTTCTCTTGCTTTTCTTCAGGAAGATGATACCATAGTATACCTTGAAAGTCCTCCATGTTTAGTAGGAGCTTCTTCCCACAGCATATCATTCTGTTGAACTTTACAACATATCAAAAGTTGTGACTGGAACAGTCAGTAGTACAGCTATCTTCTTGTGTAATACCTACATCACGCTACTTTAAAAGTGCAATCAGTACTAAATGAACATTCTGTACTATATACTTATGCAATGCAGTATACTCTGTGCAATAACTGCGTTTCCACATATGCAGTATTTGATGAAGGCTGCTACCAGTGTTATAGAGGCATCTCAGATCTTGTCGGTCTTGTTTAGTATATGTATATGTTTCTGTTCTGTTATATGTCCTTTTTATTCTCTGCAGTTGTATGTGATATATGCACTTAGAACCAAAGCAACATAATTTCATTTAACTCACACTGTGTGTTGGTCTGAATGACAATAAAGTTTACTTTGACTTGACTTGACTTGACCATCACACCCTCTTTTAGTCAACTGGCCCATTCATATTTATACACCAAGATCAGATATGATCAAGGGAGGTCACCATTAAAAGAGTTTTATTTATATATATATATATATATATATATATATATATATATATATATATATATATATATATGTTGTCTCATTCAATTCTCAGCTAGAGCATCTTCTGAGTGGAGACATGCATGAATGGGCGTACCTTCGTTGAAGGTTGTGCATCAGGGCCGGCAACTCGGCACGTAAAAATGTACTGCCAATCATTAGCAGACCGGAGTTTCGCTGTGGCGACCCCTAACCGGGAAAAGCCAAAAGACACAACAATATATATATATATATATATATATATATATATATATATATATATACATCTTTTGCAGCTCTTACCCCATTGTGCATACTCAGTAAGAATCCCAGACTTTGGTATAGAATGAGAGCCTATGAGGGTGTGCTACTTGCTTGCATGACTGATGTAACACCTCAGAACTGTCCTGCACCATTTCTAACTAATGCATTCATGGAATCTCTGCTTTCCACTAGGGATTTATTCACTAGAACATGCAGTCACACTCCCTCTGTCAAGGAGAGGTATGCCAGCAAATCTATGTGACTTCTCTTGTCTCACACACACACACACACACACACACACACACACACACACACACACACACACACACACACACACACACACACACACACACCAAATCCAGCAGGAAACTGGCACACTAATCAAACCCTGGTCAGCTAGGTCATTGTCAGGGTTTTATTTTCTGTGCCAACAGAGCTAATTTTTATGGAGATAGCTGTTAGAGACTTTGGGAAAGTGTAGAATATAAATGTAAGAACTGTCAAACTTGAGTATTTAGAACTATAATCTTTACTTGTATAACAAATGAACAAGAACATGACAGATGTATGGTTTATAACCAACTCTGTGTGTAATCATCGAGTACTCAGTCTAAACATAAAGGGTATGTATTGGTGTAGAGAGACCATCTACTCTGGGAATGTACTGTCATTGAGGTCAAATGCACACCCCTGACCCTTTACTGCCATTAAATCAGTATGAGGTATGCAGGCTTGCTATGGTTACCACTGTGTTGTGCCAGGGTCTTCATAAGGTTAATGGGAGGAGCTCTGCTGGCCAAACTGAACTGTTGAAGTAAAACTCATCAAACTAAGAGACACTTCTGGGGAGTAAATATTTGGCAATTAATTAAGGTGATGTATACTCCCATGTACTTTGCTCAAGAGTTCCGGACAGAGCCAAAATAATGGAGGTGGGAGGGGGCAAAAATTGCTAGAACAGCAAGTGTTATCATGCATTTTTCTGAAGGATATGAAGTCAGAAACTCAAATGTCTGTTATCATTTAGTGATGTTAATGGTTGGTAGTTTGCCAGAAAAACACAAATTTTATAAGGAACAGCCTAAACATAAGAGGTAAATGTCTAAACATTCTGCAAAGTTTTGGACAGTTGAGAGGTATGAGGTGAGGAAACTTTGTGGGAAACTTAATGGACAATTGAATGGCAAATAAAGGCAATGCTAATTTGTGCATAAACAATGTATAAAATATTTCTTTAACAGCATTACTGTGTAAACAGTCTATGAGTCTGTGAAAAATTAAACCATTAAAAATATGCATACATTAATATTTGAAGCAGTAATAGCTAGACATTTTAAGATATAAGGAGATGTTGTCTAGCCATGCATACGTTTCATTGTTGAAAATTTGGCAAAAAATGTTATAATCAATGGGAAATTAGTACGTCAGGGAAATGAGAAGGCATGGGATCAAAAGATACTATTTACTTAATTATTTATTTTGATTCTACCTAGCCCTGTTTTCCTCAGGCTAGACTCTGTTCCATGCTCACACAGATACAGAACTTGAAATGGCTCTCTGCTGGGTACCTCTGGATGTGAACCTCTTGAATCGTCACAAAACTGACTTTGTGTATTTATCACCATGGAGAGATGGACATAACGGGTGATTGTCAGTATGGAACCAAGAACATCATCCTCTTGGCAGATCTCAAGTTCCTTAACTGAGGGAGTGGCTAGTGCAATGATATAAGTGCATCATAACCATTCCCTGTTCATCTCGGGGTAAACCCTGAGACGATCTGTGATGCTCCTGGTCTCTACTAGAGGTCATATAAGCATCTGGTTCCCTGAAGCCACTCCCTGATATAGGAGAGATGACCACTGGGCACTTCATTCTATCACTCCCAGTTTCACTGGGCACTTCATTCTATCACTCCCAGTTACCCCTGGCAGAAACCTAAGTTTGTTCCCAGACTTTGGTCACAGGTATTGCAAGGGATATTTGTGTGCCATTTGGCCAATGAAGAACTTTTTAAACTTTTTTATTTTCATGGTATTTAAAGAATCTATTGCAAGTGAACAGCAATTACATTCTCCATTGTCTAGTCTCTAAAATTAGTCTGTTTATATGTCTTCTCCATTAAAAAATGAAACTTTGAAATGAAGAAACTGTATTATGTATACTTCCAAGGGTCTTAATCAAGTAGTGCAATCAAATTTAAAACAAATTTATTTCTTCTTTATTGCTTGCTGTTAGTGGCTACAACCTTTTAAAGAAGAACACAATCACAATAGCAGATAACTGTACAAAAGAAATGTGTTTGCTAATTTGAATAAAGCCTGTTGAATAATTTAAGAGAAAATGTCTACCCCTGAAAATCACTTAAAATACAGCTGCAAATCTGAGAGTGTCTGCTGTCTGTTAATATATTTCAGTGCTGAAAATTATGGCTACAGAGCAGCTGATTTGTGGTTTAAAAAGAAGAGTTTTGTTACCTACACTTGTCTTCTTGCATAAGTAAAGTTAAGCTCTTTTGCTCTTAGCTCAGCCCACTGGCAAGAAATACAGTCAAAATTTAATAAAACAGTGTTAAGGAAAGGCTTTACCAAAACTCATTGCATACTGCAAGGTCATCTCTGTATGTACAATAAACTTGAATATTTACTAGAAACACTGCAAGGTCACCTCAGTAGCCTAAAAAAACATAGAGCAGACATCGGAATAGCAAGGTCATCCCAGAACCTATGGGAACCATATAGAATGTATTAGAACTCTGGAATGTCACCTCAGTAGCTACAGGAAGCATGGAACAGACAGTCAAGCATTGCAAGTGAAGTTAGTAGCTAAGATAAGCATGAATCAGAAAACAGAACACTGCAATCACTGCAATGTCTCCTCAATAGCCACAAGAAACAAACAGTAGACATTATTAGGTCATGTCAGTAGCAGTGAGAAACAGTGAATAGAACACTTCAAGATCACATCAACAGCTACAAGAGGCATGTGATAAACATTAGAATAATGCAAAGTCATAACAGCGAATGTGGAAAGTGTAAAACGGACATTAGAACATTACGAGGTAGCTAGTTAATTAATTAATAACTACAGGAAGAATAGAACTGATATTAAAACATTGCACGGTCACCCCTGTAGCTAAATATGGAACAGACAGTAAAATGTTGCAATGTCACCTTAAGAGTAACAGGAAGCATAGTATAGACATTAGAATACTGTAAGTTCACCTCTGTTACTTTGAGTAGCATGGCAAAGATATGTCAAAACTACATGAAAACCAGCTTTGTGATGTATGGAACAGATAGTATAAATTGCAAGATCACCTCAGTAGCTATAGGAAAAATAGAACAGGCATTACAATATGACAAGATCATCTTGGTAGCTATGGGAAGCATTGAACAGACATTAGAATTGCATGGTAATGTCAGCAACCAAGAGACGTTTGGAAAAACCATTAGAACACTGCATGGTCACCACAGTGGTTGTGGGACGAATGGAATAGGTGTTAGAATACTGCAAGTCTACCTCTGAACGTACAAGAAATATGGAACAAAAAAATAGTACAATGCAAGCTCATCTCAGCTGTCATGTGAAGCATAAAAGAAAGAGAAAAAAAAACAAAAGGTCACCTCAGACCTGTGGAAAGCATAGAAGGGACATTAGCAAACTGAAAGATTCTGTCAGTATTATGGAAAACATGAGTCTCTGAGGTATATTTCAGATATATAGATGTTCACAGAAATAAACTTAGAACCTCTAATGAGAATTTTTTTTTGCTACTGCCTGCTTACCATCTTTGTTATCTGTTGGTCCTCCTTCACTGTGTAGATGAAAACAAGCAATACAAACCGACATGCATGAAGCTTTTGAGAGCTTCTTCTTAATGACCCCAAGCACACTCCTTCTGACTGACATGGGCACCTGTTGTTCCAGTTCTGAATCCTGTGTTCTCCCCATGGCATGTGCACACTCTTCTGCACATGCACCCTGAAAGGTCCTTTTACCAGCCCAGATCTCCTGTTCCCACAGAAGAGCTATCATCACTAGCCTAGATCCTCTGGTCCTATGGCAAAGCTACTACCAACAACCTATAGCTCCTAGTACTATGGTCATCACAAATAAGTAAGTCCCTGCTTGTATGGCAGTAATTGGCCAAGTAGGGCCACCATCTCCCTCTATCGCTCCAGGATGGGCAAGCCAGAGTAAGTCACTTTCACCTACAGTTGCTGCCCAGTAATTCTACCATCTCAGATGCTAATCGACCTTGAGTCATATAGGTCATAGGTAAGGCTTTATCTATCTGTGCCTTACAGACAGGGTAGAATTTCAGATAAGATGGCGATGCTCTTTCAATGGTTGGTTCAATTCTAAGCCATATTGTCAACTAATCAGGGGTCCATTCTTTGTGCTTGGGCATTTTATTGCTTAGGATTTCAAATGCATGCCCATTTAAGTAATGAACCTTCTCTCACACTATGCAGACTCATACACACATGACAACAGTTGAGCCAAAAATAAAAATACGGAATATCAATGAACCACTGTATAAAGAAATGACTTTCCCAGAGATAAAGGTCTGAGAAAATATGAAAGAGAATGTGAAAGAAATAACAAAAGTGACAGTAAGAGACTCCATAGATGCAACATGTAGGTCAGTCTGAGCCTGAATCCTAAGGGCAAGGGCATTTGTAGTCTATGGTGCATTTAAAGGGAAAGTGGGTATTTTATTTTAGCAGCATCTCACTAGCATCTATGCATTCATCACTTTTCATTATCAGTACAAATGAACAGCAATAATATGAAGGCAGGAGTTGAGAAACTGAGAGTCAGGCATTTTAGTTCTGGAATATTCCGTATACATATTTCATACTCACTTGTAATCCATTATATTATATTGTATTCTCTGCTCTCCAACATGCCCCTGAATTGCTTGCCCTCATTTCCACCACAATACTGTTCATAACTCTCTCTAGTATTTCCTTTACTGTAGAAAGAGCAGATAGCAAAAAAAGTTAATGTTTTATGGCAATTTAAAGCTAAATCTTTAACAGTAAGTTGCTGATTTAGAATGTTAATTTAAGACACCACCGGAATGAAATACAAAATGCAACATTTCTGTGTCAAAAGTTCTACATATCTTCGATGCTTGACAGACCTGCTAACCTACTCCACTGACTATTCTTTAAAGGTAGGCTAATTTTGTTTAGTCCTGAGAGACTCTGAAGAGATGAATCATTTTGTCATCAATATATTATCTTAAAAGAATTTGACTATCCTTACGTCTCTGTCATAATGCTATATTTGGAGGATTTTCTATGTACTATGGCATAGTCCCTCAGTCACTATGCACTCATGTGTGCTCATTTTTTGCTCTAAAGTTTTCTAAAGTAAGATGGAGAACTGTTTAAAGCAAGGTCACTTTGTTGCTATATTTTGCAAATTACTTTTATTTACTGCATTAATCCACATGCTGGAATTGTTTATGTATGGTTTAGATTATTAGTCTTTTTTCTGTTATGATTTCTTCTTATAATATTACTTTATAGTTCCATAAAAGCTGTAAAACGTAATCTTACATTTCATTCTTGCCGTAACTGTGTAGAGCTTTTATTTCTTTAGAAGTATGTTCACTGGTACATATTACCTGTCTAAGTATGTGACCACCATTACTGTCTGTGATAAATTACTATTTACTTTTTTAACTTTTTTTATTTTGTTTGTGATGCAGACTGAAATGTGTTCTGAAAATGATTTTAAAATTACTGCCAGAGGCAACCTGGCTGGACCTGGTAAGTAATTTCCGTCCCTTTGTCCTACAACATCAGGACCCTTAGGCAGTTAAAGAAGAAGTTTTCTAGAAGCTAAGATCTTTCATGTCACAAAAAAAACATACTTCCATTTTAGCCACCTCCTTCTGGGACACATATATCTCAGAACAATAAGTGGTTCTTGCGATTCCACAAAACAGAAAATTACAGTTTAGGCCAACTTTCTGGAGAGCTTGAACCCCAGGAGAAACTGAAAGTGCTGAAGCCCTGATATTAGTGACACATTTGATGATACAGCACTCTTTTCATAACAGCTGATGTTGCTTTAGGTGTGATAAGTTCCAGGCAAATCAATCAATACAGGACTTTTACACTTGAACTATTTAACACACATCTGTCATAGCTCAAAAAACGTTGCTGTGCAAGAAAAATAATTTGCTCTGCTTTACAAAAGTTTCAAATATTACAAGAAGCTATTTTTCTGCATGCTTCTTTAGCAGTGAATAAGATATATATAGTAAATTATTATATAAATCCTATACTTCTCAGGGGCTACATTGCTATATATTTAAAATCCAACGTAGGACATATTAAATATTCCACTTGCCCTTTCAGGCAGGGGTGAAGTCTTTTAAAAGGTGAATGAGTGTAGTCTGAGCTAATGTTTTAACAAAAATATAAGGAAAACAGGACAAGCACAATGTGATTGACTGATGAACTCTACAGAGCTGAATGATTTGCATGAAGTCAGCCATTTACAAGCTATGTTCTTAGAATGGAATGTAGCTGGGAAAATGTTGATAGTGGTTGCATATGGGAAACTTGGGTAAACCAGTTAGCTATTTATACCGATGAAATAAAGGCATGCACATATCAACTGTAATTTTTTCTAATTAAAAATTGTATTTCTTTCTTTCTTTATGTATTTATATATATATATATATATATATATATATATATATATATATATATATATATATATATATATTTGTGTGCATGTATTTATTCATTTATTTTGCATTGATGCCCATTAGGTTTAAATTCCTCCTGCAGTGTCATGTCTGATGGTATGTAAAGCACTAGTATGTATATGAATTTCAATACAAACCATGAATACTGCTGTGGGAATCAGAGAAATATGTGAGGGGATTATGCAAAATAGGACCAAATGTATGATTAATTACAATATATTTTTTATAGTAAATGCTGCAAAGAAAGATTAACAAGAAAAGGGATGAAAGTGCCTTGTAAAGATCTTGATAGGGGACATAGACCGTGATAGGATTCAATTCCAATCAATAAACAACTGAAAATAAAGCTAAAGGAATCTTTGACTGCCATCATTATAAATCAGTGATGAATACACATTTACATGATTGTATTTGAAAATGTTTATTATTTTTTTATTATTTTTCATGCCTGGGAAACCAAACTAAAGGAGACAGTGACAGTGGACATGACTTCAGTATGGGTCTTTATTGAAATGTTGGCATTTTAAATACCGAGTGCCAACATGTTAAAAAAATGTAGAAAATGTAGAAGTACAAATTTCAAACATTGATCTTCTCCTTTAAACTTTTTTTTTTTTGCATAGCAAGCCCAACTGAACCCCCCCCCCCCAAGCTTATGCATACTAACTCATAGTCACCAGACCTCTTAGAAAAGGGAATATTCTGAAAATGGCCATCTCAGACTTACTATGTTTTCATAGGTTCACACAAGGTGAACTGCCCTTGAGGGCCATTTTAAGCCTAGTCTTTATGCCATGTGAAAATCAAACCCTCCACCTTGTGTTTGGAAAGTAAATCTCTTAACCATTATGCCAACCTCTCACAAATAAGTTAGTTAATTTTTTTGGCCATTTAGTCTCTGGATTTTTCACTGAAGTAGGTCCCAACATTTCACATGGTTACCCTTCAGTACACTTTAGCAATACATTCAAAACAGCTGCAATACAGAACATTAATAAACATGATAGCCTGCCTAGGGCTCAGTCATACATTGATAGCTGCAGTACCAGATTTGATGTTACACATGGTGTGTTATTACAGTCAATGCGATATGTGCTACGGAAGAAGTTGTGAGTAGTAGATGTCAGAATTTAGTAGTTATAGGAGGTGTAAAAAGTGTGTCTCATTTCAGGTGGCACTAAAAATCACAAAGAAACCAAAACATACTGGAAGGGAAAGAATCATAAATAACTGCCACACATTAAAGCGTGATCAAAAGTTCATTATCTTAAGTTCATTTGAAAGTAGGACAAAATAATAATTACAGGTAACCAAATAAGGACAAGTGCAAATAATATGCATGGGTGGGATGAGGGTACTAGCAACAAGAAAGTACCTTTGCGTAGTTATTCCACAGGAATAGCAATGTGAAAAGTCAGGGAGAATGGTTTTGGGATTCATTAGTAGAAGTATAACTAGGACAAAGTTAACTTTCCCATGTGCAGTTGCTTAGTTATGTCCCCTTTTAGAATGATGTGTCTTCAGACTTACACTTATAATGAACTAGGATTGAAACAGTGTGCTAAAGGAATATATCCAAAGCACTAACGTCTAAAATAATGGCCACGTGAAGGGAGGATGAAGAAAAAAACACTCATTCCTTTATCTTTTTATGCTTGTTTATATTTCTTTCTTTATATCATATTTTGTTGTCATATTTGTTGTGTTTATTTATTAATTTTATTTTTATTTGTCAGTGCAACTGAACTGATCAGGCAGATCTCAATGAGTTAATGGCTCTTTCTCTTCGAAACCCAGCAGGTTATTTATGCTGAATGTAGGAAGTCTTAATTTATAAATCCCGGAAGAGATTAGATAGACACCTTTAGTCATGTCAGAGTGACATTCTGAATCCAAAAAGAAAAAATACTTCATAATAATTGAACAGGAGCTGGGGGACATGAACTGGTAACTTATCTGGATGGTTTGTACGTAATGAGAGAAAGTAGTGGGCACATGAAATTGAGCATTTTTCTTAAAAAGACAGTGCAATTAAACAGAAATGAAATAAAAAGTTTTAAATTACATCCAAATTTCTGTGATGAGTATACAAACCAAAATAAAGTTACATGCATATTGATAGGCTTC
Source organism: Protopterus annectens (assembly GCF_019279795.1). Classification (NCBI taxonomy): domain Eukaryota; kingdom Metazoa; phylum Chordata; order Ceratodontiformes; family Protopteridae; genus Protopterus; species Protopterus annectens. The sequence continues at coordinate 27,651,885 of NC_056746.1, forward strand.
AACAGTATTTTTATGTTAATGTAACAGCGTTTTTTATGGTAAATGGGGATAGACAGACAAGTAATTGGATACCTGTATGGCTGGGGGTGGGGTTCCTGATCCATTACCCTGTCTATGGTCCAATATGATCATGATCTGGCTCTGCATGGAACGGTCTTCTTAAAGTGACAGTGCAAACAAACAGAATTTGAGAGCTGAATGAGGTAGGATATAACTGTTATAGAACAAATATTTGGTAAATCTAAGCGCAAAATGTAGCTCTACAAATTAAACCTGTTTTTGATGTTTTTTTCTTCTGTTGGAACCTGAAGGTACTACAAAATCAATATTTGTGTGTATTCAGTTTTGTCATGACTATTTATTAAGAGGCTCTTGACTGAGTTTGTGCCATCATGTGTTGTACTCAGTGACTATACAAACTTATTGAGAAGTATTTTGTTGAGCACTAACATGAATAAGAACAGTTCCACAGAGACAGACTGGAGTTCTCTACGTACATACTGGACTGTTCCATTTTCCCTGTGATAGTGCAGTTTCAGACTTAGATTAAAGAACTGGGTGAGGAGGATGTTGGTCCTAATATAGAAGGTTGAGTGGTGTAGCACTAAAATTTTGTATATTGCTGCCTGCCAACTATTTGGTAGTAAGTAGAGCTGTGATACCTCAGCTTAAAGACTTTTCTATTTGCCTTGTTGACAGGTTCATGGGTTCAACTCATTTAAGTTGCGTTGTTACAATAATGGAGTATATCCAAATATTCCACCTATAGGTTTTCAAGCCTCAGATATTAAATTAATCCCTCTCCTCCAAACATAGCTTTTTTTTTGGATTGCAAAAGGTCAGTTCACACAACAGTCTACCATGAGATACCACATATCTTAAAAATAATTGGTTTACTTGTCTGTATTCAACAACTGAGACAGCAAGCAGTGAATCCTGCAGATGACAGAAATACTATCCTTTATCAGCCATGATTGTGTATGTATGTATGCTTTTATATAAATGGACCTTACAAAACTGCAGTTTCTAATGTACTAAGGGCTTGTAAAGATTTATGGCAGTAGTCAAGCAGTAGAAGGTTAGATAATTTCCAAGTGGTTTCCTGGATGAAGGTAATATATAAAACACCATTTAGCATCACTAGCAGTCACTTGGCACCTAGGTCACTCATTTTCCTATAACATTTACTGTATACAATCAATATTGTAAATTCCTGTGGTTTGGAGAAATGGCTAGCAGTTTGTTGTCAGTGACCATGAAGCCTTCAAGGAATATTGCACTGAGAATCTGTCTTAATATGACTAAAAAGGAAGAACTTTCCAGAATCCTCGATATAGTGAGGGACGGGAGACGGTATTTAAATAAGAATGAAAATAATGTGCTGAGCTCTGTAAATTCTCTGCCAGGACATGCACTGGTTAATCTTTACATCAAATACACCTGAGAATATTATATTCTAGTGCATCTAACAACCAAAACATTATACGCTGTCGTTGCTTCTAATGAGCAGGTGACTGAGCTGTACCAAAGTGAAGCATTATTCAAAAGTACGTAATTCTCTGTATTCATTCTCAGAGGCACTTTTACCCAGTCGAGGTTTGTGATGAGATACAGCATGTCAGAAAAACAATGGGCATATGACAGGATACAAACAGATTTAGTCCCCCGTGCATATGCGGAACAGAATTCACTCAGTCTCGTGTATGTAAATCAGCTTTGAGGCCATTTCAACAAGTAAAAGCGCATGTGCAACAGGTATTTCAAGACTGGAAAAAACTACTAAAATATAAACAGAATGATACATAATGATCTCCATCATTCTGTGAGAGAAAGAAAGAGAGAGTCACTTCTAGAGAAACATGACATAAACATGTGTACAGGTAGGTAGATAGTTAGATGGATAAATACAGAGTCTCCAATTCTAACATTTTGACATTACTGGAAACGATTATGGTTACTTTTTCTGATTTAGTACAATGAACCAGCATACTTAAAGCTGTAATTCTGTGCTATAGAGAGTTAAAATTTGCATGGCTACATGATTATATTAATGGTCTCATTTTACTACTCCATTTACTATTATTATTATTCACATCCAGCTTGCATGTTAAATTGGTTCCCTGAGCTACTGAAATCATAGTTTCTATAAGCACATTTATAGCTGTTAATGAAGACGTGGCATGCAGTAATCTATTCCTAAGGGGACTGCCAGTTTAAAACTTACAAAGTATTCTTTCTAGTCGCTGGTATTCACCCAGTTACTATTAATACAAGTAATTATTTCTGTTTAAAATAGCTTTTATCTAAGTCACCACAATCCCCAAGATGATTAACAACTATAAATTTAGCGTGAACTTTAAAGCATTTGCGTTTTCTTTTTCTTTTGTCATTCGTGTTTCATGTGGCCTCTCAGTAGTTGCTGCTGTAAAATTAACTGCACATCATGAATATCAACGTATGTATAATCTAAATATTTCATAAGTATTTTTACAAATTCTGGAGTGATCTAGCTCCTTGTTGAGGACTAATGTCTGCCCTGTGCTTGGTGAATTTATAGGATATAGCTTCCCTGTGATGCCTCACAATTGGATAAACTGACAAACCTCTGAATGCAAAAAAAAAAAAAAAAATATATATATATATATATATATATATATATATATATATATGGTTCCACTTCATATCATCGAATTATCATTTCATCGAATTTCAAATCATCGAGACCAAATTGTCGAAAACTCATTTAATTGAAAACTCATTTCATCGAATCTCAAATCATTGAAAACTATAAAGCAACTAAAAATAACATCCCAGACACTGTTTACCATGTTTATGCAGGGGGCAAGCCCCCCTGTACACCCCATGTGGGGGGCTCCGCCCCCCACACCCTCTGTAATGAAATATACCAACTCCAAGGTCACAGTACAGTGGGGTTAGGAAATTACCTTTTTCCCCCACTGTAGTGCGACCTTGGAGTTGGTATATTTATTTAGGGGGGCTGTGGGGGGCTTTGTGAAATGTTATTTGTAGCTGCTTCATAGTTTTCAATGATTTGAGATTCGATGATATGAGTTTTCAATGAAATGAGTTTTTGACGATTTGGTCTCGATGATTTGAAATTCGATGAAATTCGATGAAATGATAATTCGATGATATGAAGTGGAACCATATATATATATATATATATATATATATATATATATATATATATATATATATATATATATATATATATATATACCTAATAGTTGATCAAGTTTTCAGAAACTCGAAAGTCATATGTTCGAGACCATATGATCGAGTTTTTGAAAACGTGAAACTTTTGAATGGAGATTGCAGTATAGCGGGGATCGGGAAATTTACTGATTTCTTCACTGTAGTGAGATCTCAGAGAAAAAGTAGATTTTTTTTTTTTTTGATGTTCCAGTTTTCAGAAACTCAATCATATGGTCTTGAGTTTCAGTCTCAGAATGACACTGAACCACAAAAAGAAGTACTGCAACAAAGACCTCACCCAATTTGGAGGAGCACTCTAGGACTACAAGAAACAGAGGCAACTACTGCCACAGGGCATCCATAGCCAGAGGCACCCCCCCACAAGTAAGCATAGTCTAACATTTTCTTTCTAAAATATAGTTAAGTGCATATTTTTCTCTAGATTAACAACAGGGTGCTAAAATGAAGAGCACCCTAGGACTACAAGAAATGGAGGCCCCCAACTGCACAGAGGATCCTTACCAAGAGGCATCCCTCCAAAAACAAGCATAATCCAGGATTTTATCTTTCCAATACAGATGGGTGGATATTTTTCTCTACATTTATCCCTCAGTTACCCTCAGATCTACTGAGGAGTCTTGCTTGCCACCACTTTGACTAGGACAGGGCTTATTTCTAATGCATGTTGAGTTCTGCACAGTATGATCATGGGCTGGTCTAGTAGTGAAGTTACCAATGCTGTCACTGCAGCTGCCAGTTCAAGTCTCACTGTGACTAGTGACCAGACAGTAGCACTAGTAAGGGAGCCCATGTGGAGACTCATGCACAGCATGTGGCTGCGCAGGTGAAGAGACAGCATCTAGTCCAGAACTATTGATCATGATACTCAGGTCAGTGTTTCTTTTCTTGTAAAACAACACATAGAGTAGAAATGATGCATGCAGTGGTATCTGGGGGTTATGCTGTGTGGTGCATGGTTTACTGTCACTGATCATCTGACAGTTCTTCTCATCTTTAAAAGATTATTTATTTATTTCAGAACAGTTACTCATATTATCGTGTGTAAAAGTCATGCCTGAATGCTCAGGAACTCCTGTTTAGTGACGTTTTAAGGCATCATAAAAGTAATAATCAAATTAACTATTTTGCACAATAAATTCTAGTGAGGTGGTTTATCTAAGTATGCATGTCGAAATAAAACTCCCCACAAGGAACTAAGTAGTAGCCAATGTAATGTGAGAAATAGAATGAACTCTGACAAAGAAACATGGCAGATGTAAAACAACAAAAGATAAGTTTATTTAAACAGGTTAGTGCTTTCATACTCTGAGGTGCTACTTCAGACAATAAAACAAAGCACATCACAAACACTATATATAGTAAAATCCAAAAGCAAGTTAACCAATAAAACATATAATTAACACTCAAGGAAAAATTTAAGGGATCACAACACATAAAAACTCTATCTAGTAGGAGATAGACTCCATATTAGATATAAGAATAAAATGTCACTAAAGAGATAGTTATGCTATAAAACCAATTATATACCCACAGCTTCCATGGGTTAGGTGCTAGGTGCAAAGAAGTGTAATAGATGCAGTTTTTGCATGTATACAAATACAGCTAATATTTTTTACCCATCATAGGATCATAGGATCATAGGAGGTTACTAGGCTATTGGCCCTGAGGCCCTTATAAGCCTAGCCAAGAGTTCAGCCCATGTTTAGACAAGTCAGCATCTGATGCCCCTGTCCAGCAGGGACACAGGTGGAATCTCAGGGGTATATTTTCTGTTTGCCATCCAGTTATCCAGGTTGTGCTTAAAAGGGGATAAAGAGGTACTCTGCTTGATGTGGAGAGGGAATGTATTCCATAGAGAGGGAGTCTATTCCATAGATGGGGGAATCTCTGGGACACAAATCTGTCCCACCAACAAGTCTTGTTGATGTCACAGACCAGATTGAGGCCGTGCATGCAGGTTACTCAAGTAGATCTTTACTTGCAGATATGCAGCAGTCCCATCAATGTAGGGTCCGTGATCGCCTTGTATGCCAGACAGAGGTCACCTCTGAGGAGTCTGTATGAAAGTGAGTAGAGGGATAGGGCTTTTAGCCTATCTGTGCATGGTAGATGTTTGAGGCCCTGGATTCTCCTGGTGCGAAACCTCTGTGGTCTCTCCAGCTACTGCATGTGCTTTGCGAGGTACATGACAAAAGGGGCATTGTACTCAATAATGGATCTTATAAGGGAAAATACAGTGATGTTATGACCGCCTTGTCCATGGATGAAATACCTTTACTTATGAGGCGGGCCATGTAAAAGGCTTTCCTTACAATGGAAGCAACATGGTGGTCAAAAGTCAGGTTGCTATCAACAAGGGTCCCCAAATCCCTCACAACTGATTGCATGCTTAGGACATTGTTATTAATGTGATAATTTGTGGGGATGTCACTCTCCACAGAGGGGATGATGATGCATTTTTTGGTATTCACCTTGAGGCCATGTTTCTGGCACCAGTCATTTATCTGAGTGAGACCCTCTTGGAGGATGCTCACATCTCTAGCGGAACAATCATCTGCAAACTTGGTAAGCCATAGCCTACTGGTTTTGGCCTGCACCTCAATAAAGTATATCCCAAATAACAGAGGACCCAACACCAAACATTGGGCTACACTGCTTGTTACAGGTCTACTGCTTGAGGTGGCTTCCCCTGTTTTGAATAGGTGAGTTTCATCAATGAGCCAATTTTCTACCCATCTGGTAACATATGGATTGATGCCTAGTTGAGAGAGTTGATCTTTTATACCTGAGTGAGGAATAGTGTCAAAGGCTTTAGCCAGGCCAAAATAGACAGTGTGCACCATCTTCCCCTCATCCATGGTTTGGTGACTGTCTCAAAGAAGTCAACCAAATTTAGTAGACATGACCCCCCCTTGACAAAGCCAAACCATGTGGTATTGAGTGTTTGAAGGTTGCTAATGTCCTTGTTAATGAGGTCAATGATAATCTGTTCCACGGCCTTGCAGATCAGGCTAGTTAGGCTGATGGATCTATCATTTCCTGGATCAGCAGACGCTCCACTTTGTGTAAAGGGATGACAGTGGCTGTCCTCTAATCAGCTAGGATGAAGCCAATACTCGGGCTTTGGCTAAATAGGGTGCCTAATGGTGCTGCAAGTTACTGCCTGAGTTCATGAAGGATGCAGCCTGGGATGTTATCAGGTCCCATAGAGGCTGTATTTTTTGCCTTTGAGAGAGCAGTGATGACCTGTTCCCTAGATATAAGGGGAAGGGAGCAGGTACTTGGGATGTCCTGATTTACTGATGGGGGAACAGAGAGATAAAGTTTTTGCTGAATCTGTCAGCCAGCAAGTTTGTTATGTCTATGGTATTTGTATATATGGTGTCCTTGACCACCAGTTCTGAACAGATATGGGTGTGCTTCCTTTGAGTTTGCACACATATGTGCAGAAGGTTCCCATTCAGAAGCCTGAAACATCATAAGCCTGAAAATCAAAATCCTGAAACCAAAAGCCTGAAAATTCAGAATCCTGAAAACTCAAAATCCTGAAAGCCCAAAATCCTGAAAGACCAAAATCCTGAAACTCAAAATCCTGAAAACACAAATAATGCTAATATGTCACTATAAAGACACTAATATCTACCAACTGACCCTGACCCTAACCCTAACTCTAAGGTCCGTCACTATCGCACACTCACCTGACCCGCGCCCTAAACCTAACTCACTTAAACCACCCCTAACCCCAATATTTGTCACTATTGCATACATGCCTAACCTGCGCCCTAACCGTAACTCACTTAAACCGCCCCTAACCCTAAAATAAAACCAACCGCACACTTACCTGACCCCAACGCATGACCTAACACCACAGGGCTAACAATAGCAAAGCCACAATGACATCAGTATGTCTATTTTGTGTTTTCAGGATTTTGAGTTTCAGGATTTTGGTCTTTCAGGATTTTGGGCTTTCAGGATTTTGAGTTTTCAGGATTCTGAATTTTCAGGCTTTTGGTTTCAGGATTTTGATTTTCAGGCTTATGATGTTTCAGGCTTCTGAATGGGAACCGTGCAGAAGGCCTTAAGATTGTCTGTAGTAGATGTGGCCAATTTGGACTCAAAGTTTGCTTTGGAGGCTTTCTCTAGTGCTCTTATATGCTTGTTCGGGTTAAGGAGACATTGTTTCCAGTTGGGCACCTGCTCCTTCTTGGTCATGGACAGCAATTTTTTCCTTTTGAGTTTGTTTATTGCAGATGTCCACCAGACAGGTTTACTCTTTCTTGCAGAGGATGATTTAGTCCTGTTGGGTATTCCTGATTCCATGCATCTATATACATGCTCGTATAGTGCTTTGGTGTAGTTTTGGATATTGGTGCCAGTTCCTACAGAGGGGAAGGGGGGGCTGTGAAGCTGTTATGCCATCCCTCAGGAGGCTGCAATCAGCTTTGGAGAAGTTTTTATGTCTGATCCTAGCTGGGGGTGGGGGGGGGGGTTGGGGGAGATGATGACTTTGAAAGTGACCACTTTATGGTCAGATCTTACCAGGGAGGATGATAATATAGGGATGCTGCAGTGGTTACTCATGTTGGTTAATACCAAGTCCAAGATATTAGCACCTCTTCTGGGGGCATCGACTAGCTGTTCCAAGGCATTTGCACTGACAAAATCAAGGGGTCTCTGGGCATTTGTGTTCTGGCATGAGTAGCTCTTCCAGTCTATGTCTGGGAAGTTAAAGTCACCCAGGATCAGGGTAACAGGTTAAATCTTGATAGATTCAAACAGGTTCAAATAGGCAGATTGGGCATCTTGAGTCAGATTCAGTGACTGGTAGCTAGCTATGATTTGAATATGGGTCTTTTCAATGGTTAACTGCACCTGGAATGTCTCCTGTGCATCATACTGTTTAACCAGCCTGGGCATTGTGCTTAGGTTTGAAGTAATAGCAGATTGTCCTACACTGGATGTTATATACCTTGCCTCATGTAAATCATGCACAAGTTTTTATATAGGCAAGGTGAATCACCCTTTATTTGAGAGAATGAGGGAACATTTTTATAGTATTCATGTGGGAGACAATAGAAGTGCAGTGGCCAAACACACATGTATTTAGTTTTATAGTAATAGTGGAGACTGTTGAGAAGAGTCTACATCAATGTGATTTTAGGAACCACACTGAAAGGAGGGAGTTATGGTGGATAATTAGATTGCAGGCAGATAAATCCCCTGGTTTGAATGGAAAGGTCTCTTTAAAACCTACTTTAAAATCCAGGGATCTCTTACATTTATATGTGTTGGGATGCCTTTAAATTTTCCATGAGTGTTAATTATATGTTCTGTTGGTTAACTTGTACTTGGATTTTAGTATATATAGTGTTTGTGATATGCTTTGTTTTATGGTCTGAAGAAGCACCTCAGGTTGCGCTGTCATTTCCTGAAGGGCTACTAGCATGTTATGGGGTATGAGATCTTGCCATTAAACTTGGGGACTGTGTGCCCTTTTCTCAGACAGCCTCATAAATATAATCATGCTGTCATTATAATCATCATCATCTTCAACAGCCATTCTACTGATAATTTCCTCTACATTTATTGCTATAGTAGAACTGTTTGTTTTTGTTGCTGATCCTGTAAAAAATAATTTGAAAACATTACTAATAAAGAAATAGCATGCAGCACTGTATGCTTATTTACAAGGTATGGGGGACACCTACAAGGCACAGTTGTGGAGGGTTCAGTGATTAATACTGATTATCATGTGTTTCATGTAATCATTCCATGTAAGCATTCAGTTCTGTATGCAAGTACATATATATATATATATATATATATATATATATATATATATATATATATATATATATATATATATTACTGCTTTCAAGCCAACCTTCCTGAGAAAATGAGTGTTGCTGCTGTAGAAGTTGATAGTAGCCAGTGCCAAAACCACCTCTGATTTTCCCAGTGTCACCATCTACTGTGTTATAGTTATTCCACAGATACAGAAGAGGTATTACTCATTTAATGTTAATCTGATAATTGCTGTAGCAACCCCAAATACTGATACCGGCAATTTCATTCTCCCTTGCCTCGCTTCTGTCATGTCCTATCATATCATGCACCCTCTTCTTACACTGTGATCATGTGAGTTTTCTTCCACCAACTGTATTAATGTCCAGGACATAATGATTCCAGGTTTTTGCAATCTCAGCTTAATTGGCCCCACTTTACCAAACAGACATTTACTATATGTCCTAAGGTCGGCTATGAGAATGTGGTTTTCTTCATGGCTCATGTTGTTCTATCTTTGTCTTGATCCTGTTTTATGCATCATTACTGCATATAAAAAAATATGATTGATCTAACCATCAGTCAAACGACAGAACAATAAAAGTGTGCCAGCCATCTGCCTATAAAAAAGTTTGATAAAACAAACCCTGTAATTACTGTATATACACATGCAAAATCTCAGTCCAGCCAAGAAAAGTAGTGTTGCACTAATGTCTGAAGTATCATAAATGCATTTAGAACAATAAAGCCATCACTCTGCTAACAGATCCACCCTTCTCTTAACCCTTACCATTGTCATGTATTCATGATACTGTCATTTTTTATTCTTCGGTGACATTCAGAAATCTCCTGTAAAGACTTGAGTATATTTAACCAACAACACATCCTTATCACTTCTGTACTTCACAATTAAAACACTGCATTCCACCCATATGTATGCACAATCACTAAATAACACCAAAGTAAATAACTTTTACAATAATCACTAATCATTTCTACTACGTCTGCAATGATTTTCTATTTACAAATGACAGCTTTACATATTTACTAAAGCCATTGTAACATGCCCATCAGATAAGTAACATATAATTTCTTGAAGTAACCTCACTAATTTCACATCATTTCAAAGTGTTTCAAACTAATTTAGAATATTTCTTTTTTTTTCACTTTAAAAAGTCCACAGTTTCCTCAGTTATTTGCCACCTAACTTGAGTAATTACAAGTTAATATGGTGGCATTAAAGTATTTCACATAATTTCAAGTCCATTTACGCATTCTTTATGTGAATTAGGCTATTTTACATTTATCTCTATGAATTTCAGTGATAAGGAAATGGGTATGGTCACTTATACACTTAAATCATTCTCGGCTATTCATGAACATGATCTCAGGTTGGTGTGGCAATGCTGAAAACACAGGCAGAGACTACAGCAGTCCCCATCATGCTGTGGGAATGCACATATAGCATCCGATATGCTAACAGCTGAATATGATTAGGAAAAACAAAATGGATTTTTGAGAGTTTGTGCAGTCCCATAGTACACATAGTATAATCCCTGCCCATCTATCATCATCTGGAAAATTTTATTACCTCAAAGCACTCAATGTTCTTAGGAATATTTATTTCTTCAGAAAAAAATACCCCCATCAATAAGTATATATATATATATATATATATATATATATATATATATATATATATATATAAATGAATTTCATTGATACAACATAGATCCATATATATATATATATATATATATATATATATATATATATATATATATACATACATATATGGATCTACATTGAATCAACAAAATTACATTTATTCAAAACATAATTACATATGCCCATTTTTCCGAAATTGCATTTATTTGAAAATGTGCTTTTGTGAAAACATGGCACAACGAAACCTAAAAATAAATAAAAAACAAAACAGTAAACACATTTACGCAGGGGGGGGGCAAGCAAGTTCTGTCCCTTTGAATAATCCCAACAGCTGTAAAAGCATGGGGCTGTACTTTGAGCTGATCATATAAAGAGACCTTGATAATGGTCTACCTTCTTAGCGACTCATACCTGAATAAGATCCAAGTGTGCTTGCAAGGTTCCAAATGGAAAAAGATAGACATCTGGCAGGAGTCAGGTGAGCTCCTGTCATCCCTGATAAGGATTGCTGAATCTTGCCACCAGTGCCGCCAGTGGTAAGATAACCTGCAAAAGTGTAGGCCTGACCAGCTGACTGAGTGGACTTATCAGGTAGTGGAAAAAGGACATAGTTCTATTTGTAAGTATAATTTTTGTGGGATTATATTAAACATACGTTTAAAAATAAACTATGAGAAGGTTGCATAATTCAAGGTGTTTGCTAGAAGACATATGTGTAGCTGCATATATGTATCTGTAATGTTATTATAATAATGCAAAGAAAGCATAAACATATCTGTACACAGAACTGCATCTGTATACAAATAAATGTAATGTTTATGTTTTAACATAATTGTCTGTATAAATACAAATGTAATATATGTACAAGTAAAATAATAATCAGCTTATATATGTCTGCAAATCAAAGATATGTATCTGCATGAGTACACTTAAGCTATACATTTGTGTACTGTATATGTTTCTGGAAACACTGGGAAACATAAAGGTCCTACCAAACACCCTGATATTTGGGTGATTTCAATTACCCAAACATTAACTGTGCAAACTACTCAACTACTAACTCCCTTGCCCAACATTTCCTAGAATTTATAAACTCAAATGCCCTGGATCAACTGGTCAACACCCCCACCAGAGGTGACAACATATTGGACCTGGTCATCACCAACATGGGCGACCGGGGTTCCACACTGGAGGTCAACCCCTCACTGGTTAGATCTGACCATAAACTAATAACTCTGGATATTCACATTCCGTCCCCACCCCCAGTCAAAGAAACCACCATGAAAAACTTTTCAAAAGCAAACTTCACGTTACGTAAGACCAAGGTGGAAAGTTTCAAATCCCCTATGCTAAAGGATAACTCTGCCCACGCTGCAAAATCCTTTACTAATGCACTCTACGTACACCTACAAGAATGCATGGATTGTGCTATCCCAAGCAAAACCAAGACTCACTCCTCCAAGAAAAGGAAACCAGTCTGGTGGACCCCTGCCATAAACAAGCTATACAATAGAAGGTGGAAACTAGTACAGAAAAGAGTAAAATCCCAAGAGGGAAAGACATCCCTGATCAGTATCAGCAAGAAACTATGATCCCTCATAAAATCATCCAAGGCTAGCTTTGAAAGAAATATTGCCAAGGACTCCAAAGATAACCACAAGGCATTCTTTAGCTATGTCAAGAATCTAAGCAGCAAGTCCCAGATGTGCTCGGAGTTAGTGCAGAATGGCACAAAATACACTGAACTGACCGATATCCCCAACATCCTGGCAGACAGGTTCAGTGCAAACTTCACTCCCCTCTCACCCCCAAAAGGGCCCATAACCATACCAGAAGAATGTAGTGCCCCTGAAATCAAAGACACTCAGGTAAAACAGCCCTCTCCAAAGCCAACAACACAGCATCAATGGGACCAGATGGTGTCCCAGGCTGCGTCCTACATGAGCTCAAAGATGAACTAACCCCTCACCTAAACACACTGTTCAAACTCAGCCTCTACACATGCTATGTGCCCATAGAGTGGCACACAGCAACAGTTATTCTGCTCCACAAAGGTGGAGCCACAGCAGACCCCAGGAACTATCACCCTTGGTCTGCAAGGCTATGGAGCACATCATCATGGATCTCATTAACAGAGACATTGGGAACCTCCAAACACTGGACCCTACCCAGTTCAGCTTTGTTAAGGGCAGATCATGCCTCCTAAACCTGGTGGACTTCTTTGAGACATTTACCAAGGCTATAGATGAGGGAAAGGTGGTCCACACAGCCTACCTAGACCTTGCAAAGGCCTTCGGAACCATTCCCCATTCTGGTATTATAGACAAGCTCACCAGCCTGAACATAAACCCCTACATCACAAGATGGGTTGCCAACTGGCTCACAGACAGAACCCACATTGTAAGAGTTGCAGGAGCTAGGTCTGACTCTAAACCGGTTACAAGTGGTGTTCCCCAGGGCTCAGTCCTAGGACCCCTCCTGTTCGGCATATACTTCTCAGAGGACCCAAGTAGACAGTAATCTCTCCTTTGATAATCACATTGCCAAAGTGGTTAGAAAATCCTTTCATGTGGCCCACCTAATCACAAAAGGGTTTGCATCCAGATCAAAAGAGGTCATTGTGCCCCTCTACGCATCACTCATCAAACCCATCATAGAGTACAATGCCCCATTTGGGATGTACCTTACAAGACACCTGCAACAGCTGGAAAGACCACAGAGGTACCTCACCAAGAGGATCACTGGCCTCAAACAGATGCCTTATGCAGCTCGGCTGAAGAAACTCCAGCTGTACTCAGTTGCATACCGCCTACTCAGAGGTGATCTCTGCCTGACATACAAGGCCATGTCCAATCCAGAATTGATGAACATGCTCCACCTAAAGAAAACCATATCCCCTCAAGCCACATGCTCTAGGAATCTAAACCTCACCACAACAATAAATAGGACGTGCTGGAGGGATAGAGTCCTGTCCCAGAGACTTCCCATGCTGTGGAACAAGATTCCAATCTACATTAGGTAGAGCTCCTCACTAACACTCTTCAAAAGAAACCTTAACGTGTGGATGGGAAACAGGAAGTTTACCCCTGGAATCACTTCAGTGGCTCTGCTGGACAGAGGCACAAGGAACTAATCTAAGGGGGCGGCAAAAGCCAACACATTCCAGCTAGGCTTATAAATGCCTTAGGGCAGATAGCCTAGTACCTACCTATGAACCTTTGTATGCATTTATACAGTAAATAAAAATACATTGCATTTTCCCAATAATTTGATTTAGTACTGCATTATCTTACATAGTAGTTAAAGTGTATGCAGGCAGTTTTTGTAAAGACAGGGTTTTGTTTGTATTGGCCAGAAAAAAATATTTATTAGTATACTTATTGTATAAAAGAGTAATTTCTTCCTTAGTATTAAGTGCACATACAAAATGGCTAAACTCTCATCAGGCACCTCACCCTACTCAGAGTAGAAGTTGGCAGAAAGGCATGATGGTTGCAGTGCAAAGTAAATGACCCAGACATACTTTAGTTTGAAATGACTAGCTGTATTACTTTGGTTTGCATTTTTAAATCAGCCCCTAATGTGCTTAGAATTAATGGGCAGAATATTGTCAAAGATCACACTTTTCTGTAGGCAAGGGACTGACAACTTCCTTGAATAATTTTTCTATGTGTACACCTTCCAGTTGAACACAGTTCTCAGATGGTTACATGCAATGCATAATATTTTAAAACAACATTCCACCAAAACTGTAACAATTTATTTATAACTTTTAATAAAGGGAATATTGGCACATTATGAAAATTCAGATATTAATAAATATTTAAACAAATGCATTGTAAGTACAGCAATGAAAGAAATGCTTTGCATATTAGTACTAGTGATAGCAGTAATGTTAAAGAGAAAAAAGGGTGAAATGCAGTTAAACAATTGACCTATGTCTTTTCTTTCTACCCAATGAAGAAATTGAACACAACTGGCATCAGCAGGGTAGGACAACAACTGGCTGGTTGAAGCTACTGATAATCATGAATAAACTAATACATTGTACTATGTGTTTAACTGATATCATTAATTATATAAATAAATAATTTATAATGGATGGTGACTGAGAGACTACAGTGCATTTCATATAGTATTATATCCAAGTGCAAGAAATATGTTAGTATATCATTGCAGTATTCTGTCTTTAACAGTTTCATTAATGTAAATAAAGAGATAACTTATAAAGGATGGTACTTGAAGCACTGCAGTACATTCAGTACAATATATATCGGCTGTATACTGTCTTTAACTAATTTTATATGGTATAAATATTTATAAAGGGTGTTTCTAGTACAATATTGCAAACAAATGCATAGTAGATACAGTTATGATCATTTATGTTTGTATAGTAGACTGCAAAATGTAAACCTATGAAAACTTGATTGAAATACACTCTTTCTTCCCAAGTGCATGTAAGCACTTCCCAGATCAGTAGTTCCATGTATGTATAAGCACTTCCTGTCCATTTTTTTTACTTGAATAAAGACGTATAAAAATAAAATTGTTTTACAGTAAGAAACTAAATGCTGTGTATTTTGTGTGTATTTTCTCTTTTGTCTCTATCCCACCTTTTTTCTCTGTTTTTCTTAATTTAATTATGTATTCCTTTCTCTTATTTTCTTTCTCTTCCATTTCTGTTCAGTTTTTATAGATTCAAATTCCTCACAAATAGCCCTTGTGTGAACTTCAGAGGTTTGGGAGCTTTCGACCT
>NC_056746.1:27672329-27842329 GCF_019279795.1 Protopterus annectens
TTCTAAAAGCTTCTAAATGAAGAATCCCCCCCCCCCCCCCCCACGGAAGATGTACTGCCTCTGATACAACCTATGATGAGAGAAGAAGAGATGAGGAAAACTTACAATAGAAGAAGTAAAAACAGAACTACAGAAAATAAATGGTCAGGCCATGGCAGATATTATCAATATATTGGGTGAGTCAGAAGTGAAATGGTTCCTGAGGGCACTCATTGCAGTATGGACTGAAAGGCATATCCAAGATGACTGGAGAATAAGCATAGTAAGGCCAGTGTACAAGAACAAAGGACACATCTGCAACTGTGGGCAGTACAAAGGTATCAAACTGATTTCACACTGCATGAAAGTTCTTGTAAATGTAACTGATAAACAAATACAAAGAGCAGTAGAAAGCAAAATGGGAGATGACCAGTTCAGATTCAGATCAGGATGAATACAACTGAACTGATGATTGCAGTGAAACAGATAGATGAGATGAAGCTAGGGTGGAGGAAAGATTCCAAATGGGCATTCCTATTGGGCAGTACTGTAATAGCTCAAAGTCCCAGAAACATTAGTAGAATTAGTGCAAGCTATGCGCAAGGACCCAATGATACAAGTATGAACAGTGTTGGAAATCACAGAGGAGATCCCAGTAGGACTGACTGTACATTAAGGTTCATCTCACTGGTATTCATACTAGTGATGGATTATATTAGCAAGCAGGTAGGAGGGGACAGATCAATAAAGTTACGGTATGTAGACATTGTTTCTTTACAGGCAAATTCTGAACAAGAACTTCAGCAAAGGATAGGGGAATGGAATACAAATCTTAAGACATACGAGATTAGTACAGCAAGACAGCTGTAATGGCAGCAAATGGGGGAAATCAGAATAAGCTGAGAATTGATAGAGGAGCATAGCTGGCCTTAGGCATAGGCCAACTAGGCGGCCGCCTAGGGTGCCACTCTAGCAGAGGCATTTTCCAGTATTTATTTGGTGTAGGTAGACTAGGATGGGGTCACCAGGTGGTATGGTGGGGGGTGCCATAGAGCCCTGTTGCCTAGGACACCAGTTGACATAAGGCCACTCCTGCAGAGGAGTAAAGGAAAAAACAGTGGAACAGGTCAACAGCTTCAAGTAGCTGAGAGGGGTGGTTGAGGAGAAAGGACGTTTGAATGAGGAAGTCAAAGTTAGAATCAGAGGGACTACAGCCAACTAGCATGGAGTCATGGGTAGTATATGACAGAAGAATGCCAAATAACCTGAAACATAAGGAGTACAAAACATAGGTGTGACCAGTACTATTGTAGGGTACAGAAACCTGAGCAGAGTTGTTGAGGAAGCTAGATGTAATGGAGATGAAGTGCCTGAGACAGGTGGTGAGATGCACAATGTAGGACAGACAAAGAAATGAGGAGATCAGAGCAGAAACCTAAGAAGCTATAACTGCAGAGAAGGTCAAAGAGAAATGATTACAGTGGTTTGGTCATGTGCATGAAAGCAGAGGACAATCTTTTTTTTTTTTAACTTAGTTGTAGTGCTTGTTTGACTTACTGATGTCCCTGCCTATTGCTGATCTTTGTCAGCATTTGATTTTGAATTGAAGTTATTTCATTTAAGGCTTGGTTACTTGTATTTTTTTATCTTTTTCTTAAATTGCATTTTGTTTTGTTTTAACTTTTGTGTTCTTTTGGAGTTTTAGGAGATCATGGTTAGGGTCAGTTAGAAAAGTTAGAAAAAAAAACTTTGCAGGCAGTGAATAACATCCATATAATTAGTGGGTGGAGATGAGAAATAGCATTCCTCATTTAACTAGAAATATTTTGAGGCATCTTTATTTGACTGTAATGCTTGCTTGACTTGTTGTTCTCTGCCTGACTATTTCTGATCTTTGCATTTGATTTTGAATTGAAGTTATTCATTTAAGGTTTGGCTACTTCTATTTTTTTATCTTTTTCTTATATTGCATTTTATTTTGTTTTAAAGTTTTTGCTCTTTAGGAGTTTTAAGAGGTCTTGGCTAGGGTCAGTTAGAAAAGTTACAAAAGAAGTCCTTTACATTGAATAACATCTAGCTAATTAGTGGGTGGGGCTGAGAAATAGCATTTCTCATTTAACTAGAGATATTTAGATGCATCTTTATTTAGCTGTGGTGCTTCTTTGACGTGCTGCTGTCTGCCTGCCTATTGCTGATCTCTGTATGCATTTGATTTTTTGCATCCACCCACCCTACTGCTGTTGTACTCTTAAATATGATGGATTTTGAGTTGCCTGCCCTTACTATAAATCTGATTTTGGACATTCCTACCAGTCCCATCTAATCAGCTTTTTCTACTGACTACTGAATGATCAGCTGGGAAGGCCCACCCCCTTTGTCTCTTAAACTTGAATTACCTTCTGTTCCCTTCCCTCCCACTTTCTTAAAAATGCATTTTATTCAGCTGCTTTTATCTACCTTTTACCTGTGCTTCTTCCTTCTTTATTGCTTTATTTAGGTTTTTGCTGCACATACATGAACTGTTCAATTGCATTTAATCTGCTGCATTTATTAAAGCATAGTAGTAGTCTAATTAAATTGAAATTGTTATTCTAAGCCTCTTAGTTTTGATTTAAGTACTTGGGCTTCAAACTATTTATCTTACGTAAGGAAGGTTTGTGGTCTACACTCTTATGGCAGGAGAGGTACAGTAGCTTGCACTCTTCTAACCTGACAATTGCTGGTTGAAGGCTTATTGTGTCTGTTATACTAAAAGTGTCTTAATACTGGTTTAAGGGCTTGGGCTTTAGGCCAGTTATTTTACATTAAGAAGGTGTGTGTTATACACACTTATTGGAGGAGAGGGTAGCCTTTGCCCTTCTGAGCTGGGAATTACTGGTTAAGGCTTATTGTGCCTGTTATTCTAAGTGTTGTTGTTCTGGTCTGTGGTCTGCATTCTTATGGCATCACTGTCCATTTGGATTTTTTTAAATACTAGTGCATCAAGTTTGCTCATGGCTCAATGCTCATAGCTGAGCATTGCTCATCAAGTTGCTCACCTTATTGACTTGTTCAATATTTAAGTTTTACTCAGTCCTCCCAAGTAGATAAGTGGTCATAGATATGCACTTCCCGACTCTCTCTGTGGCAATTCTGTATGAGATGGGTATTCAGAGGCATTGTGGCAATTGCCTCATGTACACTGACAACTCACTTATTCTTAATAAAACAGACAGTGTATGTTAAAGATGTAAATCCACTTTAATGCTGGAGGCAAAACTCTCTCATACAACCAAAACTATTCCTATATAGGTTGTCAGTGGCACTTGTAGAATGTCTACTGCACAGGATAAAGACACTATACACCCAACTACATACGCTGAGGCACTTACAGATAACTTTCCTAAAACACTAAGACTTCCTGTACACTACATTCAAAGAAAGGGTCCTCAACCATCACATAAACAGTCTGTTAAAACACCACCCACAGCTACACATAGTAACACTGTATCCAATGCCTCCACTGCTAAGCCCTTAAGGCAAACCAGCACACAGCAAAATTTCCTGGTCATTCATGATTCTATAATGAGGCACACCGATGTCCCCCTCACCAGACTGAGTAAGAAGGGAGTCCTGGTTAGCTGCCTTTCCAGGGCTAGGATCTACCAAGTCACACAGGCACTCAGTTAATTGAACCACAGGTACCAGTATGACTCTGTCATAGTCCCTGTGGGTGCTAATGACCTGAAACATACCTCCCTTGACTATATGAAAGATCAAGCTAACTGATTATGTGTCTCAGGCAGGTGCTAACCTGGCACTGAGCAGCATACTACCTTATTGAAGGATGAGGCTATGTTACCAACAGAAAATGATTGATTATAACAATTGATTTAGCTTCTGGTGTCAGTTTGGGGGGGTACAATATTTAATATCTTGGGTGGGCATGGTTAACAGACCACACTGCTTTGCCAGGGATGGTCTGCACTTATCCCCTCTAGGCTTTTGGATATTGGCAAAAACCTTTTCCACCCCATAGTCCTATTTTTAGTCAATGCCAAACAGACAAACCTACCAACTTACTTAAACCTATGAAGAAATATCTGAAGGTGGTACTGCTCAATGCTAGAAGTCTTAACAAGAAACTCGACTCCCTGCAAGTCTTCATCTCCCTGGAGCATGTAGACATCCGTGTAGTAATGAGAAATGGTTTAAGGTCACTGACAGTACTGACAGTACCCCAACAATACAAGGTTATAATGCCTTTCACACATTTAGACCAGCTACTGCACAGGAAGGAACTAAAGCTGGCAGAGTGTCAGTCTATATTAAGACCAATCTCAAATCCAGACTATTTAAAATGTATGACCCACTGGAACTCATACATGTACAACTCACCATAAGCAAGGTGTCGTACCAAATCCTTGAAACATATAGGTTCCACTCCATGTCCCAGGAAACCCATACTACCTATCTCAATGTACAAGAGTCCCTCACCATTCAACCCAACGCAATCTTCATGGGGGTCGCAACTACCCCTCTACAGATTGGGAATCCTACACCACTTCTAACGCACAAACCCAGTAATTTCTAAACTTTGATAATATCAACCTCCTGAAACAGTTGCCCATTCTCCTATCAGGGGTACAAACATCCTTGACCTTGTACTCATGAACATGGGAGGAGCAATGTTCCTCACCCAATGTAATATCTTCACTTGTCAGACCTAACCATAAGGCAGTATTACTTGAAATAAAAATTAAATCTGGGGATCAGCAAAACCAAAAACCCTTAGGAACTATTGCAAGACTAATCTCTCTCTACCAGGCAGCACCTTTGCTAAATTCCAAGCACCCCCATACCCAATAAATACCATAGAATACAATGAGCTATTTAAATGCAATAATCTATGTGCAGCCATATTGATAGCTGTATAGTGTGTACCATGCCACACTCATATAAAGAATAAGACAAACTCAAAAGACAAGTCAGCCTGGTGGAATCATAATATCAATTGGTTATACAACAAAAGAAAATGAATTTTGTCTAAGCATAAGAGGAAGAAAGCCATACAAACTAAAAGCCCCCTGACCAATATAAACAGTCAGCTAAGAGGGTTAATTAACAGTTCAAAGTCTAAATTTAAAGAAAAAATATCTTCTCAGGCAAAAGACAATTACAAAGCTTTATACAGCTATGTTCATAACTCAGAGGAAATACACAGCGATGTGCAGAACTTATTGTAAATGGCATCACCCACACTGTACAGGGGTCCAAATGGAGAGAGGGGTCCATATGGAGAGATGATAGGTCAGCAAACAAAGCAGAGTAGTATTGCTGGAATTGAATTCACAATCAAGTCTTGGTGAGTACCTTTATGAGGTGGACCCTGTTTTTCACAAAATCTCACCAAGACGACACTGATATAGATACTGTATTTTATATAGCACATATCATGGACAGAAGTAGGTTAAAAAATAAAACAGATAGTTGGGTGCACAAGACCCAGAACAAAAAGTGCCCAATCCTGGTAGGCACACTGGTGCTGTGATGGCAAAAAATAGTGTAGAATTCTCAAGACATGGAAACCATCCTACAATGGCACTAGGCCAGGCAGGGGGGAAGTTGGCTCCCCTCTAATAGAAGGAAGTAACAGTCCACAAAAATCACAACAATTAATAGGCCAAGAATTAGCCATGAAGATGATAGAGTAGACTATTGAGGATAAGAAAGAAATTATGTATTTTTACTATTATGTCAGAAGCCCAGAATTTCCAGACAAGAGATATACAAAAAAGACTAAGAGAGAAATTACAGGAAAGAGAAACAGTTCCACAAGAAAAACTGTCAGAAGCTTCAAATAAAAAATTGTGTTCATTAATTCAACAGATTTATGAAAACATATAAACCAAGAAACCTTGATCCTTTTGGAGAAAGAAGCATCTGAGGAAGTGCAAAAATATAAATAACAAAATATAGAGACTCAAAAAGTATAAAAAAGAAATATGGACATGGGAAAGAAAGAGAGATCTGATATGGTACAATATTTATTCAAAGGAGAAAGCCAAATTAATCAACATTAAAAAAGGCAGCCTCAAAGATATTCAAAGAGAAATACAAGCAAAGGCATGCAGATAAGGAAAATTTCACAATAAAAAATAAGATCACAAAGAGGAAATGCAGAACAAAAGATTAATAAAGTAGAAGTAAAAAACATAGAAGTCAAAGTTATAGAATACATGTGAAGTGAAGGATTTAGTGTAGAAAGTCTAACAGAGAGTGCATCACAGTATGATGGAATGAGTCTCCAACATAAGAAGAAATGGGAGGATCAGGAGACATATGAAGAAGAAAAAATATGGACATGGCAAATTTTAATATAGTGTAATATCTATGCAAAGGAGAAAGCAAAACTAATCGATACAAAATGAGCAGCACCAATGATATCTGAAGAGAAATACAGGCAAAGGAATCCAGACATAGAAAATTTTACAATACAAAATGTAAGAAAACAAAGAGGAAAAGTAGAAAAGAGGATTAGTAATTTAGAAGTTAAAGAAATAGAAACTGAGGTTAAGGAGTACCTGCAAAGTGAAGGATTTAGTGTAGAAAATCTAACTCAGAAAACACTGCAGCAGGATAGCAGAATGGATCCCCAAATGGAGGAGAAAACAGTGGAGTGAGAAACATCTGATTAATTGTCTTATGAAGATACTTTGGAGCCTTCCATAGGAAACTAGTATAAATATTCAGTTGGAGTTGCGCTGCAAGGGGAGGAACAGGAAACTGTGGCAACTCTGACACAGTCAGTGTTGTGGAGTGATAGGCCAGTGAGTTCCCATTTGAGAGAGCAACAAATGACACAGGATGAAACTGAAGAGAATGTGGCACAGGAAGATGCTCTGGAACTTTCTATAGAACGCCACAGGAAATGGACAACAAAGTATGTGCCCTCAGTTTAGAAGAAAATGATTTAAGGGAAGAGTTGCTTGATTTAGTAGAGATGGCCGTACATATTAAGATAAATAAAAGAAATAGACTACAGAAAGTCAATAAAACCCAAAAAGTTAGAAGTTTGGTCAGTCAAATGAACACAATAACTAGGACTGTCCATATAGATTCATGTGGTATAGCAGAAGTAAACAAGATATATTACTGTTTAATTAATAACAGATAAAGTCTTACCACAAAAACAAAGGGCAGTAAAGGAAAGGACGATGAGAAATTGAATCCCATCATGGAAGTATCAAATAGAGAAAACTATAAAGCAATTAAGACAAGAAGGGTCCCTGTTAGAAGAGTATAGAAGAGGGAACAAATCAACAAAAATACTTAGAAAGATTATTCGTGATAAAAGCAATGTGCAGTATCAGAACAGATCAGGATCTATCGTGCACTATTGCAAATAATAAACTAAAAATATCAGAGCAGGCAGAAAAACTTAGAAGACATACAGATAAATATAAAGGAAAAATACAAAATAAGCAATTTATTGAAAAGACCCAAAAAATGTTATAGAGAATTTGGAAACAAGACAAAAGGAATTGAAACACCACCAAAAAAGAAGAAATAGATACATTTTGGAGAAATATCTATGAAGTTCCTGTGAAACATGACAAAGATGATAAATGGTTCGAAGAAGTAAAAGAAAGTGTAAGAAGTTCAAATGAACAGGACATGAAATGGCATGAAGTAACTACCACAAAGATTGAAACAAAGTTAAGAAAAGCTTCTAACTGAAAACCCCAGGCTCAGATGCAGTACCTAACATCTGGCTAAAAGTATTAACATCTTTACATGATGATTTAGCCGTGAGTAAAAACCATTTATATGCATACCTCAAATAGACGCCAGCCTGGTTAACAACAAGAAAATACAAAAAACAAACATGATCCAAACTGCAGGGAGCTCAGTCACAATTACAACTGATAGCCAGTAAAACAAAGCAAAAATGAACTGAAGAAAGCAAGTCACCGGATTTATTGAACACAAAGCTTTTAGGAAATACTCTTCATCAGTGCAAGATGCAATTTTATTTTATTTTATTTTATTTTACATTTGTTGACCGGGCTAGTCCAACTGGATAATTTCCATTTTTAGTGGAGGCCCGGGGAGAAAAGCTCCAAGATAAAACAAGGTTATAAAAATTAAATCATTTACAATAATTTTATATGTTACATACATTGAGCAACAATGTTACATCACAGTCTTGGTCAAGTAATAATAAGACAAAAAACTATCCACATATAGAGAGAGACAGTAATTCTTTATAGAACAATTAGGTCCTTTGATAACATAGAGAAAGGTTGCAATTTAGATTTGTGGGGATATAATAGAAGGAAGAAAAAAGTAGATTAGTCTGGATTTGTACAGGAACAGAGCCAAAAGTTGTTCAGATGTGAAAGAAGTTGTTTTTTGAAAAGAGGAAAGGAGGTTAGTTAGGTGATGTGTGAAGGGAGGTTATTCCATATTTTGCCAACTGAGTTGGAGAAAAGGCAGTTACCTGCTGAATTTGTAATTCTAGCTATGTTGACCTGTAGCTTTTCGGAGCAGCTGTTTCAAGTTATTATAGGGGATTAGGAGGTTATTGAGAGCAGGTGTCTTTAATGGTTGGTACAAAATGTTATGAGTTATTAAGAGTTGTTGATATATGAGCTTGTTAGGAAGTTCTAGCCAGTGTAAGTGTTTTAAGTTAAGACAGTGGTGAGTTCTATACTGGGATGCTGTGGCAAAGCGAGCTATATTGTGGTAGGATGTAGTCAGTTTCTTTAGGTTGCTTTTGAGAGATTAGTGTAGATAGAAGAAGCATACATTAGTGTAGAGATAAGATGTGATTGTGCTAAGGTGGTCCGTGCTTCTGGTGTGAGGAAAGGTTTGATTCTGTACAGTGAACCAATCTTTTATTAACTGCTTTTATAGTGTTATTGATGTGGTAATCATAGTTAAGATTATTATCAATAGTAACACCTAGCAGTTTGGTAGTAGAATCTGGGAGATGATGGAGTTGTCACTTGCAGTAACAGTGAAGTTAAGTTGAGAAGATTTGTGGGTAGGTGTGAAAAGTAACAGTTTTGTTTTCTTGGGGTTCAGGAGAAGACATCTTTTGAAAACCACTGTTCTACTGATGAAAAGGTGGATTGTGTCAGTGACTGGAGTTCAGGTTGAGTGGAGGCTGTGCATATAATGGTAGAATCATCTGCATATTGTATGCAGGTTGTGTTCTGGATAGATGATTGGAGATCATTAATAAAATGGAGAATAGGAGTGGACCTAGTATAGATCCTTGAGGTACACCTAAAGAGATAGGCAGTAGAGTAGATAGAGAATTATTCCAGAGTACTGCTTGTTGTCGGTTTTCAAGATAGGATGAGAACCAGGATAAGGAAGAGGAGACCAATTCAAGGGACTTTAATATGTGTAGAAGAAGTGTATGGTTAACCATGTCAAAGGCTTTTGACAAGTCTAGGAGTAGAGCAGAGGTTAGTTTGTTGTTGTTGCGGTTAGAGTTGATGGTGTTAGTAAATGAGAGTAGTGCAGTGGTGGTACTATGTGAGGGTCTGAACCCATGCTGAGTGTTAGCTAGTAGATTGTTATGAAGGAGATGGTTAAGTAGTTGTTTATGTATACATTTTTCCATGATTTTGGCTAGAGGAGATAATAGAGCTATAGGGCGATAGTTAGAGAGGTCAGTGGATTTACCTCCTTTGTGTAAGGGTATAATGTGTGATATTTTCCAGATGTCTGGAAAAGTACTTTCTTTTATAGATCGGTTTATTAGGATAGAAACAGGATAAGCAATAGCTTTAGCTGCTATTTGCAAGAATTCTGCAGGGAGCTTGTCTGCTGAGGGGGTAGTTGGTTTAAGTTTTTGTAAGAGAGATTGTATATAGGAGGTAGGTATGGGTTGAAATTGAAGGGGGAGTAGGGAGTTGTTGATTTTACCTAAGAGGAGTTGGGATGAATCAGGAGTTAGGTGGTTAGCTAGACTTTGAATGGAGGTGGTAAAGAAGGTATTGAAGTTATTGGCAATTAAAGAGGGATTATCAGGGTTGAAATTCTGTGGGTGTGGTGTAACTACTTTGCCTGGGGTGAGTAGATTATTGATGGTAGACCAGAACTTTTTTGGTTGTTTTTTGGTGGTTTGCTGAAGTTCAAAGTAGTAGTTTTTCTTATCTGAAAGGATGGCTTTTTTGGTGTTGTTTCGCAGCTCTCTAAAGGTTTGATGATCAGTTGGGTTTTTAGAGGAGCGCCATCTTTTCCAAGCTTTATTTCTAAGTTTGATTTTTTGTTTAGTATTAGAGGTTAGCCATGGTGCTGTTTTGGTCTTTGTTCTAATGGTGCGACTTGGGGCATGTTGCTTTAAGATTGCGAGGAATGCAGAGTTGAAATGTTCAACAGCATTGTTCAGTGAGAGGTATTTAAGAGGGGACCAGTCATATAGTGACAGATCAGTTTGAAACTGTTCAGGATTAAATTTTTTTTTTGAGTATAGTGTTCTGTGAGAGGTAGGTAGGTTTACATTAGTTTTAGATCTAATGACATAGGTAAGTGAGTGATCACTGAGGTCATCAGGAAGGATGCCAGTATGGTAGGTTTGTAAGGGAGAGTTTGTAAGAATCCAGTCTAAGGTAGTTACCTTTTAACTTATGTTATTTATTCTAGTGGGGCTATCAATTAGTTGTTTGAAACCATAAAGGTTTATATGGGAAGTAGGGTTAACATTGTTACAGGATTTCCAATCAATGTTAAAGTCCCCAAGGAGCAGTGTTTCTTGAGGGAGGTTATTGGAGAGTTGTTCAAGAAGTTGCTCTAAAGTAGGGATGTTGTTTCCAGGGGGGATATATGCACAGATTATATTAATAGCTTTAGTGGTGTTAATTTGAATTTTGGAGC
Organism: Protopterus annectens; assembly: GCF_019279795.1. Taxonomy (NCBI): domain Eukaryota; kingdom Metazoa; phylum Chordata; order Ceratodontiformes; family Protopteridae; genus Protopterus; species Protopterus annectens. Next base: position 27,683,181 of record NC_056746.1, read on the forward strand.
AGATTATTTCAGCATTATTGTTTTGAATGAGGGTAAGGTCAAGAAGAGTAAGCTTCAAGTATGTTTTATATAGAATAGCTACACCACCTCCCTTCCTGGAGGTGCGATCTAATCTGACAATGTTATAACCAGGTGGGATAATTTCAATGTCTTTAATTGAAGGTTTTAGCCAGGTTTCTGATAAGCAAAGTATATCAAATTTGTGAACTTCTAATAGGGCATGGAGTTGGCTAATTTTATTACAGATGCTGCGTATGTTGAGATGGGCCAGAGTTAATAAGTTAGAGGGTGTAGTGGAAGAAGGAGAGAAGGGGTTGCTATGATTTTTGTGTGTTTTGCTAGTAGTAGTTTGAGGGCCTGGGTTGGGGTGTATATCACCATCTTGTAGTAGATGGAGTAGAGTAAGATAGTTGTAAATTATATGTTTTGGAAGGTGTAAAGTGACTTCTTTAGCTTTGTTTTAGTAGTTTGCAATGTAATAGTCTGTGGTATTTGGCAATTAGGTAATTGGATTGTGAGGGAGTATGTAAGAAGGAAGGAGGTGTGGATGTTGTTGGTGTACTGGTATGTTTTGAGGGGAGTGAGAGAGGAAATGAAATAGTGTGTTCATAGGAGGTTAAGAAGTATGTGGTGATTAGAAGGGATGTAAGTAAGAAGCAGATAGGTAATTTTAGTTGTGTGTGGAGTGTAGTTATGGTCATGATAGAGTAGTTGTGGGTTTAAGTGTAGTTTATGGGTGTTTAATAGGTGGAAGTTTTGTGGGAGTGTAAGGTGTGTGGTAGGGGTAGTGGTTTGTAAGGTGTGTTAGTGAGGGAGGTGTTAGGCTGGTTAGAGTATAGGAATAGGTGTGGCTAAGTGTGGGGTGGTACCCAATTAGTAAGGATGTGAGTATGATTGGGAGGTTGAAGTTGGAGGTGTGTCTAGAGTGAAGATAAATGTAGGACCCCGGGGGGTGGGTGGGAATTGGGGGTAGGGTGGGGAGCGGAGTGAGCCCGCAGGGCGAACGGAGCGGGAAGAGCCAAAGCAGAGAAGGTGAAGGAAAACAATCAAAGAGGTGCTTATTTTGAAGGTAAGTAGTCAAGGGAAAGGAAGAATATTTGGTGTAAGTAGTGTGTGAGGTAAGGTTGAATAAGATAGAGAAAGGAGAAAGGAGGAAGATGCAGAAAAAGGCTAGCAGATAGTGGGGAACAATAGGAATGAATATGCTGGAAGAAAAGTCTGGGGGGTTGAAAATCAGATGACACAGCCTTCTGAAGAAACAGTTAACAATACTCAAATTATTTAATTATTAACAACCAACTGTCTAAATAGTTAAAATGCTAAATCCTGATTAAGTATAAATTTACATACAAAAAATAAATATATCAATATACAGACAATTATTTCAGAGGCATCTGTTTAAGTTTTTAAATAGATTTTAGACTCACATCGGCATTAAATATAAAATAGTTGTAGGTATAAATTAACACAAATAGATTTTATTCAGCCTATAACTAAGTGATGGCTTACTTTTAAGAAATTTGCAATGTGTATTACTTCGAATATTATGTAACTTGCCATGCATAAAAAATGTGACAAATTTTATATTGGCAAAAGTAATAGAAAAACATTGTTCTCATATATGAAGAAACAATAATACTAATGCTCTAGCAAAGCATGTGATGGAATGTAATTCAGAATATGAATTTATGTATAGAGTCACAGAGGTAATTAACAGGAATATAAGAGGTGGTGATATTAATAATTTATTAGAGGTAAAGGAATATAAATGTATAGTTCATCTACAAGCTGATGTTGAACCTGACATTAATGTCTCTATGAGCCTAAAACCTATTTTAAAGCTTAAAAAGAAGTCATTGAAATAATTGTCAGTATATCGCTATATTGTTATTTTTTTGTATGTAAATTTATATTTAATCAGGATTTTATATTTTAACTATTTAGAAAGTTGGTCATTAATAATTAATTTGAGTACTCTTAATTGTTTCTTTGGAAGTTTGTGTCATGTGATTTTCAGTTATACTATTTAATGAGATTGTTTTAATATTCTGTATCTTACACTGATGAAGGCTATTTCCCAAAAGCATTTTGTTCAATAAATTTGGTGGCTTGCATTTCTTCAGTCCATTTTTCCTTTGTTTAACAACAGGAAAAACAATACTCCTACTTAAGAGGGAAGCTGTAAACTATCCTAAAAACTATAGACCAATAACTTGCCTTCTGATGACATACAAACTATGCACTGGAATTAATGCCAGCAGAGTTTATAATCATTTAGAAGAAAACTCAATCATGGCAATGAAACAAAATGGTAATAAAAGAAAGTCATATGTTTGTTGTTAAATAAAGCCAAAATGGAGAACTGTAAAAAGGGGAATATTCTAAATATGGCATGGATAGACTAGAAAAAAGCATTTGACAGTATCCCACATTCATGGATAAAAGACTGCTTAAAAATGTATAAGGTACACCCTACACTGATCGGTTACATTACACGACACGACAAAGAAAAAGTTATTATTCCACGGATAAAATTTCAAAGGGGATTTTCCAGGGTGACTCTCTGCCACTGCTGTTTTTTTGTTTTACCCTTAACCCATTAAGTTGTCTACTTAACAGATTAGGTCATGCCTACAATTTGACTCCTAGAAAACAACAAAGTGTAAAGACTTCTCACATTCTTTTTGTAAATTATTTAAAACTGTATAGTTCATCAGATGAGGAACTGAAAGTACATCTGCAAGTCATCAAATGTTTTCAGATGATATAAGAATGTTATTTGGTGTTGATAAATGTGCAAAAGCAACATTTAAAACAGGAAAGCTTCAGCACCAAGAAAACATCAGTTTGGGACAGGAATGTGATGTAAAAGAACTTGAGCAAAAGGAAGTGTATAAATATTTGGGAATTGATGAAGGATTGACAATAAAACATGAACACATGAGAATAAAAGTCAGTAAGGATTATTTTAGAAGACTTGAATACTGAAAGCAGCATTGACATCTAGGAACAAAGTCCAAGCTAGAAAACAATTAACTCTTCCTATCCTAACTTAAAGCTTTGGAGTGAGTGACTGGCCCCAAAAGCTGTTGGATAGGTTAGACAGGAAAACAAGACGGATGCTCCATGCTCATCAAATGAGTTATAAAAATTAGTGCATAGCAAGATTATATATTCCCTATTCTGAAGGAGGGATGGGTCTCCTCAAAATTGATTACATGTATAGATCTGCAATTGTGGGACTGCCTGCATATCTGCTGACCTCACAAGACCCAAATGTATTGAAAGTTTTGAAACATGAGGAGTATAAGTCTGAGATGACTTCCCTGCTTAGTTTAGCTGAAGCATATTGGTTTCAACTGGAATGGAAATCAAACCAGAAGTAGATAAAAATCAGGCAGAAACTAAATGTGCCAAAAAACAAAAGAAAGAATATAAGGTGAAGGATAAGATGAGAAGGCAAGAAATGTGGAAAATGTATAAACATAGTTGCAAGTATAGAAAACTCTTGGAACAACCTCATGTTGATCAGGACCAAATGCAGGAGTGGTTAAGAAGAGGTAAATTTAAACCAAAGGATGAAAGGTTAATATTGGCAACCAAAGATAGTGGACTACATACACGTTGGTTTACAAAGTCTATTGAACATGTGGGAGGAAACAGATAAATGTAGCTTTTTTAAAGACAGACCTGGAAACATTTACACATCTTGTTGCTGGTTGTGATATACTAATGGCAGAAGGACTGTATACTGAAATGCATAATAATGTGGAAAGACTGCTGCAGTGCGGATTGTGCAAACATTATATATTATTGAGGTAGGTAGTAAAGAAAATAATGAAGTTTATATCACAAGGAATCATCCATTACCAATAGTTCAAAGAACAGTTGTCAGAGAACCAGATATAGCAGTCCATGAAAAGAAGACAAAAGTAGCATTGATTATTGAAATTGCTACACCCAGTGACTACAGTGTCTTATGTACAGAGAGACACAAACTTACAAGATGCCATGATTTGCAGGCAGAAATGGCAATGTGGAAGAAGGCTACCCAGTCAGTTCCAGTACTAGTAAGAGCAATGGGTGTTATAAAAAATAATTTACATTCGTACATAGATATGTAACAGATACATATAACTCCATACGAATTGCAGAAGGAGTCATTACTGGGCACATTGCAGGTGCTGCGAAGAGCACTTCCGGCTAACATCAAAGACTGAAACAATACTATTTTCATGAACTTTAAACATACTTTAACTTAGGAATGGGGTCCATTCCCATCAAAGTATTAGAAACCCAAAAGACTTGGAGAAATTAAAAAAAAAATGGAGGCCATTGCCAACCTTTTGGCTGACAGGCTCATCTCAAATTTCTCCCTCCACTCATCCCCTGATAGTCCAAAGGAAATACCACATAATATAATCCCCCCAACCATTACTAGGGAACAGGTCACAATGCACCTTCCAAAAACACTGCATCGATGGGCCCCGATAACATCCCCAGATTTTTAATAAATAGCATGAAACATGACCTCTCTGGACAATTTGAATCACTTTTCAGCTGGAGCCTTCAGTCAGGTTTTTTGCCCAAGGATTGTATGATGGCTACAGTCATTCCTCTGCACAAAGGGGACTACAGGTCCATACGTCTTACCAGCCTGACATGTAAGGCCATGGAAAGAATCATCATGGACATGATAAATGAGGACATAGGTAACCTGCAAATGATGGATCCATCACAGTTTGGCTTTACTAAAGGAAGGCCGTGCCTATTACATCTGGTGGAGTTTTTTGAGAGGGTCACTAAAGCAATGGATGTAGGTAAGACTTTGCACATAGCTTACCTTGACCTGGCCAAGGATTTTTGATATAATACTCCACTCAGGTATTATATACAAGCTCACTAATTTATGTATAAACATTTTTATTACCCACTGTATAGCCATCTGGCTCACTGATAAGACCCAGGAGCTCATAATAGGTGAGGCCACCTCCACCAAGAAGCCAGTCACTAGAGGATTCCCCCCAAGGATCATTACTAGGCCTGCTCCTTTTTGACATCTATTCCTCTCAAATGGAAGCAAATGCTTGAGGTTTATGGCTGACTAAGTTTGCAGATGATTACAAGCTGGGGGTTATCACTGACTCCCCTGCAGACACTGTCATTCTTCAAGAAGGCCTATCTCTGACTGGCAAATGGTACCAAAGCCATGGTCTTAAACTCAATGCTAAGGAATGCATAATTGTACCCTTTGGGAAGTCAACCATTCTGGCTAATTGCCATGTTGATAATATACCCCTAAGAGTTGATCCAGTGGTCAGGGACCTGGGTATGCATGTAGGCAGTAGTCTTACCTTCGAACACCATGTGGCCACAATAGTAAGGAAATCCTTTTATGTTTCTAATCTTATAAGTAATGGAATGGCATATAGGTCCAAAGAGATCTTTAACCCACTGTACTCTGCCCTTATCAGACCATTCATAGAGTACCTCAAAAGTGACCTGAAAGGTTCCTTCCAAAAAGAATACAAGGCATAAAAAAATCTGCCTCATGCAAAGTGCCTTAAAGCCCTTGCCATCTACTCAATCTCCTATAGATTACTAAGGGGTGATTTATGACTGGCTTAGGAGGCATCCAAAAACCCCACACTTATGACTCTCCTACATATTCTTAAGTCAAAGAGTACAAGAAATACAGGGTTTAGGGACCTGAATTTGGTCTTTGACTTAAACAGAACATGCTGGAGAGACAGATATGTGTCCCAGAGACTGCCCCTCCTATGGAACAGGCCTCCCATCCATGTAAAGCTGAGTTTTTCTATTACCAAGTCTAATCACAACCTAGAAAAGTGGATGGGGAATAGGAAATTTACACTAGGCCTGGCACCCATATCCCTTATGGACAGAGGTAGCTTATAATTGCCTGGCCTCAACTGTCCTATTTGGATATAGAACATAATTTTTCTTTAGAGAAACTTGACTAGGATTAGAAAAGCTCCCAGGTCATTAACCTAGTAACAATCTATGAATCTATGAATCTATGAATCTGGTGAAGAAGATCTGTGACAGAATGGAAGACAGCAAGAGGAAATGAGGGCATCCAGCAAACAGAAGAGTGGATGGTAAGAAAGCAGACCTGCGACAGTCAGACATAACTGAACAAGAAGGTAGGGGAGTGTCACTGAATGAAGAGAGACAGTGACAGATGACATGTAAAATAATGGGAAAAAGGGGATTTCTATACACACACACACACACACACACACACACACACACACACAACCACACGCACACATATATATATGTACATATATATATATATATATATATATATATATATATATATATATATATATATCGTTATATTCTGTATGATTAAGCATTCTTTATATTGAACTTAAATTACTGACAAAAAATGTTCGAACATAAAGAATATAAATGCAAAAAACCTCAAAAAAAATATCAAGAAAGGAAACCTATTTCTTCTCCCGATATTAACTCTAGCACCTCCCCCCATAACACTAGCCTGAAATTCATCTAAATAGTGGCAGTGTTACAGGAAGGTTTTTATTACAGTGAGGTATAGGGTTTTATTTGGGAGAAGAAGCAACATTAGGGGTAGGGATAGTACCCATTACTAAGGTGTTAGGGCCCTAATCATAGAGCTTCCCCTTCCCCCAACCCTGAATCTACACCTTACAGCAATAAAATCCTTCCTGTAACACTGCCACTACACAAGACACATGCACTCAAACAAACGTGCAAACACACACACACTAAAAACACTATCTATCCACTTACCTAACCCTGATGCTAACCCTATAAAACACAGACATAAAGCACCTATCTCTAACCTGTCCCCGACCCTAATTCTAACTCACAACCACACATAGTGAAACTCTCACCCACTCCAACCCCACTCACCTATCTCAACAAAACATATCTTAGACTTTTGTACAGCTTGGCTATCTTTACCATTAAAATTAACCAATAACCTATTAAAAATGATGTTCGACAAAACTCAGGGGAATCACATATATATATAATTTTGTATGAATATGTCCTTGTCTCCACTATTAACCAGGCCCACCTTCAAGCCTACTTTCCACTCCCTGATCTGAGGGGGAGGAGACACCAGGACTCTTTCTTATTTTATTTTTTTCCAAGCTTTACAGTTATGTATTTTTTAACATATTGAGTACTGCTGTATTATGACATTCCTAATGTCTTTACAATTTTCTTCGAAACAGTTAATTTTTTTAATTAATCCTTTATGCATAAAGGCAAGCACCTCTTTCCAGAACTTTTGCTGGGTCACTTACAGAAACAAGAAACTACTTGTGCCAACACTGACCCTTATGGGTATTCCAGTGGCTGTGACCAGTTTTTTCAGGAATAGGAGTAAAGTACTGGTGAGAAAACTGATCATAGCCTTTGGAGTAGTGAACACATACTATACAGGATTTTGATATCTTTCAAAATTCATGTCCACCATCCTTTCTAATCTAATGCTAAGGATAACATGTTAAAGACATCAGTTGTGTTTAGTTGGCATAATCTTTCTATTTTGAATGTATGCCTTAGATCCAGGATCCCACCACATATTCTAAGGATATTTCCTTTTGCATTTGCTATTTTCCAGACAAGATCAAACTGACAGATCAATCATTTCCAGTCTTTGTGTTGTCTCCACAGTTGTGAACAGAAATGTTGTGTACTTTCTTCTAGTTTTTAAGAAAGTTGTACTCCTCTAATGAATTGTAAAAAATGATAATGATATTACATTTTTTTTTTGGGGGGGACTGTTTCTGTGAATTTATTTCAGCTCCATTAAGACCCACCTTCAGTTTCTCCAGTTCACTCAGTCCTCTTTCATACAGAATAGAATACAAGTAACCTCCTTAAGAAGTCATCCCTTTTCCATTTTGAATACTGAGCTATTGAAATACATACATACACAAACACACATACACACACACACACACACACACACACACATACACACACACACACACACACACACACACACACACACACACACACACACACACACACACATATATATTATATATATATATATATATATATATATATATATATATATATATATATATATATATATATATATACACACGTATGGTTCCCCTTCATATGATCGAATTTCTTTAAACTTGAAAGTCATAAACTCGAAACCAGAATCTCGAATTTAGAGAAACTCAAACATATGAAAGGGACAAAAAAAAAATAACACCTTTCAAATGTTTTCGCAGGGGGGGCCCTGTACCCCCCACGTGAGGGTCTGTGACCCCCACATCCTCCTACTTAAATATACCTACTCCAAGATCACACTATAGTGAAGGAAAGGGAAATCTCTCATACCGCACTATACGCGCTAGAGTGAGGTCACGGAACAGTCACATTTAAACTGCTAGGGTACAGGGGGACCTGGCCCCCTGCAATAAGGTAAGTTAACTTTTTATTTTTCTTAAACCTAAGGCTCCCATTCACAATTTCGAGTGAATGGAAGTATGGAAGTTCAAGATTCTGGTCTTGAGATTATGAATTTCGAGTTTCCATCCATTCGATCTTGTGAAGGGGAACCATATATATATATATTTGTATATATGTATGGGTCTAGGACTATTCACTGAAAGCACATTTCACTGAAACACATTTGACTGTGCAAAATTCACTGAAAGCTCAATTCACTGAAAACACAATTCACTGAACCACATTTAACTGAAAGTTATATATGGCTTTTTCCCCACTGTTGTGCAACCCTGGAGTTAGTATATATAGTAAGGGTGTGGGGGGGCATAGCCCCCCACCTATTTTAAATATTTTGAACTATATACATGGATACATGCAATTTCAATAAATTACTCTTTTCTGAACTTAATATATATCCAAAATAAGTGGGGGCTATGCCCTCCACACCCCCTGACTATATATACTAACTGCAGGGTCGCACAACAGTGGGGAAAAAGGCCATATATAGCTTTCAGTGAAATGTGTTTCAGTGAATTGTGTTTTCAGTGAATTGAGCTTTCAGTGATTTGTGCACAATCATTTGACTTTCAGTGAAATGTGCTTTCAGTGAATAGTCTTAGACCCATATATATATATATATATATATATATATATATGTATTTTTTTTTTTTTTTTTTTTTTTTTGCAAACCTTTCTTTTTCATGGGTGTCTCCTGAAAGTATGTGGGCAATAAGAAATCAGAAACTAAAAGTGAGAATAATGGATTTCTATACTAATCTAAGGTAACGGTGTCCTGAAGTACTTCCCATTTTCTGGGGTACAACAATGTCAGAGTCAATGTGTATATGCACCATGGATGATTGAGTGCAACCAATAATTGTGGATAAAAATGGTGAAGTTTCATTTTAAAAACAATTGAAAGTTGTAACAGTGGAGTTTCACACTTCTGATTTTGAGCCCTTTTTCACTTTTCTCTCTGTTCATCTCTCACAGATTTTATTTAATTTTATTAATCCCTTTCTTATTTCTGTGTATGTTATCTATTTTCCTTAGTGAACTAGATATTCTCGTCTCTGAACATTTCCTTTTTCTGGCTGCCCTTCTGGCTTCCTTTACATTTAATTGGTGTACTCCACTCTCTTTCGGCTTTTCCCGGTTAGGGGTCGCCACAGCGGAACTCCGGTCCGCTAATGATTGGCAGTAGAGTTTTACATGCTGGCTTGCCGGGCCTAACGCACAACCTTTAACGAAGGAACGCCCATTCACGCATGTTGTCACACAGTAGATGCTTTAACTGAGAATCGAACGGGCAACGTCTAACTGTGAGGTGACAACGCTACCGCAGCACCACCACCGCAGTAATTGGTGTACTCCACTGCCTTCCTCATTTATTTGACTACTCAGATTGAAGTAATGTCCTTTAATAATCATTTCTGTATTTTTGGTTGAGTGCAAAGTGTGCTAGTTTTAACTCATTATTTACTGTTCTCTGATAAACCATCCCTTTCGTAACTTCTGTTTGTGCCAGCAGTTATTCAAATTACATGAGCTTTTATTTATTTATTTATTCTTTCAAACGAGTCTGTGATTGTGGAATTTCATTACATAAATAAATAAGACACATCATTTAGGATAGGTGAACCTTTGACAAGTTTGTTTTACCTGACTGAAGCTTCAGTGAATTTTCTTTGTCAATAAAACATTTTTGAATCTTTGAGAGCTGCTCTTCTGTTTTTTTTCCCACTGCCACATTTACCTATTAGATTCAGATCGTTTCTTCCAGGAAGTGCAATTCTGATGTCTTTTGCATTTAAGTTTGAGTTTTTGTGAAATGCTTCTAACCTGACCTCCTGAAGATTGAACCCTCAGTTTTGATAATGTAACTCCATAGGCCGGATTCATAAAGGTTACCTCAAAGTGCACTCTTAGTGTAACCTTTCTGAGTGAATAAACTGCACAAGAGTTGTGGCAGGGCTGTTCTTGAATTCAGAAATTGTACACATATTGTACACTTTAATGTAACCGTTATGAATCTGGCCTTATATTAAAATTGAGATTATACCAAATTATCTATTGTCTTTCTCTTTCCAATAGTTGCCCATGTATAGATATGATAATTCTCCCAAACTCATTTCCAAGCATCAGATAGAATAACTACGCTTTCTGAGAAGAACCACCTTTCTAAACGTTGCCCTCTGAAGGACATCATGAATGTTTAAGTAGACCTGAAATCAAGGTGATATGATCTGTATATGGTGTATTAAATTCTACCATCAAGATACTCATAATCTGCTATTTTGAGGTCACCATCCATGTTTTCTTAGCTCTTCTTGCCAATGAGGAGAACATGTGTATACAGTCTGCCATCTATTCATCTAATTACAATGTCCTGTCCAAGTCATGGCGTCTCTGCTCCTCCAAGTTTAGATTTACATCATCATGCTTTGAGTCTGTCCTTTGCAGAGAAGATGATGCTCTTCTTGTTTTATCATGTCCCAGTTTCCTTGTAAACGACATTATGTGTACCTAGTGTTCATGATTAGCAATATAATGCAATTCCTTAAGTATTGCTATATCAAGACAGTATTCTTCCATCAGTTCTAATAATTTAGCTATGTTTGTGCATATGAGTTGACATAATTATTCCTGACTACACATTTCCTGTTAGTCTTGTCCTTTCTTTACCTTCTTCTTGTGCATATTGTCTTTATATTTTCCCCAGTAGTCATTTTGTCTTCTCTTGTAGATGTCCATCTGTTAATATTGCCTTAAATAGATACTGAGTGTTTCATCTGGGTTAAGCCAAGGCTTTACTGATCATGGTTTATATGCCTTCTTCCCGATTATATTGTCTGTTGGTGATTTTTTCATCCTATCACCGATGATCATTGTCGCCTTGATAACAAATGTAGCTCACCATGCTAAGATAATTACCATCTGGTCATTGCTTAAATAAAGTCAGATATTAGAAGACTTAAAAATCAATGCCACTAAGTCAGAAACTCTATCAACACCAGATCTCAGGACACAAGAATGAAAAAACTTCTAGTTAAATGGAATGCGACTACTGGTTATATTTTCTTGTCTTTGTCGGAAGAGATATAAAATGTAAGGATTCCATGCCTGTCCTCTTTAAGTATGTATGACTAGACACTGCATGTCCTTAAGAGCAAAGAAACTTACTAAATGAATCACTTTTAAAAAAGTGGGTTACTAGATCATAGTTTACAGAAAAAAAGATGTCTTCTTCTTTATTTCTCATTATAACAAACCATGGGTAGTCATATCACATTTTGTTTTATTACACAACAAACAAAGCAATTCTTATAGCTCTTATTTATCTGATTATTAGATTATTTGATAGTTAAGCTGTGGACTATATATGACTGAAAAATCCACAGTATACTTTCCCTTGAAAATGTATTTGCATATTACTCATCCTCAGAATTCAACTCTTTTCATTTAGACAACATTAAAATCAGACCCTATTAACTTGTCCGCTGCCATTTCTAGCCTTCTTCATTGTCTAAGTATGACTAAGGCACTTTCCTTTTCTAGGTCCACCTCCATTGCTGGCTTTTTTTCTTCCATCCAATAGTGCAACATCTAATTTTGTGAAATGAGTTCTAACATCCATTTGTAACCTACTATTCTCAATGAATCTGTATTTGGCCATCATTTAGAGCTTTGCAGAAACAGATTGTTTTTTTTCCCAGTTGTCAGTTCTCTTTAGGATGATGACCTTATTAATATTTTAATTGTTTATTGTGTTATATCATATCCTCCTTGGTGTGTTACTATCTTAGCATCCCACGCACAACAACAGACAAAGTTTGGTTAAAAACTAAGCAATCAGTCTGAAGTCTATTACAAGTTTAGTCAATAACCAGACAGTGTCCAAAGGTCAGAATCACACCCTGTACCTTCTGACTGTGAGATGAAAATGTTAACTATTATGCCAACCCTACACCTGCATCTCATATTCAATTTATACCAAGTAGCTTGAACGGCAACTAGAATTCCCTCTTGGTGTTTTCTTCCTGAGATGAAGCATTTTCCATTCGTGGTTCCTTCAAGATTCAGGCTAGAGACACATAATCTAAAAACTACAGTTACGTGGATAAATAGCCTTTACCACTCCCAGTTGTTCCCTGGTATTGGACTTAGCATCATATAACATTCTGATATGTTAACAAATGTGGGCTTATGTGTTTGCTACAATGCATCCCTTTAAGTGATGTCAGCAGGTGAACACCTCAGTACTGAAGCCATACGTTTTCCTGAAGCATGCAGAGTTGGAGAATGAGAAGTAGGCACTTTTTTTGCACAGAAGGTAATATATTTACCCCACCCCCATCTCAACATCTATCTGTTATTTTTATCTGAGACAGAAAAGCAGAGATGAGCATTAACAGTAGGACAGAAGAACAGACATGAGAATTAACAGAGGCCCAGTGCTTAATATTTTGTTTTCTTATACATTTAGCAAATGCTTATACTCATAATAATAAAGTGAAGTGCAGATGTATTGCTTATTATAATTTATACTGTCTGTGATGATTTTTGTAATGATCATTTCAATAACATTTACACTCTTTCTTATAGTAAGTGTATAGTTCTTTTTGACACTTTTAGCCTATAAATAGGACCTTCTCAGTCAAGTATAATGTAGTATCTCTGTGACCCCACTGATCTATAAATGCAGATTTAAATAAAGTCTTTGCACGCATCCTTTATTAGGGATGCTGACACACCAGCATCCTAGTTATTGATACTGTCAAATGATTTCAGTCATTTATCTGTATTTAAGGATTTAGTGTGCTGTTCTTTTTTAGGAGAGACGGTTTGGTTCTTTCCCACTAGAAATGTTCAATGGTCATCCAATGTCTTGTCAGGGGTCAATCTTAGTATATGGCTTCAGTTGTTTCTGAGCTGGCAGTCATCACTTGTAATGGTATTGTCTGGAGCAGCATAGCTTTGTCAGTGTTATGATCTCTGCCTCATAGCTCCACAGTCCAGAGTTTTGTTTTCACTCCCAGTCACTGTTTGTGTGGGGTTTCCATGTTCTTCCTTTGTTTGCATAACTTTCCTCTTAGTTCTCCTACGTCCCATTAACAGTTGGTTCATTTGGCTGATTTAAACTATTGATGTGTTTATTTACCTCTGTCCTTCTGCTCTGGGTTATAGTTGAATGGGGTCTGAGGACCAGTTCACTTACCCAGCTAAGAAATAAATAAGTTAAATAGAAATCATGCCTTTTAGGTGATTTTTCCAGGACTGCAGTCAAGTAAAAGATTGTAGACCATTCAGTTTGTTGAGAACTTATTAAATGGTTCGTATGCCTTCTGCATGTCCAATATACTGTATCAGTGCTATATCATACAGGCCCAGTTCTTGAAGTGGTCAGGCAAAGTTACTCCTTCTCAGTTCTGTTGTATGCACTTAAAACTTATTGCCCTATAGTAAAACTTCTTAATGGTCTTTAATTCACAAATTGAAACTTTGTTTTTTTACCTTCAGAACACACATTTGTTTTCAGTAAGTTCTGCCTGGTGAGCAAATTTCTCTTTGAGAATAGCATTGCTGACATTGCGTTTGTGGTTACATAAGTGGTTTGACAGTATGTGGAGAAAAAATATATTTTCTGCATTACAGGAATTTATACCATTAGGGGTCATAACATCAGAGCCATAGGAAGGGCAGAGCAGAAGGAGCAGCAACCTTGAGTGCCAACTTGTAGGGGTACCAAACAGAATGAGACTTTCTGGGTTTTCATTGCTAGGATCATTAGTAATACATAAAAAACTAAAAAAAAAAAGTTGGAAAATTAATAAAAGGATCCGAGAACATACAAAACCCACCTTTATTAAATAAAATATTGAGCTCTTTCATCCTTGAAGCTAGGGACTTCATCAGAATAAAGATTATTATTCTGATGAAGTCCCTAGCTTCGGAGACAAAAGCGCTCATTACTGGGATCATGACTGAGCTTGCAGTAATGACAGCTTGTAAACTGTCACACATTTTTTTTTCTTTTAAATGTATCAACAAGTTATTAAGTTGCTACAAAGTAACTTGCTGCTTCCTATAAAAAGACAGTAAGACAGTCCACAAGCTGTCATTAAATGATCACAACAAGGTTGCTTAAAGATGGTGGAGGGTGACAGCTCTGCATAGTTTTCCAAGTTTTCTTGAATGTTTCTATAAATATTTCATCCACTTCATTTATGGCAAAGTGGTGAAATGAAGACATAAAATATTTCACATAATTTTGCTTCATAAACATCTTACATTTTTCTGATGTGAATCATAGCTTGTCATCGCTCTCTCTCTCTCTCTCACTGTCTCTCTTTGTTCATGCACGACATTCCTTGTAAACATTACCTTTAATGCCGATATTGTATTTCAGTTGTTATTGTCGGGCAGATGTTTTTAGACCAATTTGAATGTGTATCTCCTAAAGCAAGGAAAGCTGCTTTGAAAAAAATAACTTGAAAGGCCACTCTAAGTGTATTGTTATGTAGCAAGTGTTCATTCCTAAGGGTGCAATATGCTGCTGGTGATGTATTTTGAATTATTTAAGTAGTTGAAGTCTACTTGATCTTCACTTTCATTATTTTTGCTAAGCCATCACATATAAAAAGATTTAATTTTTAACATTCCTGGGTGCTCTTTGTATATAGTATTCAACACTTTGAGATATACATTGGCTAAAATTAACATTCTGGGTATGTATGGAAAAATTCTTTGATGTGCAGTTAGATGCCTTTTTAAAACACTAAAAGCAGAGCGTATCAAGTTATCACCTGTAGGCAATATTTTTAAAACAAGTGTATACACTTAATGACAGAACAATATTATTCTTAGTTTCCCTAGATACAACAGTGGTCATCTTAGAAAACTGCTTCTGTTGATTTTGCCAGGCTTGCATAATCCTGGCTCACTAAGAAATGATTCAGTCTGACAGGGAAATGCCCATCTCAGAGATTACAGCAGGTGATACAAAAACAGTGGTTGCCAAATAAGGTTTTCTGCTTAAATTCAATGAAAGTTACTAAATAAAAAAAAAAAAAAACAATTTCACATAGTCCCAACATAAAACCGTTATGACTCACTTTTGTACTGATGTCATGCCCTATGGTAGTAACAGAGGACTATAGCATTTTAAGTTGTAGACCTAACCTGTTAAAATGAAGATGGCCATGGAATAAAATTGTATATGTAAGCTTTATATCACCTACCCTCAATATTTGTATATACCACATGAGCTTGTTACATATATGGCTGTACCATAGCTCTCAGCCTCTTAGTACAAAACAATCTGGACAAAACCAAAAATAATGAGGGGACAACACCCCAAAAATAGGGACACATTTTAAACTTTGCTGTTATAAACTTAGAAAGTTGCTAGAATAAAAGGTCTTGTGTTACCACGCATTTTCTGCAGGATATGAAGTCTGAAACTGAAATTCCTGTCATTATTTAGTTAAGTCAGCCCTCACTGATTTGCCACAAAAGCAAGAAAACCCAAGATTTTATGAGGAACAGATAAAAAATATGAGGCAAAAATCTGGCCATTCTGTAAAAGTTTGGACAGTTGAGATGTATGGGCTGTATGTAATTACAGCACATGTAGGATACACATCCAAGACTGCATACTAATATGTGGAATTGTTCATGTCACTACCTGAACATTTAATGTTTGTTAGATTTGCACAGAGTAAGGACTGTTGTGTCCTATCATTGTAACACATGACTTGTGCTTTGTTTAATTTCTCCAAGTGTTTTGAGTTTCTAATGGGAATGGACCCCGTTCCCAAGTCAGGGTATGATGCTAGTTCATGAAATTAGTGTTGTTTCTGTGTTTGATATTAGCCAAGAGTGCTATTTGTAGCACCTACAATGTCTCCAGAATTGCCTTCTGCAGTTAATAGATGGTTATATGTATCGGTCACACATTTAAATACAATTGCAAATTCTGTTTTAGTAGACCTTTGGCTCTTACAACTGCTGGAACTGTCTGGGTATCTTTTTTTCCACATGCTCACATTTCTGCTTGCAAACCCCGATATTTTATGACATTCTGTCTCTCTGTACACTGCAATCACTGGCTGTAGCAGTTTCAATGGTCAACACTACTTTTGTCATTTTTCATACACTACTGGATCTGTTTTTGTTGCATCTATTTTTGAATGGCTGGTAATGATTGATCCCATGTGATATAAACGTCACCATTCTCTATAATGCTTTGTGGCTCATGTTTGCAATGCTTCTCAGCTAGTTCTAGACTGTAGTGTTTGCACAATCCCTGGTGTAGCAGTCGTGCCACACTATTGTGGTTATTAGAATACAGATCCTCTGCCATGAATGTATCATATCCAGCAACAAGATGTGCAACTATTTCCAGTTCTGTTCTGCAAAAACCACATTTGTTTCTTTCTACAGTGTTTTCAATGAATTTTCTAAACCAACATGTACATAGCCCATGTTCTCAACTCACCGTTAGTAGCCTTTCATCTTTTGATTTATTCATATCTCCTTAACCATCCCTGTGTCAAATTGTGGTTACCATGAGGATGTTTCACAAGATATCTCTACTTGGCACTATGCTTGTGGACTTTCCAATCTGTAACACCTCACTGGTATGATTGTAGACAGATACAGTTGATGACCATCCATGAATACATGTAATGCTGCACTTTAAACATTGCTGTCATTGAACAAGATATTGGTAATACATGCAATAATACACATGGCATGAACAATATGAGCATTTCATTATAATGATTTTATTAATCTGAGGTATTTGATAAGTACTGCTGTCCTATTGCCCTGTGATTGTACGTTCGTATACATTAGTGATGACAGAATGATGAGGGGAGTGATTGTCTAGTAACTGCAGCAAATAATAAGGTTCCTGTGAAGCTGTGGCAGAATGCTACTGGTACCGCATTCCACATGAGTATGACCCACACATGCTGCTCATGTATTATGGAGGCGTTGCTTGCTGTAATGAGTATTTTTCCTATATCCGGGTGGAGTGCAGTGGCCACATTATAGATGCTGTAAAATATTTTGCCATCAGCATGTTATTTCTGCCCTAACTGGTACTTGGTGCATCTGGCACTGATCTGTCCTTAGTCACTGCTGTAATGACATATTGTCTGCCCTTGTCATAATGACATATGACATGGAACATGTCAGTCACAAAGTTTACCATTTCAATATCAGAGAGGTATTTAGTGACATTCCATTAATACATGTATAACCACTGCATCAAATAATAATTGGCATGACTGAAGATGATTCTGTGATTCCTGCACAAAACATTCAGTCCATGTAGGACACGTGTCTACACTGTCCCATAGGCAGAAAAGCAACAGAGTTTTCCCTGCATGGTATAATATTTAAATATTTGGCATATAATATTTCAACAGCAAATCCTCTCTGATCATTCACACAGTACAATACCAGATGGCGAGGTAAACAGATCACCCATACCACAAGTGCCTACATGTGCTAAGTATATTGGGTGTAGCGAATGAATGTGTGTGTGTGTGTGTGTGTGTGTGTGTGTGTGTGTGTGTGTGTGTGTGTGTGTGTGTGCGTGTGTGCGTGTGTGTGTGTGTGTGTGTGTGTGTGTGTGTGTGTGTGTGTGTGTGTGTGTGTGTGTGTGTGTGTGTGTGTGTGTGTGTGTGTGTGTGTGTGTGTGTGTGTGTTGAATTATATCAGTATTTATTTTATTTTCTATTTGGTCATACTTAAAAGACAGAATTTCCTGTTACATCAGGCATTAAGTCTATAGTCAGAAACATGTTGTTATAGTGGGAGAGGCTTGACTACATTGGTGCTTTTCCATATTTCCTCACGTGATTTAAATTTGCATTATTCCTGTATACAGCAAAGAAAGCTTGCCAGTATGACATCATTTGAACACTGGTTTATATTAGCAGATGCATGTGTCACATGTCTCTATATTACACAGTTTGTTTCTTTTCTCTGGGAGTCAGAAATGGTGAACAACAGTCAACAACAGTGTTGGCGATGGTGAACTACAATTATCAACACTGTTGAGGATAACATATGTGTTTGCAGACACTGTGTGATCAATAAGAAAAACGGCTCAGGAAAAATGCCAGCATCCACAAACAAGTATTTAATAAAATCACACAGGCATACACTCAGGCAGCAATATTCATCTGATGCTGTGTAGTTGGGACCCTGGACAATAGTCTGATATTTTGTAACAACCTGGAGGAACTCAACACTTCATATGTTTGTATAGTAGGGCAGGCGGTGGCATGTGTTACGTTGCACCCGGATGTACAACCTGCTTCATTAGAAATGTGTCCCAGGTTTTGATATGTAGAGCAGGGTGATGGTTGGTGAGGATGATGATGATGATGATCTATTAGCAGTTTTTACCTCTAGAGATGCAGTCTCTAATGCACAAAATGCATAACATATTTAAAATCAATTCTTCATTATTAGATCAAATAGACTTAATTTGACATAACAAAACTGAAGTGGGCAGTTAATAAAATCACTAAATTTGAATGGATCAACATTTAAAAGCCGAGTCACCTGCCAGTCTTAAGATTAATGAGGAACTAAATGTAATACGTCCAGCAGTGATGATAAAATATGTTTGCCCTCTTTGCCACTTCTGCACTATGCCCTTAACTTCTACTTCATTGTCTTATCCATTTTTTTTTACTACAGTTGGTTTATCAATTGGTTGCCATGGGCCAACAATCTCACCTCAGTAGTATTATCTTGAGTTATATAAATAAAACAAGAAACAGCAAGCTACCCTTGTGTAGGCTAAATAGGAGATCTCTAGACATTTATAGATAGATACTCAGCTATCCTGCCAGGTGATCAAATGCTTTAATCCTGGTTTCCCAAGTTTGACCACATCTTGTCTTCTTTCTGTTCTCACTGCACTGTGAACATGATATAATGGTATCATGAATCATAGCTGCTGGGAAGAGCCAAAGCTACCTGGAGAATAAAAGGCATGCATGTATTATTTCCAACAGATGCATATTTGTACAACATACTGCATTATTTCTATCTACTGTATAGTTATCCATCTCCTTCTCAGCCTTGTATTGCTGTATGATATTTCATTGCTTTAACTTAAATGTCATGTTTGACTTTCTCTATAGATTAGCACAACTCGCGTTAATACCCAGTAGTCTATCAGCTGCTCCAAGTGCTGCCCGTGTCTCACATTTTTAACTGTGAAAGATTCAGTCCTATTTGATGTTCTCTATCTTTGCAATGCCACTGGCTACTAGGGACCTAGATCTACATCAACAACTAAGCAAGACTTGGTGGAATAGGTTCCTAACTAAACATATTTACAATCTATGGAATAAATTACAACTAAAGGTCAAATAAAACAATATTTTAGCTACTTTTAAGGCAAGTCTTGATGACTGAATGGGTAGACACAAGTTTACATCAGGTTATTATGTATGACCCTGCAGCCGGGAGGTGAGGATTAGTAATTACTTCAAAAGGGTGACAATAACTTTTAAATGTGGCTACTTAAAGGTGTATGTAGCTAGGCATCTTAAGTTTCCCATGATCATTTGCCTAGTACTGTACCTATGGTTTTCTAAATTCCTGTAGCTATGTTCTGTGCTGTGTGAATGTGTTATCTAGCATGGCTTGAATGTGTGTGTCATATAACGCATTCCACTCTGTTGTCACATACTCTGAAGTGTGCTCAACACTACATTTTCTGTATTCGGTCTCATGTTCTTCTGTCATTTAGATATGCATCTTTCATTCTGACAAATCTATTTCTGACATTCATGCCTTTTAAGGCTATCATACTGACCAAATAGATATCAGTGTAATCTTCTTTAAGATACCTGGTGAAGGTAACTTGTATTATATGGTTGCACAGCATACAACCAAGGCAGCCCGCAGGATTTTTTGCAGGGGGGTGCAAACCCAGAGCCCCACCCACATAGCTCACCCCACCCCCTGCCAACACAGCCCCGCCCAAGTCCACCCACCCCAAGCCCCGCCCACACAGCCATTCCAGTGTCCCATTACTTGGCTATTTCTCCCCATTTACTGTAGACACTGTTCAAATCTGTGTGCATACTGTTTTATGCTTTAGTTCTACAATGATTACAGGCAGTTGGATTTAATTTACAACTTTTATTTCAAACATTATAGCCCAAACACTGAGACATTTACTAAACCTAAACAAAGCAATAGTCTTACAATGAAAACAGACTTGGCATTAAAGCTTCTCTACTTTTGAAACTCACATTCAATGAAACAGCATTGAAACCCACATTCAAAGAAAATGCATCTGGCCAGTGGCAGGTTATTTACCTTTAAACTGTTTTCAAGCAATAGGCATTTACAACTTTTATTTCAAACATTATAGCCCAAACACTGAGACATTTACTAAACCTAAACAAAGGTCTTACAATGAAAACAGACTTGGCATTAAAGCTTCTCTACTTTTGAAACTCACATTCAATGAAACAGCATTGAAACCCACATTCAAAGAAAATGCATCTGGCCAGTGGCAGGTTATTTACCTTTGAACTGTTTTCAAGCAATAGGCTCCTTGCACACCGTTAGGGCCATGCAAAAGTTATTTGATTTACCTGATTGTATTAATTATAATATATAATTGAATTATACCCTTGTATTATACAGCAGCACTTGTTTGAGTGACTCTGCTGAAGTAAAAGTAATCTGAATAATTCCACATTAAAGATATCTGAAACTAATGAATATGTTGTTGCTAGAAAACTGTATATTTCAGTGTTTCATCTACAAATTCAGTGCCTGTTGCCGTCAAAGAATAAATTGCCTATGAAGATGTTGTTGCTAGAAAACTGTATATTTCAGTGTTTCATCTACAAATTCAGTGCCTGTTGCCGTCAAAGAATAAATTGCCTATGTTAAATTAAAAAAATGGTAAGCTTGTATATTGCAATAGAAAATGGATGACAAGCTGAAAAACAGGTTCATAGTTATTAGGCATCTCATCCAAAGGAGGACATCCTGAGGACTGCAGCATACAAATGTATATGCTGTAGGAATAGAACCTCAAGCCTTTACATTAAGATGCAAGTATTCTACTTGTGGTGCTACTAACATAGCTTTAAAACTTTATACCACAATAGAGATACCATTTGCTAAACAAAACAGTTGCACATTGTAAATAGACTTGGCATGAGCAGCAGTGAACTTAGCTTCCCTTACAGTTCCTTGAAAATGCACTTGAAAATTCCACCTGTTAACTCTAACTTGGGCATTTCACTTTCCTCACAAACATACCACACCCCTCAAGGCCTCATCCTTAGTGCAAGAAATCTGGACAAAGCCTAAAATAAATAGGGACAGATTATAAATATGGCTCTCAGAAACTTAGAAAATTGCAAGAGTAACAGGATTTGTGTTAGTATGCACTAAATGACATGACATCTAAAACTGAAATGTCTCATTTAGCAACTTCAGTCCTTTTTAGGAGGAATATGGGGCAAAACTCTGGACAGCTGAGGGGTATGCTACCTCCCTCTTATACACACACCAAATAATTCTGGTCAGACAAATTAGTTCTGGGAAGGTTGCACTGAACGGCACCATGCTTGAGCTGAAATGGGTGAAATCCTGGTAGCCAGTGATAACTGATCTGCAGCTCAGCAATGTGGAGCATTAAAGCATTTTTAGCAGAGCATTGTTTCATCACTACCTATTGTGTTTGCACATAAGCTGTAGTTATTTTAAATATTTGCCTTTTTTGATTACTACAGAGTATATTTATCCACCAGAGCTATTGTGTTTTGACTTCATTGTGGAGCTAGTTGTTGCAGGACTTGGCTTTTAAGTAAGGTAGCAATGCTTATTTACCATATACCATTAAAGCCACCCTGACCCAACTACAAGTGTACTAACACACAGACACTGCTATAAGACACTGGTCTGCAATAAAATGTAATGAGCTTCTGAAAATACTGTAATCCTGTCCTTTTATTACAATGAATATAAGATACTTCGAAATAAGGTAAAAAAGCTCATAATCTTCGACCGACAAAACTACTTTACCACACTTCAAAATAATAAAATCAAACCCTCAGAAATTTTGGAAAGGTATCTCTACTCTACTTAACCCCAGCAAACCAGATACCCCTACCCCAGACCCAAACGCTCCTGACCAAGACTTGGCTACCCAATTTAACTCTTTTCATTGAATCCATTTCCAAATTAACGTCATCTTTCTCTAACACCACTACATTCTCCAAAACTCCCTTACCATCCCCAACCATCTCTCTACCCCACTCTGCTACTACTTCCTCATTCCCATCTACTAACTCCCATCCCTCCACTCCTCCTACTCCTACTACTTCATCAGCTTCATCTGCCCCTAATTCGCCCTCTTCACACTCCTTTTTTCTCATTTAAACCTATACCCACTTCTACTATAAAGAGATTCCTTATGAAACTGAAGCCATGCACCAATGCTCCTGATAACATCCCTTCTTACTTTCTTAGCAAAGCTGCTGAAGCAATCGCTTACCCTATTAGCATTTTAATCAACCGCTCTATCCAAGAATGTATAGTACCCCAAGTCTGGAAAAGGGCCTTTATCACACCTCTACATAAAAGGTGGCAACAACAACAATGTTACTAATTTCCACCCCATCGCTATTCTGTCCCCATCTCTAAACTCCTAGAAAAGTGTATCCAACTACAACTCCTTCCACATCTCTTAGATAATCACCTACTAACTCCCACACATGGATTCAGACCACATCATAGCACTATGACCGCCCTCCTCTCCTTCCTTGAAACTGTAAATAAAGCCCGTGACTCTGGCCAAATTGTTTCTACCCTACTACTCGACCTCTCTAAGGCCTTTGACACTCTCTCACAGCCTGTTACTAACTAAACTTTCTAAACTTAACCTATCTCCCTCCTCCTTGAACTGGTTCTCCAGCTACTTATCTAACAGATCTCAAGCAGTCAAATGGAAAAAGGCCACCTCATTTCTAAATACTCCTACTGGGGTACCCCAGGGCTCTATACTGAGTCCCCTTCTCTTCAATATATTTATAAATGATTTCCGCAACTCTATCCCATTCTCAGACATCATCCAATATGCCGATGATTCTGCTATTATCTGCGCTGCCACCTCTATCCCCTCACTCCTAAAACTGACTCAAGATGCTTTTACAACAACTGAGCAATGGATGAAAAGGAATCACCTAGCCCTCAATGCCTCTAAAACCAAATTAATGTTATTCACCCCTTCTAAGGCAACTTCTTTCAATATAAACACATTCCACATCTCTAGACAAAATAATCTACCCCTGGAACTGGTGTCCGAGACCAAGTTACTTGGGGTCCAAATTGATAACCAGCTCAAATTCAACTCCCACCTACAGTTGAATATCAAGAAAATCCATCAAAAACTAGGTATGCTTTACCGACAAAATCATTACCTTACACCTGCTACCAAAATCACCCTCTACCTCATTTCTTATCCCCTCCCTTCTCTATGGAGCTCCACTCCTAACTAATCTACAGACCTCTCTGAAAACACAACTTTCCTCTTGCTACAACAAAATTGCCAAGTTCACTACCAACCACAAGTCCTCCACCCACCACTGTTCCTCTCTCCAAAAACTAAAATGGCTAGAGCTACCCAGTTATCTCACATATACTCAACTAAATCTTGCACATAAGCTCATTTTCAACCCCTCCCTTTGTCCCTCCCTTTCATCAGCCTTTAAAATGCACCTTCCTGCTAGAGTATTAAGGTCCAACAATCAAAATCTATTAGAAGTCTATAAACCAACTCGTCCCCCAGGCAAAAATCTTCTGTCTTATGGCCTTGCATGCCTTTGGAACTCCCTACCACCTTCCATTCGCACCACCCCCAACCATTTTATATTTACAAGATCTCTTCACTCACATCTAGTATCCCAGTGGGAATGCTCTTGCTCCCACCCCACATAACTAACACTTGCAAACTCCATCTTCTTTCTTCCTCTGTTTCCTCCTGCAACTTTCCTAATTACCCACCCTAACTCATACATATTATTATTCCTACAATAAATCAGAAAGAATATACTAGGCCACACTTCCCAAGTATTGCTTCCCTAATACGTTATTGCTTCTCAGTACTTTTGTGCATTGCTTCCTAATATGTTATTATTCCTCAATATTGTCATGAAATGCTTCCAAATATGTTGTTATTTCTCAGTGCTTTTGTGCTAAATTTCCCTTTAGTCTGTATTACCTATTAATTTCATCACTAGATTGTACTCGCTCTAGTTTTTGTTGTATTATTTGCTAATTGTTTTTTCTTGTATGATTAACTTCTGTGTAATTGTATAATTTGTATATCTATTAATAACCTACTTAGTTTTGGAGCTTTTCTCCCCAGGACTCCATTGAAAACGGGTTCATTTGGCCCAATGGACTATCCTGGCAAACCAACTGCAAATAAAATACTGTCATATGCATTTCAATACCCAAGGCTTATACATTATCTAGTCATGTAAATATTCTCTGCATGGCAACAACGAAATGCTGGTAATTCTTTAACAATATACTTACTAAAGCTTACTTGCATCTTACAATATCCGACAAGCTTACTAAAGCTTACTTGCATCTTATAATCTCCGACAAGCTTACCTGATGTTCATTAAACCATGGCTACTTAAACAGAGCAACAGGGCACTGTGACAGCATACACTTCCAGAATAAGAAGCATAAATCAACAGTACAAAAATCTGATAGAAAACCAGAACATTTTGCAAAATCAAGTACAGATTAAAAGCCACGGTCGTATTTGTGACCTACTTTGGATGGGGGAATACTCTGCACACTTACACTGCATAACTGCTCCTTGCCTTCCATGGACACATCCAGAGCCACTACAATGGGGAGTGGGGTGCAATAAGTATGTCACAATTTGAAATGTCTCTGGCTGACAGTGATGGATCTGACACTCATACCTCTCAACTTCAGAGCAAGAAATCTGGACAAAGCCATACATAGAACTAGAAGTGTGACAAACCCAAAAATAAGGCCAATTTTTAAATATTGCTCTTATAACTTAAATAGAACAGGTAGATCTTGCATTAGTACACATTTTCTGAAGGGTATGAAATCTGAAACTCAAATGTCTGCCATTATTTTCTAACTTCAATCTTTAATGACTTGCCACTAATTTGCCAGAAAACCACAATTTTATGAAAAATGGACCAAAATGTGATGCAAAAATACCTGTCAAAAAAGGGACACCTTTTTAATATTAACAGTTAACTTGAAGCAGCTAACAAAATAAGAGCATCCACATGCATTTCTGAAGTAAAGGTAATCTATAAGTGATCATTACAGTTATATATAATTGTAAACCCTCCACATTTTCTTCCAAAATTGCCATTTTGGAGGAGGGATTATTATGGGAGAGCAACATTTTGAGACAGAATTGGGGACAATTGAGATGTTTGGATATTCCTAATCTACAAAGTGATTTGCACGTACCTCTCAACCTCTTAATGCAGGAAATCTGAACAAGGCCAAATATATTGGGGAACATACAAACACTACTAAAAATTGCTCTTGTATAAACGTAAAGACAGTCTTGCATTAGCATGCATTTTTCTGAAGGTTATGACATCTGAAACTCAATGTCTGTCATTTAATGGCTTCATTCCTAAATGATTTGTTAGAAAATCACAAATTTGAGGAACAAACCAAAAATAAGCAGCAAATATCTATTCATTCTGCAAAGATATGGACAACTGAGAGGTATAGTTCAACCGGGGCTGTTTGAGCTTGCCACCCCCCCTCACAAAATCATGGTCAAATGGAGCCTCCCCCCTGCAGCCATTCCAATGTCCCATTCCTTGGTTATTTTGCCCCATTTATCATAAACACTAATGTGCATACTGCTTTACTTCTGCGATGATTTAGGATTTCATTTGAAAGTTTTATTTTGCATTTTACAGCACAAACCCTAATACATATCTGTTAAAGCAATGCAGTCTCACAATGAAAATAGACTAACATTAAAACTTCTCTGCTCTTGAAACTCGCATGCATTGAAACAGCACTGAAACCCACTTTCAGAGAAAATACATTTTGCCAATGGCAAATATTAACTCTGGGCTGTCTACAAAATCATAGGCCCCTCGAACATAATATACACGTGCTCTTTGATACACCTTCCTGACTGTATTACATTATATTCCTTGCATAATACAGTACAGTTGTTCGAGGGCATTTTAAATTTATTATTTTGAACATTTTTCCAGTAAACAATGAAAAAAAAGCATCCACCAATGACAAAACTGCCCAATTCAGAACATTTCCATCATAAAAAGTCTACTCAAGTCCACCAGTATCAGTAAAAAATATACACAATCTCTGAAGTAGTAAACTCCACATTGAAAAAATTTGTAACTAATAAAGAGGTTGCTGCTAGCAAACACTTTATATGTCATTGTTTAGTCTACAAATAAAGTGCCTGTTACCCTTGAAGAATAAATTGCTTTTGTTGCATGCAATAAAAAAATGAAAAGCTAGTAATACCGCAATAGGGAATGGATAGCAAACTGTTAACAGGTTCATAGTTACTAGGTATCTTTGCCAAAAAGACTGCAGCATCCACCCCATTTACAACACAATACAGCATCAGCAATGCATTTACCTACTGTGGGAGTAGAACCCACAGCCTTCAGCATCTAAAGCAAGTACACTATCTGTTGTGCTATTAACAATGCAAGCAGACTAAACACAAGCAGCACTAAACTTTTGCTCCCCTGCAGCTCTCAGCTCCTTGTAAAATCTACTCGACACTCAGCTGTATCTCTGAACTTTTCAGCACAAGAAATCTGGAAAAAGCCAAAATTTATGGGGGACAAAGGCCAAAAACCAGGGACACATTTTAAACATTGCTTGTATAATGTTTGAAAGTTGCTAGAATAAAATGCTGTGTTACCACCATACATTTCACTGCCACATCTTGAACCCAGGGGACCCCGTGCAAAACAGTCAGAGCAACATACCACTACACCAAATCAACTGTTTTGTGAAAGAGGAAGACTGAAACTTAAATAGCTACCATTTAGTGAATTCAGTTTTCACCATAGCACAGCTGTCAACCTCTTAGCACAAAAGACCTGAACAAAGCCAATAATGGGTGACTACAACCACCAAACATTCAGTGAATTCAGTTCTCACCATAGCTCTCAACCTCTTAGCAAATAACACCCGGACAAAGCCAGTAATGGGAGAATATAGCCACCAAACATATTCAGTGAAATCAGTTCTTACCATAGCTCTCAACATTAGCAAAAAACCTGGATGAAGCCAATAAATACCTGAACAAAGCCAATACTGGGTGAATACAGCCCTCAAACATATTCAGTGAATTCAGTTATTACCATAACTCTCAACCCTAGCACAAAACCTGGATGAAGCCAATAATGGGGGGGGGGGATACAGTCCCAAACACTACCTAAACAAAGCCAATACTGGGTGATACAGCCCCCAAACATATTCAGTGAATTCAGTTCTTACCATAACTCTCAACCCTAGCACAAAACCTGGACGAAGCAAATAATGGGGGATACAGTCCCAAACACAGGGATACATTTCAAATATCCATCTTGTACACTTAGAAAATTGCTAGAATAAAAGCTTTTGTTACCATGCACTTTCTGAAGAATATGAAGTCTGACAAGTGTGTCCATTTTTTTTAACTTCTGTTAACCAGGAAAGTCTGACTTTGAAAAAAAAAAAAAAGCTAATTTTTAGCAGAGGCCCAGGGAGAAACACTCCAGACAGCCAAGAATAAAACCAGAGAACATGTAGCTGTCAAGCAACAAGGACACAAATGCAGAAACCACATATTTTATGAGGAACAGAAAAAGTAGGATGGAAAATCCTGCAACATTTTTACAAATGGTGGTGGGTAGGGAATTCAGGCTCTTGCCACCTGGGCCCAAAGTACAGGGTTCAAGCCTTATTCTCTACCCACCACCATGTACACCTGGGGCATTTTACACACACACACACACACACACACACACACACACACACACACACACACACACACACACACACACACCTCTACCTGAAAATGTCCCAGCTTCCTTCCGTTCGTTTCAGGTCCCGCTGCTTGCTAAGTGTCCTATCGTTTCAGGTCCCGCTCCCACTCGCTAAGTGTCCCAGGCCATCTTCTATTTGTTTCACATCCCGCCTGTGTGAGTTCCCGCTCACAAACCTCTAACTGACAGCGATGATGTCAGCATGCCTGCGACTGGACTATTCAGACTTCTTTCTTCTTAAAGGAGAACGTACGGAAAAAAAAAAAAAAAAAAAAACTTTTTTTTGTAATTATCTACTCTAGCCTTCTAGCTGATTCCAGGGGGGTGCAAGTGCACCCCCTTGCACCTGCCTGCGGGCGCCCTTGCATACAACTATCCAAATTTCTGCAGAATGTCCAGATTTGTACCTCATATGTTTGGACTGTTCCTCATAAAAGTCATGGTGTTCTGGCAAATCACTGAGAATTGAAGTCACTAAATAATGACATACAATTGAGTTTCAGACTTCGTATTCTTCGGAAAATGCATACTAACACAAATCCTGTTATTCTAGCAACTTTTAAAGATTATAAGAGCAATATTTCAAATCTGTCCCTAGTTTTGGGCCTTTGCCCCTCCATTATTTTAGGCTTTGTTCAGATTTCTTGTGCTAAGAGATTGAAAGGTGTGCATTGCTGAATTTTGGATACTTCTAGACACATTCCCACTAAAATAGAGAAAAGGAATGAAACCATCTATGTTGAAAAGCATAAGCAGTTCTAGGAGTGGTGCCACTGATTGTCTGTAAAGACCACCTCTTGTCAGCCTTGCAGTCGCTAGATACCCACATGACTGGGGTGTGTTGTCCAACAATATCTGTAGCCCTGTCATCCTATCATTGTGTGTCATGAACTGTTCTCATCACAATACCACAAAAGTCTGATTAAAGCACATGAAATATCTGGCATGCTAATAGTAGCTAGTGTTTTCCCAGCTGTCAGGAAACAGAAGGCTATACACGATATAGTTTCTCGCAAGACGAATCAGCTATAATCATACTGCAGTCAGGCCCATTACACTCATACTGCAGGTAGGCCCACTGCACTCATACTGCAGGCATGCCCACTGCAAAGTACAAGTGTCAGATATCTGTAAGATGGTGATCCTGTCATCTCTGTGCCGTTGTGTGACTTACTGCTTGGCTTTCCATTTTTAATAGATATGTAGCACATTTATTCATTCTCTGGTTATGCCATAAGTTGGCCAACATGGCAAAAATATATGACACAAAATGTAAACGCATTCAAATTATGCGACCTCTACCACTATCTCTGTAAACAATTTGGACATATTGATTTTTTTTCATAATATTCCACCATTTTATGCTGACTTATAATACCTATAAATCAGGCATCATATACATAGATATTACTTTGAAAATTACTATATTTTGCTGTCATTGGGCTGCCTGTGTACAATGTCCAAGCAACCTTTATGAATTGCAGTTTCAGTATGTGAAATCCTGACCCAGTCCAATGGTATGCATACGACAACAACTGTTTTAGAAATCGTACATAATCTCTGCTGTGCCTGAATACTCTGAACATAGAAAACATCAAGATGTTGATATGTATATCTATCTATATATATATAAGCCCCCTATTACGAGAGCGAAAGTCCGTTTAAGCGAATCCTTAAACGTCGACACATATTGCGTGAACCGGCATTACAGCGAATGTCCAAAACCACGAATTTGGAAAGGTCGAATTGCCATGGTTTGCCCGTCTGTGGTATAGCTCCATATGGTAAGTGTCCGATAGTTACGGACCTTAGGCTTAGGGTGCGGGTTAAGGTAAGTGCATAGATAGTTTATGTATGTAAGATTTATTGTAGGGTTAGGAGTAGGGTTTTGGTAAATGTATGTATGTGGATTAATTATTTTGTTTGTGTATATTTTCATAGGGGAAGTGTGCGGTAGTTATGGACCTTAGGGTTAGGGAGGGGTTAAGGATAGTGCATAGATAGTTGTGTATGTGGGGTTTAGTATAGGGGCTTGGTGCTTTACTTTAGGGGAGAAGTAGGGTTTGGTTAGGGTATGTATGTGGTTTATTTTTTATTTTGTTTGGGTAGGTAGTATGTAGTGGGTGGTGGGGTTGGCCGACTATGACAGTTCGAGATTTAAAATTTTGCGGTTTAGTGAGTTCGGTATTCTTGCGGTTTGCGCAATTCATGTCGGTGTTTTGGTATTTGTTCAAAAGGAGTTCCGCTCTGGTAATATAGACCCATATAGATATATATATATATATATATATATATATATATATATATATATATATATATATATATACAGAGAGAGAGAGAGAGAGAGAGTGAATGATAGGGATAGATAGATAGATAGATAGATAGATAGATAGATAGATAGATAGATAAGATAGATAGATAAGATAGATGATAGATAGATAGATGATAGATAGATAGATAGATAGATAGATAGATAGATAGATAGATAGATAGATAGATAGATAGATAGATAGATAGATATGCCATCTCAGATTGGCAATCTGCAGTGCCCCAATATATAGTGGAACTTTTCACTTGATTTTTGTTTTCTTAATCTGTAAGCCCTGCTGACCTCATTTTGAAACAGATCAAAGTATTTTTGTTGTTTTGCTCCCTAGTGTCCCCTATACTGCAGGTATAGGCTCCCTAGTGTCCCCTATACTGCAGGTATAGGCTCCCTAGTGTCCCCTATACTGCAGGTATAGGCTCCCTAGTGTCCCCTATACTGCAGGTATAGGTGTGTGCTTTGTTGAATGCCAAAGCTTGGTATGTGTCTCCAAATGCTACTGGTTTCCATTGAATGGATAATACACCAATGGGAAAGGCCTACAGCAAGGGTTCCTTGTTCTGTCTCCTCTGCACAGAACAGGATAAATGGTTGTTAGTCACGCTGTCTTAGTCTCTCTAACTGACTTCCTAAATCCAGAATTCTGCTTTAGTCCAGAACATTCTTAGCACAATTTGAAGTCCTGTCACTGGTACATCATGGCAGTAGTAGTCTTTGCGTTCTATTAGCAGGTCATCTCACATTTATTTCTGCTGTGAATTAAGCAGTCCTTGTTGAATGGATGTCTGCCACGCCAATGCATTTATTTTCTTTTTTTCATCTAGTCCACATTATTCAGTACTGTTTATGTTCCACAGAAGGGCAAATAACATGTTTACTGCATTTCTTGTTTTGCTGGTTAGTTATATATCTTGACATGATTGATAATGCTTGACCAGACAAATAAGCATTGTTATTAATCAATTAGGTCTGTATGAATGGCAACCTCTGTCTGTCTGTCTGTCTGTCTGTCTGTCTGTGTGTATGTAAAGGTATATTTTGTGTATCAGCCTCTTTTACTCATTTTTTGACTGTTGTATCCCTTTAAACAGCATTTAAAAATACTGATCGGATACTTCTACCATTTTATGCTTAAAGATTTTGATTTGAAGCACTTCTGAATTGCACTGCTATAGCAAGTATAATTATCTCTGAGTGTCATTTTATACACAGTACAATAAAATAGCTGTGCACTCGTTAATTTTAAATCTAATGTTTCTTTATATCTCGAAGGATGGGTTTATAAGGTCACACAGAAGGCTTGGACTGACAGTTATTCTATTAAATGTTTTCATTATTAAAAGCTCATGGAAAACATCAAACATTATTTAGCTCAATATATTTCTGCAAATTAAGAATTAAATGAGCTTGAAGTGGTATTTTTCCATATATTTATTTAAGGATAAGTAGGTCAGCAAAAAAGTATCACAGTTCAGCAGATTTCACATTATAATTTTGTTTTTAATTAAACCTCATATTAAGTAGTGTGCAAATAGGTAATTCTGCTCAGAGAATCCTCATTTCTGAAGGATAATCTATAGTTTTAATCATGCATTTTAGCTTGGAAAATGAGTTATAGTCTGAAGCTTTAACTCATCAGGAGTAACATTAGTCTTTATCACTTGTAATGACTGAAGGAAGTATTAATTAATGCATTTACTCTGCAAAAGTAGCATTGTTAAGTGATGTATAATGTCAATGATTTTCCCATTCCTTCAAGGATTTGTGGGTCACTTGGAAAGGATGCAATGTTTGCAAGAATTTATTTCAGTATCAATATACATTTAGCATCTTTTGGTTCAGAATGTCAATATTTTGTAAAGTAAAAAAAAACTGACAACTCCAGCCAATTTATATAACATTGGTTTGCAATGGGAAGGACATCCAATATAACACACACGCACACACACGCACACGCGCACACACACACACACACACACACACACACACACACACACACACACACACACACACACACACACACACACACACACACACATGCACGCACACATAAACGTGTGTGTGTGTGTGTGTGTGTGTGCGTGTGTGTGTATGTGTGTGTGTGTGTATATATATATATATATATATATATGTATATATATATATATATATATATATATATATATATATAAGTTTACTATTAAAATTTGAAATGAACTCCGACTGTACTATTGTCAAACACGGAAGTTCAAAAACGGTAATATTGATGACAAAAAAACAACCTAGGAATGGGTTTTAACATGGGTCGAGATAGGTGTTCAGTGTTATTCCGCACTACAAACATCTCCTCTATCTCGACCCATGTTAAAACCCATTCCTAAGTTGTTTATTTTTGTCATCGATATTACCGTTTTCGAACTTCTGTGTTCGACAATAGTACAGTCGATGGAGTTCATTTCGAAATTTTATATATATATATATATATATATATATATATATATATATATATATATAGATATATATATATATATATATGGATTCCCTTCACAAGCCCGAAGTTTCAAAACTTTGAACTTCAGATGGTCAAGACCATAAGACAGAAGTTTTGAAACTGAACATTTTGAATAGAGATTGCGGTACAGCGTGGAATGGGAAATTGATCATTTTCCTCACTGTAGTGCCTTCTTGGAGTTGGTATATTTATTTAACAAGGGGTGTAGGGGGTGCAGCCCCCCCTGCAAAAACATAACTTTTTTTTTTTTGTTTTACTTTTTCTTTTATTACAATTTCAAAGTTTAAAAACTTCAGTCTCATGGTCTTGACCATTTGCAGATTGAAGTTTTCAAACTTCGAGCTTGTGAAGTAGATCCATATATATAGCTGCCTTCAAGAAAGAGTCTTTGCTTAACCAGTTAACTCACCTAGCTGACAAACGAGTAAATTAAACTAAATTAAATGCTCTAATCAAAGTAGTTGGAAAGTGTCTATTTGTCATCCTTTAATTTACTACTTAGAAATACCGATGTAAAATATACTTGGGAGCCAATGTCAATAGGGTGATTCACAGTTCTAGTTGTTTGACTTTTAGATTGATTTAGGAAAAGGGGTAGCTGAATGATGACGCATGTCATATATGCTAAGCCTGTAGCCAGAGATTGTCTGATTAGTGTTCTACCACAGTACATACATAAATAAATATATAAATGAATGAATACATTTCAGTTTGATAACTGGATAACTGGTCTAGATGACAGGCCCTTTTCAGCCATGACTGAGGCACCATGATGCAAGACACAAACATAAAACTACACATAGACTAAAGAATACTCAGAGTTGAACACAGTACAGTAACAAAGTAGAGACAATACATTTGTATATTATTTAGAATTATAACTTCAAGTAATATTATTATTTACAGTATGCATACATACATACATACATAGATATAGCACTTTGTTTATATTTATGGTAGGTATTCAGCCAGTGATCACTTATTTAAAATATATTTTTAAAACAAAGATGTGTTTACAGCATGAGCTGTAAAGACTATCCATTGTCATGGAAACAAGAGTATTTATTGTCCTTAAACATTTTTATTTTTTAGTTTTTTTTTTTAAATAACTGAAGTGTGTCATGCTACTTCACTTCTGCAGGTAGCCAAATCCACATAGTTGGGGTAATGCTGTCTTCCCGACTATCTTCATTTATGTAATTAGACTCCCTGACATGCAATTTTTTTTTGGGGGGGGGAGGCAGTATCCCATTTTTAACAACTTGTAGATTTGACAGCAATGTAGATATTTGACTGTGTTTGACAGGTAGCCAGTTACACTACTGTAGAAGTCGGCAGTGATGAGTTCAGGGTTCTGCAAGAGAACAAATCTGCAGATTTTGTTAATAGTCATTAGTATTTTACACGTTTGAAATGGGATGTATGGTTCAGGTGGATACTGTATTTGTGTTTTAGAGATCAGCATATTTTTAGTTAAGACTTTACAAGTTGTTGGAGTGAGGAGGTATGAAATTTTATAGCACAGTTTTAGTTGGTTAGGTGTTTTGCTAATAATATCATCAGTATGCTTGGCCAACAAAAGAGTAGTGCCCAAGGTACTTCTATTTTATTATTAGCAATAATGGATTAATGGGTTGCCATCTGTATTAGGAACAATTAGATTAGGGGATTTAGTATTTTTTGCAGAAGAATCTGAGGGTATTGCTACTCAATGCTGGAAGTCTAAACCTCAAAATGCACTCACTCGAGGCACTCCTTAAAATGGAGAACATCGACATCTGTGCAGTGACAGAGACCTGGTTCAAGGCTCCAGAGATTACCCTTGCATTACCAGACTGTAATTCATACCACACCTTTCGGCCACCTAACCTGGACCGAAACACTAAAGGCGGAGGCGTGTCCATATTAATTAAGGATATCCACACCTCCAGGCTAGTTGCTCCACATAATGCATCCGAGATTATCCAAATGCAACTAACTCTGGGCAAGACCGCAATCCAAATTG
The DNA here is from genome assembly GCF_019279795.1 of Protopterus annectens. Lineage (NCBI taxonomy): Eukaryota > Metazoa > Chordata > Ceratodontiformes > Protopteridae > Protopterus > Protopterus annectens. The sequence goes on from NC_056746.1 coordinate 27,718,601, forward strand.
TAGCTTGCTACCGATCCCACAACATGCCCCAGGATTCCCACTCCTCATTTCTTGATACACTGGAAAATATTAGGGTACAACCTAACACCCTAATAATGGGCGATTTCAACTACCCCACCATTGACTGGGAAAACTACTCATGTACCAACTCTTGTGCTCAACGTTTTCTGGAATTCATAAATTCCAATGCCTTGGATCAACTTATCCGCACCCCTACCAGGGGCAGCAATATCCTAGACCTGGTTATTACCAACATGGGTAACCGGTGCTCCACACCAGAGGTCAATTCCTTGTTGGTCAAATCCGACCACAAGCTAATCACCCTAAACATCCACACCCCTCCCCCACCCCCGATTAGGGAAACCACAGTAAAAAACTTCTCCAAAGTCAACTTCACGCTTCTTAAGACAGAAGTGGCAAACTTCACGACACCCATGCTGATGGACAATAGAGGTATGACTGCTGAATCCTACACAAATGCACTTTATAAGTACTTACATGAGTGCATGGATCGTGCAATCCCTAACAGAACCAAGATGCTATACTCCAAAAAAAGGAAGCCAATCTGGTGGTCCCCTGCCATAAACAAACAGAAGAGAGAAACTGTTGCAAAAAAGAGTAAAATCCCATGATTGGAGAAACTCCCTGGTCAGCCTCAGTAAGAAGCTGAGATCCCTCATAAAATCCTCCAAAACTAGTTACGAAAACAAAATCACCACTGACTCTAAAGACAACCACAATGCATTCTATAGCTATGTCAAGAATCTCAATGGCAACACTCAGATCTGCTCTGAGTTACAGCACAATGGCACTAAATATACAGAACCAACTGATATTGCCAACATCCTGGCAGATAGGTTCAGTGCTAACTTTACCCCCCTGTCATCCCCTAAAGGGCCCATCTCTATACCAGAAGAATGCAAAGTTCCTGTAATCACGGTGGCACAGGTAAAAAACACACTATCTACAGCCAAAAACACAGCATCCATAGGACCTGACAACATCCCAGGCTGTGTTCTACATGAACTACAGAACAAACTGGCACACCACCTAAGTACCATGTTCAATCATAGCCTCACCTCAGGCTATGTGCCCACTGAATGGCACACAGTGACGGTTATCCCACTCCACAAAGAGGGAGCCACCATGGACCCCGGAAACTACCGCCCCATTAGACTAACGAGCCTGGTCTGCAAGGCTATGGAATGTATCATCATGGAACTTATAAACAATGACATTGGTAATCTCCAAACTCTAGACCCCACCCAGTTCGGGTTTGTAAAAGGCAGATCATGTCTCCTAAACCTGATAGACTTCTTTGAAGCAGTCTCCAAAGATGTAGATGAGGTTAAGGTGGTTCACACAGCCTATCTAGATCTCGCCAAGGCTTTTGACACCACCCCCACTCCGGAATTATAGATAGACTCACTAAACTAGGTATAAATCCCTATGCCACAAGATGGGTTGCCAACTGACTCACTGACAGAACCCGCACTGTGAAAGTAGCAGACTCCAAATCCAACTTCAGACCAGTGACAAGTGAAGTACCACAGGGTTCAGTCCTGGGTCCTCTCCTGTTTGGTATCTACTTCTCTGAAGTACAGGCTAACACAGAAAGTTTTTGGCTAATGAAGTTCACAGATGACTGCAAACTAGGAGCCATAATCAAAACTCCAAAAGATGTGGACATCCTACAAAAGGGCCTCGCTGAGACAGATGCCTGGTGTCAAAGCCATGGCTTCAAGCTCAATGCCAAAAAGTGCATTGTCATCCCTTTTGGTAAAAACTCCATACCCATGAAGTACCACATAGGTGATAGTCTACTTAACACCGAAAGTGTGATAAGAGACCTTGGGACACAGGTGGACGTAGTCTCTCCTTTGATAATCACATCGCCACAGTAGTCAGGAAATCCTTCTATGTGGCACATCTCATCACAAAAGGTTTCTCATCCTGGAAAAAAGAGGTCATTGTTCCCTTTTACTTGTCACTCATTAGATCCATTATAGAGTACAATGCCCCTTTTGGTATGTACCTCACAAGACATCTACAACAACTGGAAAGGCCGCAGAAATACCTCACAAAGAGGATTACCGGCCTCAAACAGATGCCCTATGCAGACCGTCTCAAACAACTGCAGCTTTACTCCATCGCATATCGCCTACTCAGAGGTGATCTCTGCCTAACACACAAAGCTATGTCATGCCCAGACCTTTTAGACATGCTCCACTTAAAGAAATCCCAATCCCTATGAGCTACACGCTCTAGGGACCTAAATCTTGTTACCACAATAAACAGAACATGCTGGAGGGATAGATTCCTGTCCCAGAGACTTCCCATACTCTGGAACAAACTACCTATCTATATCAAACAAAGCTCTTCATTAGCACTCTTCAAGAAAAATCTTGATGATTGGATGGGAGATAGGAAATTCACCCTGGGGATCACTTCTGTGGCTCTGCTCGACAGTGGCACAGGAAAATAATTTTCTTGGGTGGCGAAAGCCAGGGTACCTTTTGGCTAGGCTTATATAGGCCCTAGGGCCAATAGCCTAGTACCTACCTATGAACCTATGAACCTATGAATGCCAAATGTCATTACGCTTGACTTGCGGGGACTGATTAGGAATATATTTTCATTCATTCAGTGGCATAAATCTGTAAAGCTAGATTGTAGTTCTATTGATGGGTCAAGGTGTTGTTATATGATTCAAGTAGTACTAAATCTGTATAAAGGGCAAATGAGGCGGAGAAGGTCAGCATATATATATATATATATATATATATATATATATATATATATATATGTGTGTGTATAATTTATGAATATGGAAAATAACAATGGACCTAGGGAAGATTCTTGTGGAACTCCCATGTCAATAGTTCATATAGCCAAAAGGCAGGTTCCTAGGTTTAATTGGAATGCTTTGTTTTGGAGGTAACTTTGGAACTCTCTCACTGTATTTGGGCTAAAACTGGATTTTCTTGGTTTGTAAAGGAGCTGGTTATGGTTTACTGTTTCATATTCTCTTGTCATATAGAGGAACAGACTTATGAATCATTCATGTTGACATAAATGGTGTCAGTGGCTATGTCTAATGATGTCATGGTGCAAAATGAATTTCTGAAACTGTGTTATTTAACACAAATAAGTCCATATTTGCTTTTGTAGGCAGCCATGGTGGTGCAGCAGTTAACATTGTCACCTCACAGCAAGAGGTTCTCTGGTTCGATCCTCTGCTGGGGTGCCTTATGTACAGAGTCTGCATGTCCTCCCTGTGGTCGCGTGGGTTTTCTCTGGGTGCTCTGGTTTCCTCCCACATTCCAAAGACATGCTTTAGGTGGATTGGACACTCTACATTTGTCCTGGGCATGAGTGTGTGCATGTGTGTGCCTTCCGTGAAAGGTTGGGTGCCAGGCTGGCAACTCGACACCATAAAACTCTACTGCCAATCATGAGTGGACAGGTGATCTGCTGTGGTGACCCCTAACTGGGAAAAGCCAAAAGAAGAAGTCCATATTTGTTTTTGTGATCCTAGAGTTGTTTTTACATACATTTTAAAAAGATTTTCATGTAGGACATATAAATCCTTAAGGTTTTCATTTTTAGCGGAGGGAAATGATATGTGATTGCTTAAAGGTTGTGGGGAATATAGATGTGGTTAAGGAAAAGTTGAAGATATGAGTGAATGGTCCTGCTACAAAGGGAGCTGACATTTTTTTGAAGTTGGGTTGTAGCTTTGAGAGCAAAGACTTGGCTTTTTCATTTATATTGAAAAGAGCTGTTATGCCTTCTTTAACAGTGAATTGCTTAAAGTAAAATTTTGGGGTGTAAGCAGTTAAGGTGTATAGTTGTGAACATTGAATTTGGAAGTCTTGTGTTGCATTGCCAATTGATGACAGGATTTGAATATGGATGTAGTCTTCGATTAGGTCATTAATAGTGTGAACATGACAGGCAGTTTGTTTAGTCTTTAAAAAAGCTAAGGCTTTCTGTTGTCTTATTGGCTGATTCTGAAAAGTCAGTGGTGCTGCCTGTTCTAGACTTTAATTTTTTCAAACGGTGTTTTAAGCTGGAGGCTAGTGCGGTCTGCTTGTCTCTAAGGAATGAGGCCTTTGTGGAACTGGTAGCATTTCTGGCCCTATTATTGAAGTGGGTGCATCTTTCATGTGGGTGGCTGTTTGAAGCCTATTTAATCTCTCGATTTAAGTAGTTGTTTTCGTTTCTGGGAAAGTCAAGGGCATTTCAGCCCCCATATCCTCCATTTTAAATACACGTTTAATAAAACACTTAGTCTGAACACAAGCATTTAGCTAGGTTCAAATATACAGTTGGAGCAGTGATGTTGTACAGCATTTATACTTTCTGAATCACTCTGCCATCTTGTTTTAGTATACTCAAAGGAGATTATTTTACTAATATTGCTCATTACCATGTCATTATTCATATGTCTTGCATGTCTTGCCCATTTGAGCTCTTAGTCATGGCCAAGATGTGGAGCTTCTTTTTCTGAATCACACACAACCTGCACATGGCCATTTATTATGCAGATTTGCTTAAAATAATACAAGTTGTCTAAGTACAGGCCATGATATGTGTTAATAAGATACAGGGATGTGAAATGTAGTTCAGCCTTTAATTGATATTTATTCTTTATTGCCCTTTTGGATTCTAATGATTTTATGCTCTGATTACACTCTAGAATTTGGATCCTTATATTAATTGGATGAGTACACTCATAGAGTCATGGATTACTACAAGACTAACTGCCCTTGTGGGCCATTTTATGCTTAGCCAATTACCAAATCTGGGAATCAAACCCTGCACCTTGTGTTTGCAAGGTAAACACCTTAACCATTATGACAACCTCCCACCCATGTTATTAGTGTTACATGTGCATTATATTAGTCACTCTTTTTCCTGTTCTTTAAGATAATATGCAACTTTTGTGCTATGAGTTTAGTTTAGCCTTCCTCATTAATTTTGATGGCACGCTGCAGCAGTCACCACTTTCTGCTCATTTTGGATGACAATATCAGACTGCAATATTTCATGTGTGTATTTTTGTCCACACTACCTATAAGATGATTCCATACAAATTTGGTATCCTGCTGTAGTTTGTGGTGTACAGCATATACACATGTGTTGTTTCTTATTGCTGACTGCTGCAATCTCCTATGTCTACCTAATAAAGGTAATTTAAGTTAACAGAGAATAAAAATGAAACATAAAATATCACTTGTTTTATGAAATAAGGGATGCTGGTTCAATACCAGTGAGTGAGCATGACATTTAATGTGTTTAATTATTTGTTTATTAAGCATTGACATTTTAAATAAAATTACAATGTGCGACTAGTTAATGAACTACTCTTTATGGTCAGCCGCAGTTAGGACATAAGGCTAATTGAATGCATCAGTGTTTGTCTAAATGGGCCATACACCTACTAGGTCATATGTTGTCATTACAGTATATTCAGATCCCATTATTATTGGTATTGCTTTTTTATTTATGCTTTACTTCAGAGATTAGCTTTACTTATTCATTTAGGATAATAATCTACCAGTTGCACAGACTTTCTCACCACTCAAAAAAAGAATGTGAGGTTAATATAATGCAGAGATAGTTAGTATTGTCTAACTTTGTATCCCTGGCTTAATGCTATATTTTGGGTCCCTATTAGAATGTCAAATGTTCAGAACATCAGTGTTCTTAATAGTGAGCCAAAAACAGTGAAATGGCACAACACTGAAGTGCCTTAACACTGAATGTGAAAAGATCTCACTACACAGGTGGACAATTGTGTGAGATGTTGGTACAGCTAGGTTTGGGTTTTGCCTATTCCCAGTTTTAGTATGTTCACGGAGTTGGCATATTTTGGGGGTGTGGGAGGGGCATATAAAAATGTATATATTCCATGTTTTGTGTGTCAGTTCTTCGGCACTTTGGCATTATGCTGTTTCACTGTTATGAACTTCAATGTTCTGAACACACAACATTCTAACATAGATCCTTATATAGATAGATCAATAGATATATACATGTCTCTATATAGATGTATACAGCTCACTCCCTGTCTCTCTATGTATATATATATATATATATATATATATATATATATATATATATATATATATATATATATCTATAGATTCACTTTACATGCTTGACATTTTAAAATGTCAAAATTCATATAGCCGATAGGGAAAATTACCCATTCCACACTACATGGAGATCTCCGCTTTACAGGTTCAGTGTTTTAAAACATCGATTATATGGTTTCGGCCATATGAATTTCGATATTTTAAAACATTGAGCATGTAAAACAATTAGTGCCCTAGGACCCAGCTGGCAGACTTTCTCCTAACGTGGTGCTCCCCCTTCCACAACTTACTGAATGGCTCTCAATCAACCATCTTACTTGCGAATAAATGCGGAAGCCATTCCATACAGCCCAAAGTTTTTTAACAACTGCTATAAGGTGATCCCCCTTCCACAACTTACTGAACGGCTCTCAATCAGTAACCTTACCTGCGAGTGAACTCGGAAGCCATTCCATTCAGCCCAAAGTATTTTAACAACTGCTATAAGGTGCTCCCCCTTCCACAACTTACTGAACAGCTCTCAATCAACCACCTTATTTGCATGTAAATGCGGAAGCCATTCCATTCAACCCAAAGTTTTTTAACAACTGCTATAAGGTGCTCCCCCTTCCACAACTTACTGAATGGCTCTCAATCAACCACCTTACATGCAAGTAAATGTGGAAGCCATTCCATTCAGCCCAACGTTTTTTAACAACTGCTATAAAGTTAATATCCTACAACTATTGGATGCAATGATTAATGTAAGCTACTGACCTGGGTCCTAGCTCTGGAAAACAGTCTCCTACCTCCCTTAAAACTACCAATACTACCCTAAACATTGGCTAAAACACTAGTGAAACTCTATCTAGTGGCAGTGTACAAGTTCTTAAAACTCCTAAACCTTAATTTAAACTACCAGTAGTCTAACCTGGAGTTAAGAACCATACAAAAATGTATTATTTCTTACTTAACTGGCTGTAAAATCCTTAATAAGAAAATACTCATTCAACTAAACTAAATAAAATATGTACTTTGCATGCACTGAGGGCAGGAATTTTATCTGGTTTAGCCCCACTCGCCCTCGCTCCACACCCCGCCCTGCCCCCAAATTCCACCCGCCTCTAGGTATGCTAGAATTATACTACTAAACCACATCTTTTTCCCCTGTATACCCAATCAGCAACAAATTGATCTACCTTCTACTGTCTACTAAGTATCCTGTTTCTGACTAATTATCTCCGCTAAATTAAATTTCTGTATAATACCTCAACCAGTAGCAATGTTCTAACTAAACTGCTTCTATTTTCAACAATACCCCTGTTGTGTATCCCATACATACTTACTACCTATGAATACTGCCACTACCTAGGTTTTCATTACCCCAAATTCCAAACTGCCACACCATTAGATCCAGGCAAATGCGAACACTTCACTTATGTTATCAAACCTAACTCCATAACCCTTAAACACCGCCAACCTACAAGACTCAGATACATAAACCCCAAACTTAGAACTATCAAAAAATCTTAAATAAAATACTTAAACTTATAGTCAACTTCTACTATAACCTCTTAAGGGATGGAGACATCCACCCAAACCCTGGTCCACCTACATTTGTAGACCCCAGCTCCCTTAATAATTTTCCACATAACATAACTCCTTTAAGTAGAACCCTCAACTCACTGCTGTCCTGCCATCTAAACATCTGAAGTATAAATAACAAAGTACATAATCTCCATGCCCTCTTAGCAGTCCACACCCCTGATATATTATGCCTCACCGAAACTTGGTTCAAACCCGATACTAAGGACAATGAATTTCTGCCTCCAGGGTATAACATATTTAGACTAGACCTGTTCACCAGGAAGGGTGGAGGGGTAGCCATACTGTATAAGTCAACCCTAACTCTCACTAATGACACCCAACAACCACCCCAAGTTGATAGTTCAGAAATTCTTATTACAAAATTGCATATTAATGAACATAAATGCATAAACATTGTCTGTGTCTACATAACCCCAGGCAAGAATATTGACTCCAATAAAAACTTCCTACATTGGTTATCCAGTAACTTCCCCCAAGAAACCATTGTTCTTGGGGGCTTTAACATTGACTGGAACTCCTGTTCCTCTGAAGCCCATTCTGCCCATGTAAATGACCATGGATTTGCACAGACCATAACCTCTCCCACCAGGATTGGTAAACACAGTAACAAATAAAGTACCCTTGATTAGATACTCATCAATTGCCACCCCCTGATGTACAAGTCAGGTATTCTGCCCGATGACATTAGGTGATCACTGTCTTACATATATAATCAGGTTCAAACAAGACAACCCCCATATAACCAACTGCAAGACAATCAGAAACAACAAAAACTTCAACTTAACCAACTTCCAGGAGGAACTTAAGGCATGCAATTGGTATGTTCTGAAACAACTTCCACTGGAAGAAGCAGTAGCTTAATTTAATAACAAATTCCTAGAAATCCTAGACTCTCATGCTCCTGTCCACGCTATCAGAACCAAAACAAAAACTGCACCATGGCTCTCTAAAGAAATTAAATCTAAAATCTCACTCAGAAATAGCACATGGGCAACCTGGCATTCAACAAAAAAAACATTTGACTACCTTAAATACCAGCAGCTAAGGAATGATGCCAAAAAATCTATAGCACTAGACAAAAAAAACCTTCCACTGCTGTCTGAAAGAAAAACACCAAAACAGCCCTCAAAAGTTTTGGGCCGGTATAAACAAACTTCTTCACCCAGGCCAAACTACCACTCCACCCCCACCCCCCGCTGCCTCTAACCTCAAATCTCAAGAGGATATTGCAAATTCTTTCAGTAGCTTCTTCACTGAGACTACTCGGTCTCTAGCCAATCGACTAACTCCCAACAGTGACTCTCCCAATTCTGTCACACCCACTGCCCAATTCTCCTTTAGCTTTAAACCTATACCTACATCACTCATTCGAACCCTACTTAAGAAGTTAAGACCTGCCACTTTAGCAGCTGACCTCCTTTCTGCAGAGTATCTGCAAAAAGCTTCAGACACTATAGCCTACCCTGTGTCTATATTGATCAATAAAACTATCTCCAAAGGTACCATCCCCTCTATCTGGAAGATATCACATGTTATAGCTCTCCATAAAGGAGGCAGTTCCAATGAGCTGTCTAACTTCAGACTCATAGCTATATTGTCACCACTAGCCAAAATTATGGAGAAATGCGTCCATAAGCAACTCATGTACTTTCTTACTCAGAACAAGCTATTGGCCAATTCCCAGCATGACTTTAGGCCATCCCACAGTACCACAACAGCTCTCCTTTCTTTTTCCAATAGAAACAACAACAAACTATCCTTTGCTCTCTTTCTAGATCTCTCCAAGGCCTTTGATATGGTGAACCACCAACTACTTATCCATACTATGAAGGCCCTCTCCTTAGATAATCACACCCTCCAATGGTTTCAAGCATACCTGCATGGAAGACAACAAGCAGTCCTCTGGCAGGACAAGCTCACTACTTGTCTGCCCATAACTCTAGGAGTTCTGCAGGGCTCTATACTAGGACCCCTTCTATTCTCCATCTTTATCAATGACCTTCATATCGTTATCCCAAATGCTACCTGCATTCAGTATGCAGATGACTCCACTTTGATCTGTTCAGCCAACTCTCAGACAAATTTGCACTTACTAACCCAAAAAGCCTTCAGCATTGTGGAAAACTGGCTATCCAATAGACAGCTGATCTTAAACCCTAACAAAACTAAGCTACTTCTCTTCTCCCTACGCGCAGTCCTCTCAACTACAATTTACCCTAGCAGCTAATAATGGCACCATTATCTCCCCTGACACCCAAACCAAACTCCTGGTAGTTATAATCGATTACCTTAAATTTGATATGCTTGTCAATAAAAGTATCAAAACCATTAATAAAAAATTTGGCTCCCTCTACAAAGTTAAGCATTTTCTCACACCACCTGTTAGAACTGACATCGCCTGGTCTCATCTTCTCCCCACACTCACCTATGCCTCCCCTCTTTTCTCCAACCTGAATAAAACTGATCTTAACAAATTATCTTGTTGTTATAACCATATAGCCAGATTTGCCTCTAGAACTGCATACAGGACTCACCACTGTCATAACTGAAATTTTCTAGGCTAGCTTGAATTACCTAACATAATACAGTTCAACCAGCTAATAGTAGCTCATAAAGTCCTCTACCATCCTGAGAACACACCTGCTTTAAACAAAATAATCAGCCCCTACAGCAACAACCGAACACTATGCTCATCATTGTGCAAACAACTAAGTCCAACAACTCAGCTGGGGATTCTCTGTTTGCAAACTCAGCTAGTAAAACATGGAACTCACTCCCTACAGAACTAACGTTAGAACCCTCACTACTAAAAGAACCTGAAAAAATTTTTTACAACTCACTGGTTATGCCCCTGCTCAGATCCTGACTAGTGACCATATCCTAAAATTAAAATGAAAGAAATCTTCCAAATGCTGTGGTGAAACTGCCAAATCAACAACAAAAGGACAAACTAGGACAGATAAATCACCAAGGCTAACGCTGAGTCTCCAAAGATTTAAACAAAGTTGCTGATGAACTAGTCCACAAAACACATCCAGTGTCCGTTTTAAAATAAATTTAATAGTTCCAGTTAAAAGAGAATAAGAAAATAAAAGTCCCTGGATGCTCACAAACGATAAGTGCTTTTGATTTAATCTTCATCAGATCATAAAAAAAGGTCGGGACATTCTTAATTTTATATAAAATTTTTGCATTTGATTGGCCATTACCAGCTTGTATAATTCAATTAGCCAATGTCTACTTTACTTTTCTCATCTCTTTTGGACTGGTAAGGCCAATGAAAATTTCATACTTGAATCGTACCTATACTCTGTTCATATAGGCGTTTTTTTTTTTACTAATATGCAAATTGGCTGAAAAAACAACCAATAAAAAACAACAATGGTCCATATTAGCCAATCAAAGTCATAGATAAACATGTTTGACAGCTTAATGCCTCCTTCATTCGTTTATATATGACAGTTAGTTTCTGGCAAATACTTCATAATATTTTGTTTTCATTAGTTCATTCTTTATTGCACTGGGAGAATCTTTCAAACCCTTGCATTCAAAAGGCTTACATAAACAAACTGATCACAGTGTCATTTTGGTGTATAAATTGTTTACCAAACCAAGGCAAAAATCATCTTCTAATTCCCAATGCCATTGCGATGGTCTACTAGACCTGCCATCGCAATGAGCGTCTGTCCTTAAGTCATAATGACATACTTGATTGTCAGCAATGGTGATGTTTTGCTATACTGTTCACTTATTTAGCATCTTAAAATGTAACACACGTGCCAGACTAGGTAATGCTTTCCCCAACCTTGGTTGTTAACAGTGACAGAAAAGTGCATCTCCCGTTGGAAGTATTATGAAAGAAAAGTACCATCTCTCTGTTCATTTAAACTTAAACCAAGTTTTTTCACGGTTGTAAACCTGTATAAAATTGCGAAGTAAGTTGGCCAGTGTCGATATTACTTTCGCTTTTCTTATTAACTGGAATCCAATAATGCCACATATTTCAGGCGTTTCTCATAGGGCCATTAGCTAAAGTGTTGACCAACCAACAGAGAGTTGGGTGGGGCTTAATGTGCATTCCTGATAGTAGATGCTTGTCACTCAATCCTCATCGGGAGATACAAAATCTTGCTGAAAAATCCTTAGTGATATTGGAAATGGTTCTACAAAGAAAATGGGAAATTCCAATATCACTAAGGATTTTTCAGCAAGAAGAGACTGCCCCTTATTTATGGAGACAGAGCATTTCTAAATATTTGACTATCATGAAAGTGGATTACGCTGCCCTTTTAAATATTTGACTATCATGAAAGTGGTCTATGCTGCCCTTTTTATTTTGACCCATTATTTGGTATGGGAACAAAATCTTAATTGATATTCTACAGGTAGATCGTCACAAGATGTGTTGTAGTACAAGCATTCATTCATGATTGTACATTTGAGAGAGATTTTGTATCTCCCAATGAGGAGTGAGTGACAAGCAATCTACTATCAGGAACACACATTAAGTCCCACCCAACTCTCTGTTGTTCCCCAAGGTTGGGGAAAGCATTACCTGGTCTGGCACGTGTGTTACATTTTAAGAAGCTAAATAAGTGAACAGTATAGCAAAACATCACCATTGCTGACAATCAAGTATGTCATTATGACTTAAGGACAGCCACTCATTGCAATGGCAGGTCTAGTAGACCATTGCAATGGCATTGGGAATTACAAGATGATTTTTGCCTTGGTTTTGTAAACAATCTATATACCAAAATGACACTGTGATCAGTTTGTTTATGTAAGCCTTTTGAATGCAAGGATTTGAAAGATTCTCCCAGTGCAATAAAGAATGGACTAATCAGAACAAAATATTATGAAGTATTTGCCAGAAACTAACTGTCATATATAAATGAATGAAGGAGGCATTAAGATGTCAGACATGTTTATCTATGACTTTGATTGGCTAATATGGACCATTGTTGTTTTTTCAGCCAATTTGCATATTAGTAAAAAAATGCCTATATGAACAGCCTATAGGTGCAATTCAAGTATGAAATTTTCATTGGCCTTACCAATCCAAAAGAGATGAGAAAAGTAAAGTAGACATTGGTTAATTGAAATATACAAGCTGGTAATGGCCAATCAAATGCAAAAATTTTATATAAACGTAAGAATGTCCCGATCTGTTTTTACGATCTGATGAAGATTAAATTGAAAGCATTTATCATTTATGAGCATCCAGGGACTTTTATTTTCTTATTCTCTTTTAACTGGAACTATTAAATTTATTTTAAAATGGACACTGGATGTGTTTTGTGGACTAGTTCGTCAGCAACTTTGTTTAAATCGTTGGAGACTCAGCATTAGCCTTGGTGATTTATATATCCTAAAATTATGTGCTTTATTTCAAGTCCTTTGTTTCTATCTATCTAAACTAATTTTAGTTTATAAATATATAGCTTCTGGATCAGTGTTTCCTTCTTTATATAATATGCATCTACAACATGTTTGTCTATGTAATGTCTTGCCTTGTGGAGCTTTTCTCCCTGGGCTAAAAATGGGCATGTTATCCATTTTATAAATTGTATAATGGCTTTATCATTGTTTTGTTCCTTATGTATATGCATTTTACCACATTTTTTGTCTATGTAATGTCTTGCTTGTGTGGAGCTTTTCTCCCTGGGCCTCATCTAAAAATGGATATGTTATCCAGTTTCACTATCCCAGTCAACAAATGTAAAATAAATAAAATAAACAAATAAAGTGAATCCATATACATATATATATATATATATATATATATATATTTGGGTTTCTATTATGTGATCGAAGTTTTGAAACTTCGAACATGACAATATCGAACTTGTCTGTTCAAAGTTTCAAAACTTCGAACACAGAAAAAAAAAATAAAACATGCAACAGTAAACTAACTGTTGCAGTAGCAGCAACACCCTGCATTCACCGTTCTTTAAATATACCAACTCTGAGATCGCACTGCTGTGCAGTAAAGGTAAATATTCCCTTTCCACACTATAGTGCAGTCTCGGAGTTGGTATATTTAAAGAGCGGGGGTGTGTGGGGGTGCAGGGGAGCTTGCACCCCTTTTTGCAACAGTTAGTTTACTGTTGCATGTTTTATTTATTTTTTTTTTTCTGTGTTCGAACTTCTGCAAGTTCGACTATATGGTTTCGACCATATGGGGTTCAAACTTGTTGAAGTTTGATCACGTAATAGGAATCCTATATATTTATATATGAAAAATATACAGCTTTTTCTTAATTCAAGGTTATTACTGACAAATGAGAGCAATGCAATGTAATTCATAGCATTTCATTAATGATATCCAAGAAACAACCAGACTGCTATTTTTATTCCATTCTCGTGGGGCCAAAAGCAGTCCTGATTAGATTATTTCACTTTAGATAGCCCAGTTAATAACATAAATGACTTAAGGGATTAAACACATTTTACCAGTCTTGGTATTGCATGGATTTCAGAAGCATAGCCAGAGACAAAATCTATTATCCCTTCTTACAACTGTAATGTTTGACATCTGGTACTTGTGTTTAGTTGGGGACAGACTTGTAGATAGAATTTGGAGACTGATTTTCTGATTACAAGACATTTCAATGAAAATGAGATTTTTTTCAATAGCTTAGCCACTCCTTAACAAGGCTGGGATATTATTGAAATTGACCTGGAAAGATATCCATCCACAATCCCTTTTTCCCATTTTTTACACATGGGGTCATGGTATCACTTCAACACTGATCATAATTGGGTCTATATCACTTGATCGAAACACCATTTCATTGACCCCCTGTTCAGTGAATATGTTTTTATTGAATACAAAAATCAGCAAACTTTTCCCAGGCCACTGAGTTAGTTGGCCAACATGTGGAAATTTGCCATTTTCTCCACTGTAGTGTGCTCTTGGAGTTACTGTATGTAATTAGGGTGTGGGGGCTGCATAGCCCCCCACTTTGGTGGGTTTGTTATACTGTGCTGTGTATGTTGGCCAACTAAATTAGTCCCCTGGGAAAACATTCTCTGATTTGATTGTTCGATAAAATGGTAGTTCACTGAACAGGGGTTGATGAATAGGTATTCGCCGAATTGATGTTTTGATCAAGTGATATAGACCCCCATAACCTAGTGCCAAAGTTTACACCACTGAGTGGCTTGCCCTGCCATGGTAGTTCTTCCACACCACACACTGCACCCACACTCACATCTATGGCCAATTTAAAGTGTCCAGTCCACCTACTATATGTACTTGGAATGTGGGAGTAACCTGCAGCAAAAGGAGGAAACCCACATGAACACAGAGAGGACCTGCAGACTCCACACAAAGACACCCCAGCTGAGAATCAAACTAGAGAACATCTTGCTGTAAAGTGACATTGCTATCTGCTGTACCACTGTGCTGCCATAATGCCTGGAAAGATGATCTCTATGCTTTTAGGCATATGCCATTTACCCCAGTGTTCCCACCACTCCTTAACACTTAGCACATTCATTCTGCTCCCAGAAGAACTTTAGTATCTCACTGTGGAAAGGAATACTACAATTTTCAGAGGTGTTATCCTTAGCTGATATGGACCACGGTACTCAATTCTATTATAACAATCACCAGACTTATACAATTTACCTCATATTGAATAAGAGCTTTGGCTAAAGCAAATAATGTCAGAATATCACTACAGCCCAGAAAAGTTCTTCCCATATATTTACCAATATTTTAAATGGGAACTTTATTTTTGTTGTTTAGTGATGACACAGGTTAAAAACCTACATGCACAGATAGCCTGCATTCAGTAGTTCTACTAGCTGAATTTCATTAAATGGTCAGAGCACTTGTCCTTCATGCCCCAAATATTACTACAGCTGGTATCTACCTCAACTCCATATTTTAGCTCTGCAAGAGAAACACAGTCATTTTACTGAGAGAAGAATTTGAGGTGGATTTAAAAACTGATCAGTCCTGCTTTAACGGTAAACATGAAAACATGGACAAAACAGATAAACTCTAAAGGATGCCAAACCTCTCACATGTATCTAGGCATCTTGACATCACTGCTCACCTGAAGAAAGAAGGTATAAAGGTTTTTTTTTTTTTTTTTTAAACTTGCCAAGCATTTACGCCCACTAGGTACAAGGCTTTATTATAGACCACCCAGGAAAACTTTCTGGTTGAGTAACTTGTACAGAATGGCACAGTTTGCAAATGAAAACCAAAGGAATCAAATCCTAGACTAAACCTTTAAATTATTTATTAATTTATTTTTATTTATACTGAATTTGTTAATCAGGGTAGAGGACTGATCTCAGTTCAGGGGTAAACTCAATAGTTATATGACATTATACTCAGTATAAATGACAAAATGCAATATGTACATAAATCATATACAAAGTGAATATTAGAGCTGATGTAAAGGTATAAAGACAATAGATACATGACATTGTGTATGGCGTGACTGTGAAACCACAATGCATAGATATATTACTTACAGAGTGGATATCAGAGATGACTTGCTGAAAGAATCAAAATGAAAAGTGGAGTCAAAGTAAGATATGCAGAGGGAAGAAGGATAGGAAGAACTTATATGACCAGAGAGACACCAGTTGTATTTTTCTAGAGTCTTGTAAAAATGGAATAAGAGGAAATATTTTTAAGAAAAGAAGGAAGAGACTCAACAGTTTGGGATTAAGGACTAAGGAAGCATGGTCTATGCACTGAATCCTAGTTTGGGAGGTTTGACATTGGGAGCCTGAGTGATTAATACTTCCTAATATTGTATGTTTGTGCATCTCTGAGTAGTCTGGCAGACATTGCAGTGACGGCTGGTGACTTCAAATCAAAGGGAGGCTGCAGGAGACAGATGAATGGATGGGGCCAATGTGAATGGCTGGGGCCAACTAGAAAGGGGAGGAGTTATGCTCAAAACCACAAAACTGTAACTTTAATTAAATATGCTGCCCTGGGTGCCAAACCATCATTATGAGAGCCCAATCAAGACAAAATGAAGTGTAGAAGAAAAAAATATTTCAATGCATTGGCTGGATGACAGCTTACTTAATATCTAGATGGAAACAAAAAGATTGTGAGGCATGAAAAAATAAATTAATTTTTAAATACATTACTGGAATGCCAGTCAAAATCAAGTATAAGAAAAACAAGCTGCACTCAACTCAAACCACTTCTCCTTGCACTGTAGTTCTAATTATAATTTATATTCAGCTTTATAAAACTAACAAGTAACACGCAGAAAGTAGAAATCTCTGTGATACCCCCACTTGTAAAAATGTTTCTTATCCAAAAAAGACCTGCTGCCTGACAACAACTATCTACTTGTTTCATTGGGAAAACATGATCAAAGTAAAAAATGAAACACAAACAAGAAACAAGCTCAACATACATTGCTTAAAGGATTACTGCACAGGTTATGGACCACACACGATAGATTGGCATTCTATTTAGTTTGCAGGTAAAGCTTGCAAAGATGACTGCAAGTCTCCAACAAATGTAATCAGCTTCTTAAAATAATATAATCCTGTCCTTTATTACAAATACTGTCATATGCATTTCAATATTCAAGGCTTATACGTTATCTAGTTATGTAAGGATTTTCTGCATGGCAACAACAGAAAGGCTTTCAATGTTGGCAAATCTTTAAGAGTATGCTTATTAAAGCTTACTTCCATCTTACAATCTCAGACAAGCTTTCCTGATGGTCATTAAAGCATTGCTACTTAAACACAGAGCAACAGGCACTTTCTGAATAATAATAAGCATAAATCAACAGTATAAAAATATGACAGAAACCAGAACATTCTGCAAAATCAAGAACAGATGAAAAGCCACTGTAGTACTTGTGTCTATCTTGGATGGGGGGATACTCTGCACATTTACACTGCATAACTGTCCCTTGCCTTGCTTGGACACATCCAGAGTCACTACATGGGGGAGCGGATTGCAACAAGTATGTCACAATTTGAAATGTCTCTGGCTGACTGTGATGGCCCTGACACATTTGTCATACTTCTCAACCTCAGAGCAGGAAATCTGTACAAAGCCATACATAGAAGTAGGACAAAGGCCCAAAAATAAGGACAACTTTTAAATATTGCTCTTATAAACTTAGAAAGATAATAGAATAGTAGGTCTTGCATTAGTATTAATTTTCTGAAGGGTATGAAATCTGAAACTGAAATGTCTATCATTATTTTCTAACTTCAGTCTTTAATGGTTTGCCACTAATTTGCCAAAAAACACAATTCTATGAAAAATGGACCAAAAATGTGATGCAAACATATAAAATAGGCACACAGTACAGCTGGGAACCTGTCAAAGAAGGGACACCTTTTTAATATTAGTACTGCTAACTTGAGCAGCTGTCAAAAATAAAAAAATCTATATGCATTTCTGAAATAAAAGTAATCTATAACTCTGATTATTACAGTTATTTATTAATTGAAAACCTTCCATGTTTTCTTCCAAAATTGCCATTTTGCGGAGGGATTATTAGGGGAAGAGCAACATTTTAAGCCAAAATCGGGGATAGTTGAGAGGTTTGGATATGCCTAATTCTATAAAGCAATTTATTTGCATGTTCCTCTCAACCTGTTAATGCAGGATATCTGGACAAGGCCAAATATATTGGGGGAAAATATAAACAGTACTAAAAATTGCTCTTGATAGAATAACAGGTCTTGCTTTAGCATGCATTTTTCTGAAGGGTATGAAGTCTGAAACTCAGTGTCTGTCATTATTTAGTGACTTAATACCTAAATGATTTACCAAAAAACCACAAATTTTATGAAGAACAAACCAAAAATAAGAAGCAAAAATCTATTCATTCTGCAAAAATCTGGGCAGTTGAGTGGAGCGGTATAGTTCAGCCGGGGCTGTCTTTGAGTTTGCCGATCTTCCCTCCTCACAAAATCATGGTCGAATGGAGCCTCCCCCCTGCAGCCATTTCAATGAACCATTACTTGGCTATTTCACCACATTTACCATAAACACTAATGTGCATACTACTTTACCTCTCCGATGATTTGGACTTCATTTAAAAGTTTTATTTTGCATTTTACTGCGCAAACACTAATAGATATCTGCTAAATAAAGCAATGAAAACAGACTTAGCATTAAAACTTCTCTGCCCTTGAAACTCACATTAATTGAAACAGCATTGAAACTCACATTCAAGGAAATAACATTTTGCCAGTGGCAGATAAAGATTAACGTTGGGTTTAGGCTGTTTTCAACTTACAGGCCCATTGTACACGAAACACACACATGTTCTTTCATACACCTTCCTGATTGTATTAAATTATATTCCTTGTGCAATACTGTACAGTTTTAGAGGGTGTTTTAAATGTATTGTTTTGAACATTTTTCCAGTAAACAGTAAGACAAAATGCTTGCACCAATAATGACAAAACTGCCCAGTTCAGAACATTTCCATCATAAAAGTCTACTCAAACTTCTGCAGTCCACCAGTATCAGTAAATATGCACAATCTCTGAAGAAGTAAATGTCATCTAAATAATTCCACATTAAAGAGATCTGTAACTAATGAAGAGGTTGCTGCTAGCAAACAGCTTTACATTTCATTGTTTCATCTACAAATAATGTGCCTGTTGCCCTTGAGGAATAAATTGCCTATGTTACACTAAAAAATGATAAGCTAGTAATATCGCAATAGGGAATGGATGGCAAACTGATAACAGGTTCATAGTTACTAGGTATCTTCACCAAAAAGGATTGCAGCAACCACCTCCTTTGCAACACAGTACAGTATCAGCAATGCATCTTTCTACTGCGGGATTAAAACTCACAGCCTTCTACATCAATACACTACCTGTTGTGCTATTAACAGTGCAAGCAGACTCAGCATAAGCAGCACTAAACTTTTGCTCCCCTGCAGCTCTCAGCTCCTTGTAAAATCTACTCACTCAACTGTATCTCTGAACTTTGCAGCATGAGAGATCTGGAAAAAGCCAAAATTTATGGGGGGGGGGGGATGCCCCAAAACTAGGGACACATTTTAAACATTGCTTGTATAATGTTGGAAAGTTGCTAGAATAAAATGCTGTGCTACCACCATACATTTTACTGCCAAGTCTTGAACCCAGGACCCTGTGTAAAACAGTCAGAGCAACATACCACTATGCCAAATCAGCTGTTTTGTGAAAGAGAGGAAGACTGAAACTTAAAAGGCTACCATTTAGTGAATTCAGTTCTCACCATAGCTGTCAACCTCTTAGCACAAAACACATGAACAAAGCCAATAATGGGGGAATACAGCCCCCATACATATTCAGTGAATTCAGTTCTCACCATAACTCTCAACCTCTTAGCAAAAACACCTGGACAAAGCCAGTAATGGGAAAATACAGCCCCCAAACATATTCAGTGAATTCAGTTCTTACCATACCTCTCAACCTTAGCACAAAAAACCTGGGCAAAGCGAATAATGGGGGAATACAGTCCCAAAAATAGGGATACATTTCAAATATCCATCTTATAAACTTAGACAATTGCTAGAATAAAAGGTTTTGTGTTACCATGTACTTTCTGAAGAATATGAAGTCTGAAATTCAAATGCTTGTCATTTTTATTTAACATTTGTTAACCAGGAAAGTTTGACTTGGAACAAAAGCCAATTGTCAGCAGAGGCCCGGGGAGAAGCACTCCAGACACATGTCTTTGTAAGATGGGGGAGACTAGAGCAAACCCATACAAACACAGGAAGGACATGAAGACTCCACACAAAAGGAACTCCAGTCAAGAATCAAACCAGAGAACCTGTAGCTGTCAGGCAATAATGCTACCACTACACTACTGACTTTGTATGGACACAAAGCTACAGAAACCACAGATGTTATGAGAAATAGAATAGAAAGAGTATGAGGGAAAAATCTGCAATTTTTTTACAAATGGCGGTGGGTAGGTAATTCAGGCTCTTGCCACCTTGGCCCAAGGTACAGGGTTCAAGCCTGTTCTCTACCCACCACCATATAGCACTTGGGGTATTACACACACACACACACACACACACACACACACACACACACCCTTTGCATTCCTTAAAGTCCGTAAAACAATATTCCTTACCTCAATGTCTGTAAAAACAAGTTGTAACATCCATCCACAGCCTGCAACGATGCATCCAAGCATGTCCTTCCATCTAGACTGCAATGATGAGAGCAAGTTCTTCATGCGAGTCCGGAGCAAGCTGGGTGCTACAATGACAGCAAGTCCTTCCTGCGAGAGCGGAGCAGGCTGGGTGCAACCCAGCCTTTGGAAGGTGCAGTCTGATCTCCCTTCAAGTCTATGCAGTTGTAACTGCATAGACTTCTGGGATAGTGCTTCTGCATGTTCGCTTCCTAATCTGGACTGCTGGTGAGACAGTTTGGATTCTGTGCGCATGCTCCAGACTGGTTCACCAGCAGTCCGGAAATGCTGTGCATGCACGACTCATGTTTTTATTTTTGTATTTTCTTTTTCTTTTTAATTTAATTTTTTTTATTTTATTCTTTTCTTCTTTGTTTACATCTGGAGGGACTGCAGTCCTTCAGCCCAATAGCACAAGCCGCCCCTGAGACTTTGGAGGGAGGGTCTCATTCTTGATAAGGTTAAAGAGCCAATAACCCAAAGTCGATACATTATTTCACAGGTAGCCAGTTAGCTTTTTCAATGGTATTGCAATGGTGCTCATTTATTACAGAGAGAGTGATGAATCTGTATATGGTGTTAGATATGGACTGAATAGTGGATGCTGTTCTTTTATAGGTTGCAGCAATTGGAGGGAGACCATGCTCTAGCTGACCCAGTAAGATGCCATTACCTATGGCATTCCTACAGGGTGTAAAAAGAAATGGGGCGATTCTTCTTTTTTTTTTTTCTGGCTGCTCTCATTAGGGGTCGCCACAGCAGATCAACTAGTTCCATTTCTTCCTGTTCTCCACATCTTGCTGTTACACCAACCACCTGCATGTCCTCTCTCACCACATCCATAAACCTTATCTTAGACCTTCCTCTTTTCCTCTTACCTGACAGCTCCATCCTTAGCATCCTTCTCCTAATATCATGGCGCAGTAGTGCAGCGGTAGAGTTATCACCTCACACTAAGAGGTTCTCTGGTTCAATTTTCAGCTGACTGCCTTCTGTGAAGAGTCTGCATGTCTTCCCTGCATTCGTGTGGGTTTCCTTTGGCTGTCCTGGTTTTCTCCCATGTTTCAAAGACATGCGTCTGGAATGTCTCTCCCCAGGCCCCATTGAAAATTGGCTTCATTCCAAGTCGGGATTTCCCAGTAAACAAACGTTAAATAAATAAAATATACCCGGCATCCCTCCTCAGCACATATCCAAGACAATGCAATCTTCTGTATTGAATTTTGTGCTGGAAAATTTGTATTTTGATTTTATTAGAAATAAGCAAAATATTACATATAACCTGACAAAAGAGCAATGGTTAGCCTTTAAGGCATTATGTGCAGATAAACGATTAGTAGTGAAATGGTCTGATAAAGGGAATCAGATAGTTATTTTGAATTATGTACAATATATGAAAATGTGTTTTACTCATCTGGAAGATAAGGAAGTGTATGAAGAATGTGTTATAGAAGATTATTATGAAGCTATTAAGAAATATGAACTGTTGCTTCAAAAAGGTTTGCACTTAGGATATTTTACTAGTGAAGATTTAAAGAAAAAATTTTATATAGAGGGAACAAGTATAGCCTTATTTTATTGTTTACTGAAAATGCATAAGGGCATTCAAGATTTGAAGGGCAGACCAATAGTGTCAGCTGAAAAATATTACTTGAAAAATATGTGTGCATTATTGCATGAATATTTGAAAACATATATACTTACCACACCATCATATATTAAAGATAGTCAAGACTTCTTACAAAAAATTAATAAATATGACTATAATGAGAATATGTATTGGCTATGTTTAAACGTTAAAAGTCTATATATCAATATTAAACATAAAGATGGAATAAGAACACTTTTCCACTATTTGGGGGATTCCCCCTAGCCCATTTTATGGTAGAACTAGTAGATTTCTGTCTTAAAAATAGCTTTTTTGTATTTAATGGAAATGTTTACCATCAGTTACAGGTGACAGCATTGGGGGCAGTGTTTGCCCAAATGTATGCAAATATAGTGATGGCCAAATTTGAAGCAGAATATATATATATATATATATATATATATATATATATAGATATATATAGATATATATATATATATATATATATATATATATATATATATATACACACACACACACACACACACACACACACACACACACACACACACACACACACAATTTTTATCAATCAAAAGTATTACAATATTTCAGATTCATTGAAGTGCAATTGTTTGTAAAAGCTTTACAGGTGAACAGTTTTGGCTTCAAATTTGATGGCATACAAATGGGAGAACAAGTTACGTTTCTGGATATAGATGTTATGGGCTTAGAAACTACTATCCATTGAAAATTTAATTAGTATAATACATTTCTTTGTGCATCTAGTTCCCACCCGCAACATTTAATTTCAGTACTGCCATATAATGAATTTTTAAGAATAAGTAGATTGTGTAGCTCGGATAGTGTGTTTGAAAAGGAGGTTACACTGGCAGAAAATATGTTTTTGGAAATGGGGTACGAAGAAAGAATGGTGAAAGAATCCAAAGAAAAAAATACTAAGAGACAGATATAAAAAGATGGATATAAGTGCAAGAAGTGTGACAAAAATAGACAGGAGAAAGGAAGTTTTATATAATAAGAATGATAGAAAGAGAAATGATGGAAAAGGTAGGGAGGTATATTTTGTAACTACGTACAACATATTGTCTAGTGACATAATAAGAGAAGTTAAAAAATATTGGTCGATGCTAGTGAGGGATGAGGACTTAAAATACTCACTCCAAAAATATGTAAATATTTCATACAGGAGAAGTAGAAGTTTAGCTGACATGGCGGTGCATAACCGTTTTTTAGCACCAGATGCCACTATAGATACAATTCCTAGTGTTAGTAACTTAGGTACAAAACCTTGTAAAAAATGTTCTGTTTTTAAACATGTTGAAAACACATTTCCAAAGATAAATAATATAAGTTTTATCCCTAGAGGATTATTTATGTGCAATACGGAAGGGGTGGTTTTTGTTTTGAAATGCTGTTGCAATTTATATTACATAGGTGAGACAGGTAGAACCTTTAAAATTTGTTTACAAGAACATATTTGTGATATTACACATCAAAGGTTAGACAGCCCCTTAGGGTACCATTTTGCTTCTGTACATAATTCAAATCCAGAAAGCTTAAAAGGCTGTATTTTAGAGAAGATAGAAATGTCATTAAGTGAATGTGGGAATATTAAGGATAAATTCCTCAGTAAAGAAACTTGTTTTATTTTAAAGTATAACACCTTAGAACCTTATGGATTGAACAAAGAATGTAATTGGAAATATGTGATTTGAATTGATTAATTGATTGACTGAATAATTGATTTATTGTATTTTTTATACTAAGATGAGATAATGATGGTAGATTTTATACTCGTTGAAGGCTTTGAGCCGAAGCGCTAAGTTTGAATAAATCTTGTGAGCTGTTTGAGATCCGTGACCAGTGTTTGTTGTTTTTTATTGCTTTATTGCTGAGTCATTGCCTACTTGTTGTTTATCGTAATGCAATCTTGCTTCCCTGTCTTTGTTTCCAAACTATCCGACCTGAGCTGACCCTCTAATATACTAATTTCTAATCCTGTCCATCCTCATCACACCCAGTGCAAATCTTAACATCTTTAACTCTGCCACTTCCAGCTCTGACTCCTGTCTTTTTGTCAGTGCCACCGTCTCCAGCAAATATAACATAGCTGATCTCATTACTATCTTGTAGACTTTCCCTTTCACTCTTATTGGTTCCCATCTGTCACAAATCACTCCTGACACTCTTCTTCACTCACTCCACCCTACCTGCCCTTTCTTCTTCACCTATCTTGCACACTCACCATTACTCTGAACTGTTGTTCTCAAGTAGTTCTACTCATCCACATTCAGCAACTCTACTCCCTGCATCCTTACCATTCCTCTGTCCTCCCTCTTATTCACACACATATATTCTGTCTTAGTCCTGCTGACATTCATTCCTCTCCTCTATAGAGCATATCTCCACCTCTCCAGGGTCTCCTCTATCTGTTTCCTACTCTCACTATAAATCACAGTGTCATCTGCAAACATCAAAGTCCATGGGGACTCCTGTCTGATCTCATCTGTTAACCTGTTCATCACCATTGTAAATAAGAAAAGGATCAGAGATGATCCTTGATGTAATTTCACTTCCACCTTGAATACATCCATCACTTCTACAACAGACCTGACCACTGTCACACTGCCCTCATACATATCCTGTATGACTCTAACATACTTCTCTACCACTCCCGACTTCCTCATACAATACCACAACTCCTGTCTAGGCACTCTGTCATATGCTTTTCCTAAGTCCACAAAGACACAATGCAATTCCTTCCGACCATTTCTGTACTTTTCTATCAACACGCTCAGAGCAAACATTGCATCTGCAGTGCCTTTCCTGGCACAAAACCATACTGCTGCTCACTATTCATCACCTCCCTTCTTAACCTAGCTTCTACTACTCTTGCCCATAACTTCATGCTGTGACTGATCAATGTTATCCCTCTGTAGTTACTACAGCTCTGCACATCATCCTTATTCTTAAACATCGGTACCAATACACCTCTTCTCCACTCCTCAGCCATGCTCTCACTTTCCAAGATTCCGTTAAACAATCTGGTTAAAACCCCACTGCCATCCATACCAAACATCTCCATGCTTCCACAGATATGTCATCTGGACCAACAGCCGTTCAGTTCTTCATCTTCTTCATAGCTGTCCTTACTCCCTCCTTGCTAATGGATTGCAGTTCTTGATTCACTATCCCCACATCATCCAACCTTCTATTTGTCTCATTCTCTTCATTCATCATCCCCTCACAGTACTCATTCCATCTGCTCAACACACTCTCCTCACTTGTGAGTATGTTTCCCTCATTGTACTTTATCACCTTTACCTGATACACATCTTTCCCAGCTTGGTCCATCTGTCTAGCCAATTGGTACAGGTCCTTTACTCCCTCCTTAGTGTCCAACCTTTCATACAACTCACCATAAGCTTTATCTTTAGCCTTCGACACCTCTGTCTTCACCATACGCCTTATCTTCTTGTACTCCTATCTACTTTCTTCATTTCTCTGACAATCTCACTTCTTCACCAACCTCGTCCTCTGTATACTCTTCTCTACTTCCTCATTCCACCACCAAATCTGCTTCTCCTCCTTCATTTGTCCAGATGTTACACCAAGCACTTTTCTAGCTGTCTCCCTTACTTCCTCTGCTGTGATTGCCCAGCTATTTGGTAGCTATTCACTGCTACCCAGTGCCTGTCTTAACTCTTCCCTGAACTCCACCTTGCAGTTATCCTTTTTCATCTCCCACCATTTGATCCTTGGGGAGATTCTATATCCCCATAATAGGACAGAATTGATTTCGTATGTGTGTGATCCAGGTGGAGATGAAAATTTAGAAAGGGGTTTAAACAACTCTTTAGATATTTGAATGAAGTGACGTTTTCAATAGTGTTATTCAGATAATCGATGTTTTGCAGAGGTCTGAAGATACAAGTAAGCTTTTGCCTATTAAAAAAAACATTGCTTTTGTTTTGGTAGAGTTAAGTGTTATTTTTATATCATTGACCCATTAAATAATGGCATGAAAATCAGAAGTTCAGGTTCAGCAGAGGGACAGAATGATTGGAGCAGAATAGGACCACCTTATCCAAATAAAACATGAGAAGAAGAGGGATAAGTCAAAAGGGAGTATATTAATCTAGACAGTTAAGAATAGAAGTTCCTTTCTTCAGAGGGACTGATGGTGAGACTGATGAATTGAAATTCACTGAAAACTGATGGTTAAGGCACAAAAAAGCAACCAAGAAAGTATTAAAGGTCCAAAGGGGTAGAAACATAAGAAGCAAACAAAAAGACCCACTTGATCCACCATGGCTAAAGCAAACACAAGTTTTATTAGCAAGGATAAGTGCTTTCAAGTCATACGACTCTTCAGATCCATAAAACACACTAGTAACATCATTCATTTAAAAATCTCAACAGCCAATAGAAATCAATAAAATGGCCAATACCCCCTTAAAACAAGTTTCAAAGTATAACAAGGTGTATTGGAGAGAAGGTTTATTGGAGTGGTTAAAAGAAAAGGTATATGTTGGTTGGCTGGAAAGAATTCATAGTTAAAGCTTAGGCAGCCAAAATGGGATAGATTAATGAATGTCAGTAAGAATTATTTTGTGTTGGTTGTTAAACTCATCATGACCCGGTTATTATGTATTACCTTATATTATACAAGTATACATTGTTCTTGGCTATACTGCAGTATTATTATGCATTCTGTGATAAATTATGTAGCATATCTGAGCCTGCTTGTATTGGCAAACTACTGTTAAATTTGACTTTTCCTGCCTTGTACTCAGGTTTTCACTGAAACTAATCATTGAACTAGCCCAGCTTACCTAGTTAACAA
This sequence comes from Protopterus annectens, assembly GCF_019279795.1. NCBI lineage: Eukaryota > Metazoa > Chordata > Ceratodontiformes > Protopteridae > Protopterus > Protopterus annectens. The sequence continues at coordinate 27,745,915 of NC_056746.1, forward strand.
TTAAAAAATAAATAAGTATCACCTGATGTTATTATCTCACCATGTAAGCATTGGTTAATACAGTCAGAACTTGAATTTCAGCTATCATTTTCAACATTGTGTCATTCAGCAATTAGGTTACTAAATGGACAACTGTCTTCCATGTTAAAGGAACAACTGCATTTGTCAATGCACTTCCATTTCATTTTCACAATATTGTATCACTCTGTTGTCATTCACATTTTGTTGCTCTAATGAGTGTAACAATGCAGCAAAAACAATAACTGACAATGCATTGGGGATGGATTCCAAAAGATAGTTGTGGACAGTGCAGCACACTGAAGGAAAACTTCAGCATACCGGCTGATGACACAATTTAAAAAAATATGCCACAAGCAGTCTGAGTACTTATCTATTCATTGTAGGATAATTATAGACTCTGCACATGCCTGTCAAATTCCAAAACACATTGTGTGCTCCCAATACAAATTAAATGCGACAAACTGCAATGCTGGCTTTGTTTCCTAAATTCTTGGCGAATGCCATACTGCAATGCAAGGAGCATAAGCTAATCCCATGGAATCCTGCAGAATCTTTAAGAATACTGAAAAAAATTGCTACCCACAGTGAATGAACTGCAGCAAGCTGTGATACTGCAAGCTATGGAGGAGGCTCTGGCTGTGCATCCTAAAAGGCAGCCAGTTAGGCAGAGAACAAGGCTGCAACTAAGCCAACTGACAGATCAAGAAATCACTGACAGGTATTGCCTAGACAGACAGCTGGTGCAGGCTATGTGAAACATGTATGCCCCTCACATGTCTCTGCAGACACTGTGAGGCAACCACATCCTTCCCAAAATGAAAGTGTGTCTAAGCCTAGGTGCTCTGGCATCTGCGACATTCCAAACGAACATGGGGGATGCTGTAGGAGTGTCACAGACTGCTGCCAATCATATCCTGTCAAAATTCCTGTCAGGAATGTGCAACAAGGTACATGAATATATACACTTTCCATCTACCACCATGAAGCAGAGAACTGTTATACACCACTTTTATACCATTGCATACTTCCCACATGTACATGGTGCAATAGACTGCACTCACAGCCATATTCAGTTCACCCGGAAGTAGACAGATACATCAGCAGAAAGGAGTGGCCAACCCTGAACTGCTACCTTTTGTGATGGCAGCATAACAAGCATCATAGTGACACACCCTGGAAGTGTCCGTGATGCTGCCATATGGAGGGAAAGTTGTTGGAGATCTGCATTCCAGCAAGGTGAAATACGTGAGAGAATACTACTGGGTAAGTACAGGAACACATGATGAAAACATACATGTTCATTCCTTGCAACAGGTGAGTGTGGTTATCCACTGGAGCTGGGGCTAATGACCCCATACAGAGAACCGTCAAAACCTACAGGAAAGGCCTACAATAGAACACACTCATTAACACTAAATACAGTTAAGCAAGTCTTTGGTATACTGCATGCTAGGTTTAGATGTCTGGGCATATCCAGGGGTACACTGCAACACACACTTGAAAAGGCAGCACAAATAATTACTCTGTACTCCATGCTACACAATATTTTAACAATAGCACATGCTGGTCTTCCAGTTGCAGGTGTGGATAAACTACCCTAAGAACCATAGATGTCTGAAGATGACATCCCACAGGTATCAGAGGGGGAGCAGGAGGACATAGGAGGCAGAAGTCAAAGGTATAGGTAATGCAGGGTGTGACAACAAGTGCAGGTGCAAGCAACATGGTAGTGTCTGGTATGCACCTTTGAGTCATGACAAGCCACACATATAGAAGTATACAGATTACACACTGATATTCAGGTGTTGCTCCACTACAACAGCACAGGTTGTATCTAATGGCAATTACCCACTAGATGTACACACTGAGCATCAAACATAGAAACATAATTCTAACATATAACAACATCAACATATGCAAATCTATCACAATACAAATCATCAACTCAGGTCACAAGTGACAAAGATATGCATACAGACTAATAGTGGAGTATGTGTGTATCAAAGACAGCAAGGGACATACTTCTGTAAATACATTTCTTTCTGTCCACAATCAAAAGAAGCAAACAGGGAAACAACTCAAGACATAATGTAGAACTGTTGTCAATGTCAGAAGCAACATATATCAATATAAAGTGTGGATAAAGAGTCATTTACTAAATGGAGTCACCTATGTTTAGTAAAAATGTCAGACTCCCATGGCATCAGGTTTCACAGCAACTACAGACAGATGAACTTGTCAGTGGTCTGCACAGCAATTGTCATCACTGTGGGGTGAGACTGACAGTACAGAACACAGTGGATTTACAGTCACTAATGCAGTCTAAGTCACCCACACTGATGGCTCACACCACAGTCTGATATGCCCCACCACATATGGAAACACTTGACACAGGTTGCTGCATAGAGGAAACTAATGGGATGACACCAACATGTGGAGACACACTGTATGAAGGAGCATGAGTACAAGTTGACTGTCTGGTCATGACTACTTGTCCCACATCTTATGGGCCAGCCCCAGAAGTGTGTGCTCATTGCAGCATAGACATTGATGTCTGATGGGCAAGGTTTGTTCTACTGAGAGGAGGCCTGCCTCTACCATGTGGCACTTGGCTAAACAGAGTCAGGGCACACAGAGCCCTGCTTGTACTTTGGCATTGCTGTAGTACTGCTGTAGTCAATGATTCAATGGACCATGCCACAGATAACATGCTTTCATTCTGTGCAGCCAATGCCACCATGACCTCACATTGGCTGTGCTCCTGTCCTTCAGGCAGGTGCACAAATGTCAGATCCATGATGTTGTCAGGAGTGTTCACTTGCCAGTAGGAGTAGGTGGATACCCTCTGAGATGTGCCCATGCACACCAGCTACATGCCTATGTCTACTGAGATAGGCAGTACTGATGTGTTGGGGTGAAGTGTCAACATCACCAGCAGACTAATCATTGCACTGTGGTCCACAGGCCTCATCCTGTATGCCAATTGATGTCACCTCATTGTCAGAATGGCTGGACAATTAATTTCATATAACACAGGTTTGCTAATCATTGCTGCAACCTATTAATATGTTTTAATAACCATACCTGGTCCGTCTGTAGTTGCAACTGCATGGATCATGCCCCCATAAGACGCACCTGTATTTTACAATGTGAGAGGAATGTTGATATGAGCGTATACATCACTGGCATGACAGGAGACTGCAGCAATAACAGGTAATGGTCACAGTAACAATAAATGGAGGCACTCACCTGTCTTGTCCTGCTCTTATGCAGAAGTGGATGCACATGTGCAAATGAATGCAGACAACAGTATATATGTTGGCTGCACTATGTATGCACTGAAGTTGTATGGCTACATGTCATTACAATTATGTTGGTCATCATCACCCTGTGTGGACCCATGTACACAACACAATTGTGCTACTGCAACACAAAATGACAATACATGAATATGCATGCAAGAGCAATATGTACTGAGTTACTCTTTATGAATCAATGTTATGTAAAGTAACACATACATGTGCAGCCTGAAACAATTTCTATCCCATGCCCCATTATGTGATGCACTCTACTCACCATATGCAGTAATGCAATAGTCTGTGTGATCTCACTAGGAGTGTCAATGGTGGGCCACCAATGATGGCATCTTTCTATCTCTCATACTGGCATACCCTGTTGGCTGCATGAAAGATCATGTCAGAGCACCATCAGCAACAGGATTCACAGAGTCTGTTGTGACCTCCCACAGCATTAATCATGTGTGTGAGATTGATCCTAACTTCAATCACACACAGCATCTATTATAATTTTATTTTCCTGTGGGGAGAAATTGTCATCCCTAGGTCTGTTTGCCATCTGAAAGAGAGTTATATGCATGTGGGACCCACATATGAAGATGATTATGTGGATAGCTTATGTCAATTTAACCTCTCTGTAGTCCTGTGCAATGCCAAAATCTAGGAAATAGTCCCTGTGCCATATAGTACTGTGACATATAAAACCATATGTGATATCAAAACAATGCATGAATACATACAAAATAAACTGTGATATCTGTACAAGCTATTTATGGGATCTGAACCTCTTACAGTGGACATTATAGTAGTAGGGGTCCAAACACAACAGCATTGTGTCACAGGAGCCATACACTACACATACAGTTCACATTAACACACTACACATGACATATGTGTAAAACAGAAATGCATGATGGCTATAGCTGTAACGCAATTTGAGACTAAGGAGTCAACATGTTAAAAAAAACAGTCATATTAACAGGAAATGTTATAAATGATTAGCTTTTATCAACACAATCAGTACTGAATAGTGAATGACACCCATATTAGCAGAGAGTATCTGAAAAGTATTAATTGAACTTACATAAAGCATTGGAAGGTCTCTGTCTTCATAAGCAGGCCACATGCAGCACCTGGTAAGTAGACATAAACATGGATCTTGTTGTATTGAGTCAGTAGTTCTAATACTTGTTTTAAGAAGCATCAATGAATAAATATCCATAAAAGCAATATGAATATGTACTACATAGCAACATACTGATAATGTCAGAATCCGTAGTTTTCCATACATATACCACAGAGTGTATCAACTCACCAGCAATACATATAGAAAATCTGTGAACACATCTTTGTGTACTGTTCACTTGTGCTGTTTAAATTTCTCTGCACAACTGCATATGGGCAAGTACTACTTGCTAGTGATGTAGATGTACCCACCCGTATCCATACAGGTCAATCTCACACCCCTCCAGTAGGTTACAAACCTTTTTCATAATACGCACAGTTTTCCATAAATGCATCAATCTAATCATATGTGCATGCATTTCTAAGGAGTTACAAAGACATGTGTCTGCAGCATTTCTCCCCAGGCCTCCGCTGAAAATTGGCTTGTTCCAAGTCGGACATTCGCGGTTAACAAATGTAAAAAAAAAAAAAAAAAAAAAAAAAGAGTAATGATGACATAGGTCTATAAGAAAGGCCATAGGTCTATAAGAAAGGAGATAGGTCTATAAGAACGGCCATAGGTCTATAAAAAAGGCCATAGGTCTATAAGAAGGGAAACATTTCCCAATACAGCAATACTAGCAGGTGCAAAATTACCTTTGCAGCTACCTCTGTCAGGTATAACTGAAAGTATGACCAGATATACGTATATAGATCCCTATCAGTTGATCAAAGTTTCAAAACTTCGAAGACCATGTGATGATCGGGTGAAGATAGATGAAGGCTGCCAACCTAGCCAGATAGAATTTTGGAGACAATTCTATCATCTGTAAATATTAATGTAAACCACAGACTTGTTATCTTAAATGGTAAAAATAGTATTACATGTGGAACTGGAACAAAAATGTAACAACAGTGCACTCTACTGACCAAGTAAAGCATGTTGTGACCCTTTGATGTTAGGACTCCGAGCCAGTGAGTCTAGAGTGAGGTATCCTGCCTATTGTTTCAAGGCCAGAGTTAATGGCCAGAATTTGCATGCATAAATGTCCTTTATTGCTCTGGTTTCTGCCCAGAGGTGAAGAATGTAAATGTAGTTTCTGTTAGCCTGGTAACCCAGGGAAGTGTGAAGAATGATGTAATGTAACTCAGGGAAGTGTGAACAATGATGTAATATGAACCAGTAATGTGATTTTAAAAACAGAGAGAATCAGAGCGCATTAAGCATTTTTGTCTTGACCATCCAACTCATCAGCACTGTCTTGCTCTATATGTAAGTTTATCTTAGACTTGTGTTTTCTCTTAGAAATAGCTAGAAACTAGAAAGATTAGACTGTATTTTTCTGTGATGTCAGAACTGTACTATTGAATTATTTTAAGTATTTCTTTGTGATCTCTGAACTCTTGACTAGCACTGTGTAGTAAATAGTATTTTCTTGTATTTTGACTATTTGCTGTTAAATATTTTGAAACCCTTTCAACTGTGGCTGTTTTTGTAGAGATAATTTAAACTCTTTAGAGTACTTGCATGCCTTTGGTAAATTGTACAAAGCCATTTCAATAGCTTTAACCCCGGGTTATATTACCAAGTGGATAATAATATTGCACAGTAATAATTGAACACCCTTTTAAGGGCCTTTGAGTAGCTGATAAATATTAGTGGGTGGTGGCAGCTGGTACTACCGTATAGTCTGTGAAAAAGGGGCACAGCTGGGGAACCTGTGCCAGCCTTTCCCATGAGGTCATTGTCTCCCTCTACTCTTCCCTCATTAGGCCAATCATCGAGTATAATGCCCCATTTGGCATGTACCTCACTAGACACCTGCAACAACTGGAGAGGCCACAAATGTATCTCACAAAGAGGATCCTAGGCCTTAAACACTTGTCCTATATGGTCAAACAAAAAACTCCAACTATTCTCTGTCTCATATCACCTATTTAGAGGTGATCTCTGCTTGATTTACAAAGCCATGTCTGACCCAGTACTGTTAGAAATGCTACATCTAAAGAAATCCCAATCCCTCCACACCACATGCTCCAGAGACCTCATCCTCATTACCACAACTAACAGAACATACTGGAGGGACAGGTTTATAACCCAGAGACTGCCCATGATATGGAACAGACTTCCTATATATGTCAAGCTGAGCACCTTGCTACCCTCTTCAAGAAAAATCTTGATGAGTGGATGGGAAATAGAAAATTCACCCCGGAGATAACACCAGTGGCTCTACTCGACAGAGGCACTGAGAACTAAGGTTGGGTGGCACTATGCCAGGGTAATCCTATGGCTAGGCTTGTAAATGTCAAACAATCAAAACCAATAGACAGTGCTGCATAGAAATACAAGTTCAGATACACAAATCATGCCAAAAATTTAATGCAAAGCTTTCGGGTTAACCACCCTTCATCAGTACATCATGTACTGATAAAGGGTGGTTAACCCAAAAGCTTTGCATTAAATTTTTGGCATGATTTGTGTATCTAGGCTTGTAAATGCCCCAGGGCCATTAGCCTAGTACACACCTATGAACCTATGATAATGAATATTTTAGATATTTCTGTTTAGAAGCATATAAGGACATAATTTCCCACATACAGTATAGTCATGTATCACTGATGTCTATAGTGCCTTGGCTGCTGATGACTATGCATTGCTCCATTTCCCATAATACTTTTAAGAGTATCACCTATTCTACCTGTCTATGTGTGAATACTAACTCATAAATAACTTAATAGGTGATTCTGATTTACAATGTCAATAGTAGCATTAAAGTCCCATTTGCTTAATGCAAGAGCACTTCACATCCTACTTCTAAAGATATCTTCAGTGTTGCAAAAGTTAATGATATCTGCGAAGCTTTATGAAGCATGATGGCCTATACAATTTATGTGTCAGATTTTTCTGTATTTATCGGTTATCAACAGGAATACTGACACACACACACACACACACACACACACACACACACACACACACACACACACACACACACACACACACACACACACACACACACACACACACACACACAGTAGTTTGTTAAGAAAAAAGTATGATGGCAGTTAATTGATCCTGTAAAGTGATAGACCAGTGTGCAAATATCTTTGCTACATGTGGGTTCAAATCCACATAGAGGAAGAGTTTTCATTATATTCTGATCATTGCATCTGTCTAAAAGTATTCAAAATGCTACTATACATATCTGCTTATTGATATTAATGGTTATTTTGAACATGTTTATGATTACCTCATTTCTATGTATATGTCCATAATCCATAATGGTTTGTGAACAGTACTTCTTTTACTACATTTTTATAGGTTCATAAGTTCACAGGTGATACTAGGCTAATTGCCCAGAGGCCCTTATAAGCCAAGCCAAGAATTTTGACCATGCTCCCACAATGTCTGCACCTGTTTCTTCTGTCTAGCAGGGACACAGGTGGGATCCCATAGGTGTATATTCTGTTTCCCATCCAGTCGTCTAGGTTCCTCTTAAAGAGGGCTAATGAGGAAATCTGCTTGACATGGAGATGGAGTCTATTCCACAGATGGGGGAGTCTTTCGGACACAAATCTATCCCACCCACAAGTTCTATTAATATCACAGGCCAGCTTTTATGTGTAAAGTTTTGAATATACTGGTCTATTTCTGCAAAAAATGTAGAATATGCTAACATTTGCAACTTGAATTTGATGTACAACTGTGTCATTGTTTATTAATTTGAATTCAACACCTTTCTCATACTTATATTTGGAGAGAGTGAGATGGCCAGATATACATTTGGACTGTAGAACAAGGACATCTCCTGATATCAGGGATAATTTGGAATTATAATTTGTACTTTGGCAATAAATATCTGAACATATTTATGTTCTCCCATATGAAATACATTAGTGTGTACACAATGTTCACAATTTGTAATTGTCTGTTAACAGCAGCTGCGTGTTAGATGACAGTGTTCCACTCTCAGAGGTATGAAAGTTTACAGTTGTGTTTTTGTGTTGTGAGCACTGTGCTGACATACATTCATGCTTGCAATCTTATTTTCATAAATGTACAACATGTACTTCTTGTAAAGTATAAGCTGTGATCCCTATTAATACATCATTCCTGCACATTCATATCTCCAGTCCTTTTAACTGCATTTTCCCAATACACTCTCAAGCAAGATGGGTTATGTAGGCCGGTAGGTGTTAGGATAAAAGTGTGGGTGCAACTTAAAGTTTCAGATTTGAATGTCAGGTCCTCCAATCAATGAACAGGTTTGTTCCAATATGTAAAAGACTGTATGTGAAACATTCCAAACTGTGTATGGATATTCTGTATTGTTCTTTAATTTAAAATATAGAGAACATGAGTTGAGCAATGTATATCAATGTTATGTTATACCTACATCATTCATACATGCTTCTTACTTTTTGCAGGTGATGAGAATCATGCTCATAATTGTATCCTGTGCATCAGTGGATGCACAGTCTGGAGGAGCAGCAGAGGGAAACAGGTATGTTGATTACTTTGATTTTGTAAATAAAAGAGCTATGACCATTGTTACAGGCTTGTATTTCGCCATTACCATGTATACTACTTATAATGCAAAAATACCCATCATGCATCATTAAGGTAAGTGCAATAGTCAGACACTACTTTTGATTACAAGTATGAATTACCTAAAACTATGTTTAATGTCATTTATCAGCAAGCCTTTTTTGCTGAAGATAGGTTTTTGATATGTAAGCTCAACCTAGATGACAGTCATTTATGTGCAACTGTTGCAGAGCTTATGATCATGATATTTTACATACAGGTTACTAGTGAATTACCTGCTGTTTGTATTGTATGTTTTAGCATACTTATATTTGTGGATGTGGTTCTCATTGACTGATAGGGTGTGTACAGCTTGTCTATTTGCATACTGAATAGATGTCCACTGTGCAGTGTTCACTGTTGTTGGCTGACTGCCTGGCATACCTTTCAGTTTAACATGGGTATTACATCTCCCTACAATGCCTTTAATGGTTTTGTTAAAATGTACTTGTATGCTGTAGTTAGGGATACTCATGCACATAGGCATTCATGTTCAACATTTGAACTCTCTATTACATAATCAGCAAGCAGCAGCATGCTGTTTGCATTTTGCAGGGTAGTGACTACTAATAAATGTATGTAGGGCACTGATACATTTGCAGACAGACAAGGCTGCTTGTATGACATATGCCATATACCATATTTTTATGTGTCACAGGCTGTCACTTTGTTTATGATTGTACATGATTACTAGTGTGTTGCATCATGTTGCAACCCAAAACTTGATATTGGGGTCAGTCAATGACCATGGTGCCTTGGTCAGTTCTTGATTGTCATCTCAGTATATCTTCATTATACCAATATGTTAATTATTAGTTGTTCATATGACTCATTACATGCACATACACCTAGAATACAGCTGACATTCACAAACCAACATAAATATGCAGGGCACACATACAAGACAGGCAACATGGAAATAGTAATATTCTCTCAGACAGCCAGCTGGCATATTTACTGTGGCATACATCACAAGTATTAAATAGAGCAGTTTGCACCATTAGTGTTATGCTGTTATTTTCACAGGGCTGTTATGCAAGATAGACTCGTGAGAGTTTCATGACACAGTGTCATGACATGCTTCTCTTCAAATGTCAAGATATGTAAGTGTGCCGGCTTTACATATGCTTGTCATGCATAATAACGACTGATAAGCAAATGTTCAGGTAATGTCAGGATTTTCACTAGTAAGCTACATTATCTATGCCATGACATAGTCTGGAGTAAGCTGCTTACATTGTGTGATGGATACAGTGGTCCTGCCATGGTCTGTTATTGAAAACATCCATACGTATAGATAATAGGACACAGGGAATATGTTGTGTGCATGGTGATCCATCCTCTAGCAGCAAATCTGTTTATTATACTTGTCCTACATAATCAGTTTAGGCCATTTCATCTAAGAATGTGTTTTTAATGACTCCTGCAAGGTATATTGATATTCCTTTATTATCATGTGCAGACATCACATGTCGATAGGATGTTACTGTCTGTTAGATTGCAGAAGTGCATATCATTGTCTGCCTGTTAATTGTGTCACAGTGGGTATGTTATGTAGTCTTGTAGTAGTAGGTATGCATATGTACTTTCTGTCTTATGTTGTGATTTACCTTGACAGAGCATGGGACTCATACTTAACTATCAGACATCAGAGATGAACACATGCCAGACCACTGCCAGAGTCCTCCAATGACAATGACGACCATGAGGAGACAAGGATGATGATGGGGAAGCTGGAACTACACATGTCATCATCCCTGCTAAACCCCAGAGGAGACAATGCTAGATACCCCAATAACATGATTATTAGGAACAGATCCAGGAGGCAGTGACTAATGTCTTCTGGACACAGGTGAAGGACACGATGGGGAATTTTTTCTAAGATATGACAGAAGCTATGCGGGACTCATTCAGGGAAATAGCCCTGGAGATCATTAGTTAGGTTATCCCCATCAGGGCAGTCTCTCAGCACCATAAGTATTGTTTATATGTTCCACTTGTATAATGCTGCCACCATGGTGTTTGCCATATTGATTGGACTGCATATGCACTCTTGTGCATGCATAGAATTTTGCTGCTGTGCTTATATGATACACATCCAAATGTACAGTGCAGTTGTGTGACATTTAGAATTATGTATCAATGGGTGCATGACACACATTACCACATTAGATTTTCATTCAATATTCAGCTGTCCATGAGTTTCTGCAGTTAAAGTGCTGCTGCTGCTGCAACAATTCCACTGTATACATGCTTGGTACTGACAAAAACTTGCAAATAACATGTTGACCATATTCCACAATACCACAGTTGCATGGGTATGATTTGTGGATTGCCATGTCAGGTATGTTCAATAGAAGAGCATGTCCTTTTCCATGTGTTTTGGATGACACTTGTCATGCTGTCACACTGTTATACTGTCATTGTTTGTGGCATGTACTGGCAATGATGGGGTCTATATTATAACACCGAAGAGGCGTTTAAGTGAACGCCTCTTCATCGACAAGTAAAGACCGAACGCACTAAAGTGTGAACAGTCAATTCCCTCCACACACCCCAAACTAAATATAACAACTCTGAGATCGCACTACAGCGGAGAAAAGGGCAACAGTGTGTAGTTAGACAACTACAACTTTGCCCTCTAAAGTATTCATCGAATCACTTAAATGCATTTTGATGAATACATGTCGCTGATTTGGTGTTCGATATTACAACGTTACAACATTGTGATATAGACCTGCAATGATGATGCCGTGTTGTACCGTATGACTGTCTCTGATGCATATGGACAATCCTTCTTTACTGAAGGCATAGACTGCTAATGTAACGTTCATGTATACATCATGGTAATGATAAGTTATTCAGTAACACTACAGTATGCCTTCTTTGACCTATGTTGCATTTCCACATCCATTCCATATTTACATAAATTCACACATTTTGGCAAATGGTGTACATATGCAGTGATTTATGTACATGTCTCTGCTCATATTCCAATCAGTAAAGAAAGACCATTGTACCTTGGAACTGTGAACAGTCACTGACTTCATGTTAATGTGCTGTAATATTGCACAGGAATGTCCTTTCCACAGTCATAACTAGGGTCAGTGACATATATACATATATATATATATATATATATATATATATATATATATATATATATATATATATATATATATATACTGGGCAGCGCAGTGGTGCAGCAATTAGCTTTGTTGCCTCACAGCAAGAACTTCTCCTGTTTTTAAAAGAATGGCAGTCAAACTCATTTCCTCATATAAATTAGTAGCAAAAAATCCCAACAAAAAAACATACTTTCAGAACTACCGGAGCTTCCTTTTTGACACCATCCTAACTGACAAAGCCTAAATACATTTTTAAATAACATAACACTAAATAACAGACGAAAACCATTTCATAAAGGAAAGTATAAAGAGTGTTTTATTAAGTTATGTGATAAGATCTGCTGCATAATATTACTTAACTGGCAACATGATTTGTAAATATAATTGTAATAAAATTTTTCATTTTCATTCTAGTGGTTATAGTTGATACCCAGTTATAAGAAATAGATCTCTGGATTTTAGAGTCCAAAAAGGTGTTATAAAAGAAACTAAAAAGTGAACTGTTTGTCTCAAATTTGTAGAGCATCTGTAAACTAATGCACTGCATTATTCTTATAAATTCATATTAGCAGTAAATGAATACTATTTTAAATATTCTAACAAATTGGTCACAATATGATAAAGTTTGTATAGTGTGTAATACCAATTTTTATGTACATAGTCTATAATGTTAAATTAAGGGGTCTATGTCATAAAACCGAAAACGCAAACTCTCAAACGCTCACATGAGCGAATAATCAGAAACCCTACCCCCACACCCCTGCTATATATATATTCCTACTCCGAGATCACACTACAGTGAGGAAAGGGCAAATATTCCAATCTTCACTGTACTGCGATCCCAAAATACCAATTTCTAGTTTTGGATTATTCACTCATGTGAGTGTTCGAGAGTTTGCATTTTTGTTGTTCTGAAGTAGACCCAAATGAAATTTATCAGCTGGCTCTATTATTACTGCAGTGTTATACAAGTCACTTCTCTTTTGTTTTTATTTTATTTTTATGTTGTAATTTCAAGAAAAAAATCCAATAAACATCAATCTGAAAAAAAAAGAGCTTCTCTGGTTTGATTTTTGGCTGGGGTGCCTTATGTGTGGAGTCTGCATGTCCTCCCTGCATTCACGTAGGTTTATTCCAAGTGCTTCAGTTTTTTTCTACATTCCAAAGACATTCATCTAGAGCATTTCTCCCTGGGCCTCCACTAAAAATTGGCTCTGTCCCAGTCAGACTTTCCTGGTAAACAAATGTTAAATAAATAAAAATAAATAACGATAGATGTTCATTCCACATGCTATTTTGCATTCGTATGGCAGTATATGTGTGTATGTGACACTAATTCTTAGCTTGTTTACCTATGCCTGTTGCTATTATATGTTGCAAAAGACTTTGTGTGTATAATTTATACATGCCAATTTCTGCTGACATCAGCAATGCAGTCTTCCCATCTGACATACATTGGCCATTCACTTCAATGTAGTTTGGATTGACTTCACTGACATCCTATGTGGTATACACATGCATTTGCAATGTGTTACCTTACATATTGCTGTCATGCTTTATCATTTGCATACAGACCTTTGATACCATGTCTTCCTTGACGAGAGCTCAAGTTGTCTACCTTCCTTCCACCTTTGTTGTTATGCCATATGCATTGCAGATATGCATGATATATAGTCCAAGTTGTTGGAATTCTCATCCATTTTCATGTAGTTGTTTTGCTAGAAGGTCAACTTGTGCCATATTTATGGACATTCTACAGATGCAGGACATCTGCACTCAAGTCACTGGCTACTGCTTGCAATACATCCTTGTTCTTGTTATACTTGTGTGTTACATATGAATCAGTGTACATTGTTGAAATGTATGTGCACAACCTAAGATTAGTTATATACCATTAATCATAGATTTGTGACCATATATTATTATTGCATGCCATTAATGTGTGCATGTGTATTAACATTGCTTTCAAATAATTTCCTGTTAGGACAATGAAGGTGATACATATACACCTACACCTGTGTGTTGCCTTTGCCATGGCATATGTGTGTGACATATGCACTCCATTAGACATCTGGGTTGTGTACACATACTTGTGTAGGTAGCAGCCAGTTGCTGCTTTGCTACAATACTACTGTTTGGCACTGTGCTTGGCTGTTTGCCTTTCATATTCATGGCCAGAGGTTCTCTTCTGTCCTCTGCTGGTATTCTCTGGAATCCAAGGGGCTGCATTTGTTTGGCTTATACTTACATGTGTACTGTGCTTCCCATTTATTACCATACAACACACAACTCTTTTTTTACATTTTTCCAATAATGATGACATTTTTATAAAAAAAGTATTTTTTTTAGATTCATAAGATTATTGTATTCTTAGATTCATAAGACAATTGTTTTCAAAGTTTTGGATTTTTAACTTGAATATTTAATTTTAGAAAGCATTTTCAAACAGTGTACTTGTAACTACACCATTCTGAAAGGGCTGAGTTTGGAATTTAAGCAGGGGTGGGCCGAATTAGTTCTTGGGGAACGGCCTGGTAACACCAAGTTTTATTTACTTATTTGTAAGTTTTGCTGTAGTACATTGTTTTAAAGTGATTTTAGGAGCTTTTATTACACAGTGATAAATAAGTGCTTTGTAAAATATTATTTGGTCACTTATATACATATTCTTTTGTACTTTTATTTTTAAATTAATTTATTTATGCAGTTTATGCACATTGTTTAACATACCTTTAAGAAACAACAGACCATGAAATGTTAATTCAGTAAGTCTTATTAACCATAGTGTATAAAAATGGATAAGACCTAAAAGATACCAGGTTCTGAAGCAGTCCAAATGTGTTGTTAGGACAAAAGAGCTAAACCTGCTCTCATGCTTTAATTTGTTATTTTATTCTTTAGTGGTGTTAATAATAAAGTTCTGTTTTAATGGAGTTTGGATCATTTGTTGGTGGATTTCCTTTCATCATTGGTGGATTTAAAACATATTCTGTTTGCATGGGAATGTAACAACAGCTGGTGTCTTTTTGTGGCTACTACATCGGACTTGATTTAAGATTCAGTCTTAAATTACAGTGAGTCTATTCAGAAGACAATTTCTGTTTCATATGTACTGTTGAAGTAATGTATTTGCTATTTGCTGCTCAAACACTGTGAACTGTTTTTAGTTTTTATTGGTTTATTTGTTTTCACGGAGGTTCTCCTTTTGGAATTACAACACACAACTGTCATCGGTCATACACATCCAGGTAGGAGTGCCACTCAGTTTACAACATGTTATAAAAGGGTTCCTATTAGAACGGCGTAACCACATTTTGTCGAATGCGTTTTCATCGACACCTAAATAGTGAACAGGCAAAACAGCAAAGCAGCTGTTCAGTGAATTCTTTCACTGGGAAAGAAGCCACTTGACCACTTTGTTACTTTGCCGTGTTCTGCACTGTAGTGTGGTCTCAGAGATTCCCTTATCCGGTATAGCTCCTGAGCATAAATGTGCAACAGTTACTGACCTTAGGGTTAGGGTATGGGTTAAGGTAAGTGCATATGTATCAAACTGTTTACTTTTTTTTTGCATTAGATGTACAGTTGAGTTAAGTGCATATGTGTTTTAAGCTGTTTACTTTTGCTTTGGGGGGGTAGAATTAGAGTTAAGGTAAGTGTGTATGTGTTTGGAACTGTTTACGTAAATGTGCAACAGTTACTGACCTTAGGGTTAGGGTGCGGGTTAAGGTAAGTGTATATGTTTTAAAATGTTTACTTTCTTTTTGCGTTAGATGTATGGTTGAGTTAAGTGCATATGTGTTTTCAGCTGGTTACTTTTTTTGGGGGGGTAGAATTAGGGTTAAGGTACATGTGTATGTGTTTGGAACTGTTTACTGTTTTTTGGGTTTTTTTTTTTTGGTTGGAACAGTGATTTCTTTCCCTGGGAAAGAAATTGCTGTTCTGAGGTGTCGACATTTTCAGCTTTCGCTGAAATAAGGTTGATTAAACATTGTTCGCTGTTTTAAGCATTAAATGTTGTAATATAGACCCATTAAAAAACAATAGTACATAGATACTTATGTATACCTTCACTACACCATGGCTGGTATGCATCCCCACTCTGTTTGTCAACTTTCCATTATCCATATAGTGCAGTGTGCTGTTTTCTAACTTACTTTCCCTTACTGTTTACTTCTGACCTTTGTCAGTCATGTGTTGTGATCTTTGTTCTATGGATATACCTACTGCAATGGCCTTCTTCTCCTCTTTCCCTCTCTTTACTTTTCCTTCTTCTATTCTTAAAAAAAAAGAAAGAAAAGAAAAAAAATTGGGCCTATTCCCACCAAAAGAAAAAAAAACATTGCCCATGCCCCTCTGTCTCTCAGATTTTCCTATTCCAACATACCTCTCATGTGTCCCTGTTTTTCACTGATGCCCCACATCTGCTTTTCTTTCTTGAAACTTATATATAAATATATTGTCTTTGTTGATTTCATTTTATGTAAATGTTTCTTGTCAATATTACTATTGTAATTTTTAGTTTTTGTATTAATCACTTTTTTTTGGCATGTCTGTAATTGTAATTGGAGCTTTTCTCCTCGGGTCTCCACTGAAAAAGGGCCTTTGGCTCATTTGGACCAACCTGGTTAACAAATGGCAATAAATAAATAAATAAATAAACAAATAAATAAATAAATAAATAAATATCTCCCTGTTTCCTTGGGTGTGTGCATTACATGGCTTACCACACGTCTTGCACCCATTGTTAGCTACTGCTAGCTGTGGCAATTTGGTCATAATTATTCTTCCCCTTTATTAATTTTTATTAGAAATTTTACAGATTAATCTTTAAGTGACAGCAAGTATATTTTACTAAGAAATGACATACAGAAATACTCTGTAGTTGCCTCTAAGCTTACTGGAGAGATTTTATTGTAGATATGTATTTGTGAATAGCAGGCAGCTTAGATTATGATAGTATTTCTGTAACTTTGTTAATGTACATCATGCTTTGGGAGACAGTTTTCATGACTTATGGAGTAGCTGTGACTGATATACAGTGCACTATTGCTACTGAGAAACTCTGTTATGTGCCAAGGTATTCTAAGTTTGCTGAGGCATATTTATATACTGCGTACTTGTCCGTAACTTTTGCACTGATATTGGTGGAATACATTGGATTCCACAAACTTTACCAAATCAGGCTCATTGTCTGCTTTGAGCTATTATTTTTAGCAAAGGTATAAACAAAGTTCTAATTTTATTTCTCCTTGGCTAGTGGTGAAGCTAAAACATGTTGCTTTTAACTTCAATGAAATATGACTAAATGTTATAACTACACAGGTTATTTTCTAACTATTGCCGCACAACTGATTACATTTAATGTTGTTATGATAGTAGCCATAGTAATATTGCATCAGTTTGCTACATACATTTATTTGATCCACAGAAGCTTTTGTATTTGCTTGTCCTAGCGGAATCTTACTTGTTGAATGTGAATGAAGCATAGCAGATTTGATTAAATGATAATTGTTGTTAAGCAATAATGTTATCAAGCAATTAAACCACTCTGGGCATATACATGTTAACCCTGGTCCCAGTCCCCTACATAAATTGGTAAAAAACTCTAGCATATTCAATCCTGAGGTATTACACCAGAGAAACAAATCTTTACTTTTCCTCCTTAATATGAATGGAAGAAGCATTGGAAATAAAATCCATGATCTGTATGCTCTACTCTCCCGCTATTCTCCTGATATTGTGATAATAACAGATACATGGCTGAAACCTGACAATAACAACAACAAAACCATACCCCACAGATACAATATTATACATAAAGACAGGAAAACCAGAAGGGGTAGGGGGAGTAGTGAACTTATTCAAAGATCACTTAATACTTGACTGTGTAGAATTATGCACCCGACTTGGAAAATGCTGAACTTATCTTTGCAATATTAAAAATGAATCACAAAAAAACACATCAGCATCAGAGGTGGTTATATCCCATCTGGAAAAAAATATTCCCACACTTGAAAAGGTTCTACACTGGATTTCCAAATCCCTCCCACAGGAAACAGTCCTGATGGGTGACTTTAACACTGGCTCAATTGCACCTCTCAGAATCCAACATCCCATATTAACCTCCATGGGTTTGCTCAAATCATTACATCTCCTACAACAACTGACAAATCTTCCAAAAGACAGTTTATCCTCGACTGGATTCTGGTTAACAACCCCACACTAACATCTCAAGCATGATGTCTCCCTGACGGCATGAGTGACTATCAACCAACCTTTCTCCTAAGAACCTACACTCACCCAACCAAGCAAACCACATACCACTTACTCAGAAATCAAAAAAAAAAAAAACTTTAACCCAAATAGGTTTATCTCCACTCAAGCTGCAAATGAGAGCCTCTCAGACAGCTACTCTTAGAAGATGCTGTTAACTTCTTCAACATCACTTTCTTAGATATACTAAACTGCCATGCACCCCCTAGTATCATTAAAGTTAAAGCTAACTATGCACCTTAGCTAAGTGAAGAATGCAGATCCATACTGAAAGCTAGGGATAAGACTTAGGAACAGTTTCATAAAAATAAAACCCACAGTGCAAAACAAATATTCTTGGAACTGTGAAACAAAGCTAAAAAAACTAGTAAAATTAGACAAAATTGACTACTATCACAATATTCAGAAAAAAAAACCCTCCACAATAACCTTCAAAAGTTCTGGTCTGCAGTTAATAGTATCCTTCTGCCAGGCACATCTGCTACCCCTTCTCCATCAGCAACCAAGTCTGATAACATTGCAACCCAATTCAATAAATACTTTACAGAATCTATCCAATCCTTTGCCAATTCTCAGAACATCTTCAACAAATCTGTCCCTTCCACACCCCTGCACAACAGCAACTCCCAAGATAGCATCAACCACTTCTCATTACACCCAGTGTCTGTGAATACCATAAAAAAATACTTAAAAAAACAAAAACCAACCACCCTAGCTGCAGATAGTCTTCTTCTTTCGGATTTTTCCCGGTTAGGGGTTGCTACAGCAGATCACCTGTCCACTCATGATTGGCAGTGGAGTTTTACAGTGTCGAGTTGCCAGCCCGGTGCCCAACCTTCCACAGAAGGGACACACACACACACACACACACACACACACACACACACACACACACACACACACACACACACACACACACTCACACCTAGGGCCAATTTAGAGTGTCCAATCCACCTACAGTATGTCTTTGGGATGTGGGAGGAAACTGGAGCACCCGGAGGAAACCCATGCGACCACAGGGAGGACATGCAGACTCCACACAGAAGGCACCCCAGCCAAGAATCAAACCAGAGAACCTCTTGCTCTGAGGCAGCAACGCTAACTGCTGCACCACCGCGGCCACCCCAAGCTGCAGATAGTCTCCCAGCCGAATTTCTGCAAATCGCAACAGAAGCAATAGCATACCCAGTAGCAATTCTCATAAGCAGATCAATATCAGAGAGCCTGGTACCTGTTATTTGGAAAATCTTCCACATTCTACCTTTACACAAAAGAGGTAACTTCACCGAACTTACTAATTATCACCCAGTTGCCATCCTTTCACCCTATCTACATTTCTAAAGAGAGTCGTACATACCCAGTTCATGGGCTACCTTCATACACATAAACTATTATCAAACACTAAACATGGCTTTCACCTCTCTCACAGCACCACCAGAGCCCTAATGTCCTTTACTAACATTGTGAACCATTATAGAAATGACGGGCAGTTTGTATCTGCCATATTTTTTGGACTTGTCAAAGGCCTTTGATATGGTAAATCACAATAAACTCAATGTTCTCTCCACCCTAAACCTTAGTAGCGTCTCTATCATCTGGTTCTAAAGCTACCTTTCAAGATGACAGCAGGCCATTCAAAATCAACACCACCTTTCCTCTTTAATCCCATTTGACTTAGGGATTCCACAATCTCCATCCTTGGACCTTTACTATTTTCTCTCTTCACCAACCAGCTCCACACCTCCACACATTAAGCCAGAGTGGTGCAATATGCAGATGACTGAACTCTAATATCTTCAGCCTCCTCCCCACAAGAACTCCATGCCATAACCTAAGAATCCTTTCTATCTTTTGAATCATGGTTTACCAACTCTCAACTCTTTCTAAATCCCAATAAAACTAAGCTCCTTCTCTTCTACCCATCAAGACACCCCTTGTCTTCCCTATCTTTCAATATCCTATCCAAAAATAAACTATTATCACTCCAACAGCTCATACTAAATTGCTAGGTGTAGAAATTGGCAATAACTTGAAATTCAATATTCACATAGCTCAAACCATTAAAAAGGTCCACAAGAAACTAGGTCTTCTATACAGAAACAATTTCTGACAAGAAATAGAAAAGCTACTATCGCTCACAAACACCTCATATCAACTCTATTATATGCCTCCCCAATACTAACCAACCTCCACAAAACTGATCTAAACAAATTGGAATCTTGTTACAATAAAATTGTCAAGTTTGCCACTGATGTTAAATACAAGACATATCACTGTACATCTCTTAAACAGCTCAAATGGCTAGAACTTCCTCAGCTGCTACATTTTAACAAATTATCCTTTGCCCACACAATTCTGTATCATCCAGATAAAACCCCTGCTCTCCAATGTCTTATACACCATACATTGCTTCTAGAACCCAATGTTCCAGTAACAAATTCCTTCTAGGCATCACCAAAGCTAACAACTCAGCTGGGGAATCACTCTTTTCAAATATCATTCCTAAAATATGGAATAAACTTATAACCCCTATAACCTCCAACTGCACTATACTGCAATTTAAAAAACTCATAAAATCACATTTAATAAACACCTGGTTCTTTTCTTGCAACTGTCCTGGTTAGGCCTTACCTCAGTTCTCTTTAAGTGATCTTACTCCAATATTTGACTTCAACTGTCCAGAAACTAGTCTCTCTCTCATTTAAACTGCATATATTATGTAAATATTTACATGTAGAGAACTGCATTGTCTATCATCATGTAACTGTTTTTTTTTGTGAATATATTATGTAAAATCTGAGACATTAGTGAACAATCCTATACAGTACAGTCACTAATTAGTAATTTACATTGGTGCTGTTAATAGATCAAGACTGTGATTTCTCAAAGAATTGCACTTACCCTGAGGAATCTCTAAAGGTCGACCTTTATAGATCGAACAGTTAAGCGATCGTAAATTTACAAAAATTAAAAAAAAAATACACAATAGGAAAAAAAAACTAAAGGGTTTAAGCAGGGGGGCAAGCCCCCCTGCACCCCCACACCCCCTTACTTTAATATACCAACTCCAAGATCACGCTACAGTGTAGGGAATGGGAAATTTCCCATTTCCACACTGTAGTTCACTGAAGTGCGATCTCAGAGTTGGTATATTTAAGTAGCGGGGGGTGTGGGGGTTGCAGGGGGCTTGCCCCCCTGTCTAAACCCTTTCTACATGTTTTTTTTTATATACTTTATTACTCTTTCGAAAGTTTAAGTGTTCAATCTGTAAAGGTCGACTTTTACAGATTCGAACATTTAAGCGTCCGTTCTAGTAATATAGACCCTATATATATATATATATATATATATATATATATATATGTGTGTGTGTGTGTGTGTGTGTGTGTGTGTGTGTGTGTGTGTGCGTGTGTGTGTTGCAAGGGTGTAGGAGACACAGACTGTGTTGCAAGGGTGTAGGAGACACAGACTGCATATTGAGGGTGAGGACTTCTATCACAAATGCTTTAACAGCATTCATATTCTGAATGTTGTATTATTTTAAAATCATTTGAGATCATGCTTGTATTACATGTTCATCACAATTCTCTAATATAGTTAATATTTTCAGGTCATATATTCTATCGGTAACTCAGAATAAATACTAAACAGAAAACAGTGTTAGTTGTACTGAAAGAAAATAAATTATTCAGATTCAAACACATTGAATGGAATTTGTTGAAAGTCAATGCCACAAAACAAATTGGAATTGGAAAAATGCTTTGGCATTGTGACAGCTTTGTCATCATACTTAATAGCTTTTTATATATTATTTTCCAAGTTGTGCAACTTGGAGAAAACCACACTACTTCTTTTGGTAAATAAACAGGGGCTGGATTCAATAAAGCCTACACTATGTGTACACTAAGTGTACACTATGCGTGCATGATATGTACTCTATAAAATTATCACCCTTTTTGTGCTTATTAGTCACTCAGAAAGATTACATGTGTACATGTAGTCTTCACTTTGTAGCAACCTTTATGAATCCCTGTCAATATTTAAAACTGCAAGAATATCAGTAGGAAAACTAAAATTAGGAGGAAGAAGGTGAGTTATGTCTGTGTTGTCTGTTCACTCAGAATGGTGTGTGTCAGCTTTATTGAATCTGGCCCCATGTCTCTCAATTTCTCCATTATTGTGCATCCCAAACAGAAAATGTGCATTGTCACACCAACACTTTGGAATGCAAACTTTCAGAAGTCGACAGAGACAGACTTAAGAATAGACATTCCCCAGAATATATTCAAACATCTAACTGAAACCCAGTGAAAGAGTGATGAGTTTGGCCAACAGTAATAATCATACCTCTCAACCTCTCAGAGTAAGAAATCTGGACAAAGCCATATATAATGGGGGGAA
This sequence comes from Protopterus annectens, assembly GCF_019279795.1. NCBI lineage: Eukaryota > Metazoa > Chordata > Ceratodontiformes > Protopteridae > Protopterus > Protopterus annectens. The sequence continues at coordinate 27,768,789 of NC_056746.1, forward strand.
AAGGCCAAAAAATAGGGACACTTTTTAAATATTGCTCTTATAAATTTAAAAAGTCGATAGAATAACAGGTTTTGCATTAGCATGAATTTTCTGATGGGTAGGAAGTCTGAAACTCAAATGTCTGTCTTTATTTTCTGACTTCAACCCTCAATGATTTGTGAAAAATTTGTCAGAAAACCATAATTTTATGAGAAACAGACCAAAAATATGAGGCCAAAATCTGGACAATCTGCGAAAATCTGTACAGTTGAGAGGAACCTACAGTTGTCACCAAGATACTGTGGTTGCTGAAGAATATATAATAAAATCCTACTAAATAAAGGAGATACACTTCAGAAATAATACTCTACTTTATGTTCCAATGAAACATCCAATGACTATATATTTCACTGCTTTACATAACAAAAAAATGACCACAGCCATTTTACTAAGTCTTAAACTGACAAGCAATAGCATATTTAGACTTCAAGATCTTTGGCATCAATGGATGGATTTTTAAATGGAAAATAATGCCAGCTGTAACTCTTCTGCTAGTAGTTTTTCTTTTCTTTTCTCTTCAGTGGATTATTGATTTATTTTATTTAATATAATATATCAATTATTTATTTATTTATTCATCATTTGTTGAATGAGAAAGTTTGCCTAGCACAGAGCCTATTTTCAGTGGAGGACCTATATCTATAAATCATAATGATCTCATTCATTTGAAATGCCTTTATCATTCTATTTTGCCTTAAGCTCATATCATTACATCAAACATTCAGTTTTATTGTTTTTTTGCCCTTCTCGTACCAATATTTTGTATTTTTTCACAATACCATACACCAATTGCCACATGTTTTCACTCCTCCTTTATGAAATATACCCTGTCTGGAGTCATAGAAAATGTAAAACTCAACTTTATTTCATAGTATTAAAAAAAACAAGTGCTTTGGTTTCCTGCCTTCCAGGTTATGACACAGCATATATAAAATATGGCGGGAGGGGGAGAAAGGAAATATTTGCATTAAATTTATTAATAAATGTATATGATTCATACCATTACTCATACCATTAGTATGCATGGTATTAAAACTAAAAACAAGCTTTGGCTCTTTCAGTAATGACATATTAAAAATATTAAATGCAAATCACAATTGCTCCAGTCATACATATATAAAAAAAAATCACCTGTATGTTTATAGCAAAAATACTCAGTAAATGGGCTTGTCGCTGTAGCATTTTTAATATAACTCAACTATTCCAGAATATAAAAGGTCTTAGCATACTGGGCTCTGTATAATAAGGTTTTTATCACATGGAAACTTAAAAGCATAGGGTACAGAGAAGTAATAGCACTTCTGGGGTAATGAGTAAGTACTGATTCTTTTAATGTTATAAATTAAGTAGAGTTTTACTACTTATATAACTCCATACAGTGTTTATTCCAAAAATCTGTGTCTTGGTTTCTTTACAAAAGTCTTACTACTTGGTAGGTAGTGTAATGTCTCCACACTGGGCCAGGAATCCTCACCATTGACAATAGAGAGGGATGTGCACTTGCAGACCTCTCTGCATCAAGCACAATTTCTGTTAAGAACACACAGGGAACACACTCAGTCCAGGGTCTGAATTTCTCTATATCTTTCTCCCTCCAGGTCACCAATAAGACTCCCCACTAGTAAAGTTGTATGATTAGGTCCTCAGCAGAGTGTCCAAGCCAAGTCTTCTAGCACCCTCTCTGTAAACCCAGTGCTTCGTGTCCCTGCCCCAAGTAGCTGACACATACACAGTGAGAGACAACACATACACACACACACACACACACACACACACACACACACACACACACACACACACACCTGGAAAAGGCTGGCCCAGATTTACTTGCTGTGCCCTCTCCTGCCCAGAGTATAAGGTAGTTATCACTGCCACCAGACACTCCACAATCAACTACTCTAAGGGCCTTAACAAAGGGTGTCCAATTATACTGTGTAATATTAATACTAATACAAATGTTAGTAGTTGACCAAGACAGCTAGGCCTTCTGGGGTGGCCCACACAGTGTCACCAAATAAATATAAGCACTCTCAAAGATTAAATGCTTTTTACAAGGGCCAGCCACAATAAAAGTTTTAAATATATTTAATAAATAATAAAAGAGCATGAAAATACTGAATATATATATATATATATATATATATATATATATATATATATATATATATATATATATATTCACAGTAAACCAAAGAGTTCAAATCACAGGGAATATTGAAAATAACATTGATGGACAGACTCGTACAAATTAAGAAAAACAATCTCTAAACTAAGCTTCACTATATTCCTGACAGAATCTAGAAGAATTACTATTCCCTAATAACTTACTTGATAGACAAAGGCACAATGAAATATGTGAGCAGTCTTTCTAGTCAGGTTTCCCAAAATAGAATGCTCCATCCTCAGAGATTACTCCATGTAAAATATAATATTCATGATGGCTTGCAAAATGACCTCCTCTGGTCACCTGACTCAAGGTTCTCACACTACTCCCCTGTGAATCTGAGGCAGGAATTAGCATAAATGGCTATAATACACAGCTAAATGTTTATAGCAGGGCTTTGGGCTGCTTTTCTTTTTAATGAGCTAATGAACAAAGGCTTCTTCCAGACTCACCGTCTCCAGTCCTATTCAACACTGTGGGGTGCTGTTTTCATGGTGTAACAGCTCATTTCCATTTATTCCATTTCCCTTATTTTTCTTAAAGTAAGCTAACTGGTTAACTTCTGCTCTTGAAACTCACTATGATACATTTTTTAGCACTAGCAACTTTACACATTTTGATTTTTAAACACCATACAGTTCTAATACATTTGTAACATAAGCATCTGTACAAATCAGTTTGATATTAAAATGTCATACAGTTCCAATACGTTTATAACACAAGCATCTTGTATAAATCAGTTTGATATTCAAGGGATATCTCATTCTTTACAGAACTCCAGCTGGCTGTGTTGGCACTAGCCCATATCATCACAAGTAGGTTGATACTTCAAAACCAACTCAATGTATTTTATTAGCTGGTATATGCAGTATTTTAAGGATTTCATTCCCAGTTCAACTTTATCAAGATAATCAATAATTAACTTGTATCCCATAAGTACCATTTTCAGTTTAAGTGTAAATGTAAATGAAGATGCTGTTTGCGTAACTCAAAAAGTGCACCATATATGAGTGAACATATTTACATCTCTGGATAGTCTTGGGCAAACAAATACTAAAACAGAATTGTCTTCTGGATGTTTGAAATGTTCTCAGTTTCACTACAATTGGAGTGATATGTTCTCATTTATCTGACCTAAATAAACTGGTGATGATGCATCCCAGTGAATTCAGATCCTTACCCGCATTAGCTATATTCTATGCACCAAGTGTGTTTTAGTATTGGCATCTGTAATTTAATGGGATGATTCCAATTTTATGCTCATAATTTCAAGGAGTTTGAATATCACCCAGTTTTGAATGGGTCAAAAGAATTCTTACATTTTAAGTACTAAGCACTAGTTTTTAATTAATAGGAAGTGTTTCTAATTCTGATGCACACTGGAAGAAGTAGTTCATTGTACCATGTTCTTTATTGTCAGAACTGTGGCTCAATATGAAACTGACCTGCTTTGAACAGTGAAGGTTGAGGGTTCAAGTCACATAGGGATCTTTATGCTTTACATCTGGCAATTAGAGATGAGAACCAAAACTATCCCCGAGATTCATGAAGCACGGCGCAAGGCCAGCGATAGGCTTGCGCCAACAGTGTGGCATGAAGATGGCGCAGTAGTGCCAAATGCATATTAATGAAGGTGTGCCGCTGCCACAGCCACGTGCATAGGAAAGGAGCTCGAGTGCATAGGGCATGTCGAAGTGCCGCACGGAGGCATGGAGATGCCAGCTGTCGACATGCAACCTAAAATGCTTACATTTAACAACTTGCAAGATAGTAATCACATCTGTCAGTGTCCGTGGATACTGAAACGTATGCAAAGCATGCAAGATAGTTTCTGCGAACACCAAATGAAGAAGCAAACACAAATGCACGGTAGGGAATAACGGGTCCCTATCCCGCGAACAAATGACATGGAAAATCATGTGCCCATAGTCCAACGCAGTGTAGATAGCTATACCAAGTGGAAGTGAAACGTATCATATGTTAGCGCGCCGACAATAGGTACGTCCAGCCCAATGGTTAGGGTCACCAGCTGACCCATAGTGTGAGGGAGGGTACACAGCTGGGCAGATGTGTCCATAACAAAACACACAATAAATGTACATATCTAGTGACCGTATGACCGAATCATATCCCACAAGGCATGTAATAGTCACATACAAAAGGTACGTCAGTATTTCACATACCAAATGTGACAGGAAATGGAATAAGCATGTAAACGAAACAGAAGGAGCATATAAACTGCTACAACAATAAGGCAACATGTAGGCTGAAAGGAATAGTATTATCCATACCATTGACTGTGGGTATGTGTTGTCCAGTACATTCGGATATGTGTCTGGAATATATCCCATCCTGGACATAGGAAAAGGTGGCATCCTACTAATGATTAGAACAGTCTGCCAAAATCCGCACATCAGCGGTACAAGCCGAACATGTCAGGATGTGTCACAGTTGAACGGGTATTACCCGCGTATAACAACCATGTAATGAAAGTTAAGTATGGGCTTGTACCTATGTGCATGAGGTATAGCATGTGGAAAGCAAACATGGCAGGGTAGTCCACACAACCATACAGGTACCTGACATATGTAGGGTATGCAATGTGTTACTCTGGCCGTGTCATGTGCCAACAACCAAAGCAGTGATGTATGGAGTGTCAGGAATATGTGTGTGTGTGGGGGGGTGGGTAATGGTACAATCATCCAAGGCGATACTGTGTCGTATGCAGAATAGGTGAACCAGAGGTGTATGAGGGAGCAGCGGGTGAAGCAGAAAGAAACACAAAAACATGTATAAACATCTGCAATACAACCAGACAGGCCATACTGCAGAACACAATCTCACAAACATATGAATATTAAAATGTGCGATACAAATGTATAGACATGTCACCGGCACATACCCACAGATTGGTCCTGATGGAACTGGCCATATCAAATGCAACACACCTGGATGCATAATGGACTACCCAGCATCCCCTCCACAGCACACAACCCGCTCCCATACCTGAACGTCCACCAAATCCAGCCATACTTGGCCTACTGGTTTGGTGCAGCCACATCTACACATAGTGACCACTATGCATATGTAGTAGGTAGTGTCACCCTAGGCAGTTTCAGGATTACAAATTATGTATCCCTTGCATGTAAAACCCCCAGCATATTTTCATAATGCCAGAAGAATGGTCGGTATTTGTCTTGTTTTGGTCTTGTTCAACTTTTGGGATATCCCTCATGAGATAAGTAACCTGTGTAAACATTAGAATGGAAGACACAAAGTCCAGTCCTGTAGATATCTGGACACAAGTTTGAATGTGCAGTAGTGGTGCACGAGACTGTCCAGCCCTAGATGGTCATGCATAACCTACTACCCAGGATCAAACACCTGCCTGTGACGCATGTGCCCCAACATGAATAAGCAAGAGAATATAATGCACACATTCGCATAGTGGCACATGGTATAAGGGTGATGAAGGCACTGACATAAACAGGATACCCCCTGATCCACAGTGTAAGGGACAATTAATGTGTGTAGGTGTGACCTGACCAACAATGATACAATGCCAAATGTCCTGTGATCGTAGAAAATAACTATGTACCATACTGCATGTAACAGTTGCCTAAAGTGGTCACGTCAGGATAGAATAAACGTAATTCATACAAGTAACAGGCAAACAACAAAAGTGGCAAAGGTACAAGGCTCACAGCTAGGAAACAAATTAATGTTCTAAACCTGCACTGACCGTGGCTATGTGTTGGCCCAAACAATCTGGTGTCTGCAGTAGGGTTACCATCTGCCCCGCTTTGCGAGGGACAGTCCCTCTTTGGACAGTTGTATCCGGACAAAATACATTACAAATGGCAAATGTCCTGGCATTGTAGGACATAATTATGTCCCATATGTTATGTAATAGTTGCAGACAATAATTATTGCAGTATCTACAATGCCTAACTGTTACAAGAAACAGAATAAGCAACTAAACTGCTACAACAATAGGCTTTTATGTAGGCAAGTAAGTAAAGTCCTATCCGTTGTACTGACTGTGGGTATGTGTTGGCTTGTAAAATCTGATGTGTGTTCTGAAAATGTCCCGTCTTGGCCATCTGAAAAGGTGGCAACCCTAGTCCCCAGAATACATCCCAACCTGTACATATGACATTGTCAACGATATCAATGGTCAGAGCATTCGCACAATAACTGGCCAGCCCCTTAACCACTCATAAAGCCAGTGACCTTTGGGGGAAAGGTGTTGAATGAGAGTGACTACTTACAACAATGAAGAGTAATAGACGCATTTAACTGCAAAAAAATTAGTAGTATTACGAATCTGTCAACACGTTCCAAGTTAATAGTACTAATATGGTAGAAGTGTCCGTGATTGTCCCTGAGTTGTCATAGCCTTGTCTCTGTCACTGTAGAAACGAGTCCCCCGAGTATCAGATAAGTCCATACACAGAAGTACACCAACCAACTGTCACATCTGTTGACAGGACTATTGCATACCTGTAGTTAATTTATAACAGATATCCAGAATAATATTCATTGTATTTATAAATGAATGAAATAGTCAAATGGGAAGGGAAACACGTGGAAACCACCCTCCAAACTGCATTATGTAGTGGAACCACTCCCCACCCTAAATTATGTAGCGCCGACACAATAATGTGGTTCGAGGTGCCAAAACACCTGCGTCTGCAAACACAGGTAGAATGTTAAACTCTGGACTAACTCTGTCCACGTGCTATGTCTGATTTTTGAATAGCGCCAGGGCAGCTCTAGTCACCAGTCGACCAAGCCTAAACCCATACCAGCACATGAACACCCTGACAATCAAACACACGTATGTGTGAGGACTATAAGCGTAGGAGTTATGAATATCCTTGGAGTGAGTAGACTTGCAGCATGGATCCAGAGCAGTAGGAAACAGGGAATGTCCTAATTATAGTACTGCAGTTTTCCCAGCAGGAGAATGGATGCTTGCTGTGTAAGGGAAGCGGTGAGGCATATGTCAGAGTAGCTATGAACCATGGCTATACATATAAATGAGCCAGAATACCAATAGTCTAGTGGTTACAGCATCCACCCAATGTAAAAGCATTCCCAGTTCAAGTATGACTATAGCACATATTAATTGTGTAATTAATGCCTCTGCACTGTAAAGCCAACATTTATACATGTAAAGGTGACCGCGTTCGCATGGGTCCATTAACTGGATTCCATCAAAGTGGTACTGTCATAAGGAATAAGGCACATGTAATCCCAAAGAAGTGTCAGTAAACATATGTAACTCAGAATAAGTAGATGCAAGTGGGCCTGTGCGGGTGTACGCAGCTATTAGCATAGCAAATGTATGTTGTCTTGTACAGCTGTAACTTTTATATATATAGATAGATGTGTGTATAGATAAATATGCACAGACATAAAAGAAATATGCAATTATATATCTACATATTTATCTATATATACACATATATATAAATAAATATATATATATATATATATATATATATATATATATATATATATGTACACACACACACACACACACACACATATATATATATATATATATATATAGATATATATATATATATATATATATATATATATATATATATATATATATATATATATATAGATATATATATAGATATATATAGATATGTAAGGAACGCCGAAAGATGAAAGCAAACATAAGGGTTGTGAAGGGAATCCAGAGCAAGTAAGGAATTATGAAGTGCTCGCAGAGTATGTCACATAAAGCTGCACAAGTGTGAGTAGAGCACCTCTATTCTCACCAGAAGCAGGGCTATACCAGTGGTCATAACATCGTTGAAGTGCTAAATCAACATTGTAAACAGACGGAATGTAGTACATGTTGCGACCACCTACACTTGTAACCTGCAAATCGTTCGTAATCCATAACACCAGTAAAGGTACGTATGTGCAAATATGAATGGATGGTGAGCCTGTGAATACACGAGGCGGTACAAAATGTGTGTAGGGCCCCAACGCTCATGAGAGGGCAATGTGTAAAGGTGTGTCATGGCTGCGATATCAGGTGTATAATGGCTGTTATGCGTGGAAACTCAACACGGGTGTGCAGGAGAAACTATGGATATGCGATTATGGACACAGGAGTGCTAGGGTATGTTGTGCTGGGTGCAATGGAGCGGCCCGTGGAGGTCAGCTAGTACGTAGGTGCAATTCCCAGATAGAGCGTTGTTTGCGTGGAGACATGCGTGAATGGGCGTATCATTGTCGGACGTTGCGCGTCAGGTCTGGCAGCCCGGCACGTAAAACCTATATGCCACCCATGAGCGGAATGGAGTTCTGCTGTGACAACCCCAAACCGGGAAAAGCAGAAAGACACAACTACATGAAGACAACAATATGTTGACGTACAGTCACAGTAACACAAACACACATCCTATCAACAGTAATAATATGAATGTGCACAGAAACAAACACAGTAGCAGGAATAATAGGCTGTGCATACGAGTAATAGGTCGAATGACACTGTATCACATCCCAGTTAGCAGCGGCACCCCAGACATGAAAAACGTGCGACATCTGTCCGCTGCATAACGTGCAATATACTGAGCACATGTTCACCGGAGTGAAGTGTTGGTGTCAGAATGACTAAGGCAATAGTATGCAGTTAAAGCAGAGACCAATACGCATGTGTAAGTGTCCACGTCCGGGAAATGTATAGGTTAACGGACACGCAGATGTATATATAGATAAAAACGTATATATACATATATCTATATTAATTTACATACACATATATATTCATACGTATATATATATATATATATATATATATATATATATATATATATATATATATAGATATATATATAGAAATATATATATATATATATAGAAATATATATATATATATACACACAAGATATATATATATATATATATATATATATACACACACACAAGCATATACTACGGATATATATAGATAGATATATATACACAAACAACAGGTAGTGATATATACACATACACACAAAACAAAATATATATGTCAGTGTAGATATACACATGTACATAAATAGGTTGCTTCACAGCAATTAGGGGTAACATATTTACAGCCCGGGCATATGTGACTGGGAGGTCCAATAAATAAACGTTGTACCCCCTACATCGTCCAGCTAGGCCGGACAGACATACAGACAGGCAATACAGATCAATATACTGCTGCTGTCCAAAACACCGGTAGGAAAGGACCAGTGGGAGAGTTCTGCAAGGTCTACACTTTAAACATGGATAACGGTGTCCCTTGCGGGACCCCAAAAATTCAGGGTACATGTGAATCTGCTGACATTATTATGAGCAGGGTGTAGGTGTACATGGAACAGTAGGTTGTGCAAGTGTGATAATACATGGGTTGACAAAACGTATGACATGTGTCCCAAGACGGGGAGAGTGGGCAATGTGTAGGGGTGTGCTCATACCCCAGCTGCACTCGCAGTAAGTATTTGTCACAACTGCTGTAGAGGGGCACCAGGTAGGTGGACCATGGGTATGCATTAATGGGCTTAAGTGTGCAGGTGCTGGTTGGCAGAGATGTAGTAGGCCCGCCCACTGGAAGTCAATATTCCTATGTGGGCATAGCATACGCCTACACCTCCCAAACCTGAAGAGCACATCTACCGGATAGTCTGTAAACCATCGGGGAATACATAGAGACCTACACAGTGCTGTGTACCTGATTAGCATGGACGTCCACAGTTATGTATCAGAATGTAACAAAGTCCAACTAAACACTGCCAGAACTAGTGATATTAGGTGAACAGGTGGCGGAATACAGGTAATGACAGATGACAACATGTATGAGTCATAAGCAGCATGTACCTCGACAAACGTGAATGAATACATATGCTCTGTGACTGTGAATGTGTCTGGTTAATAGAACCAATCATCTAAATGTGTCCCACAGGGTGTTATGCATTGTTCCTGATACAGTGTTCATTCACACCCATTGGTATGTGAGTCCTGCTACTGATGGAAAGTGCATAATTTGCTGACCACCTCGGGTAGATGATAGCATAATAGAAGAGGTTCAACACCCGTATGCCTGAGAGGGACACACCCATCTGGGCAATTGTGTTCTGCAAAATGACAGTTATGGCACATGGCCTGTGAGTTTGGGAATGGAGGCTATATAGTGTGTGTAGTGGTGTCAGACATCAATTTGTTGTATCAGTAACAGCTACATGTAATAGGAAACAGTATTATAAATTAAATTGCTACATGAATAACCTTAACGTATGCAAACCGTGGAAGTCATCCTTTTACTACTGGCTGTGGGTATGTGTTGCCTTGACACATGTGATAGCTCTACATATAGGGTCTATAGGGCCGCCACCAGTCTGAATGGCCAAAGTGGAACCTGCTCTGTAGAACTGTCAAATGTACTAGGGCAGAACATACCTACAGCCATGCATAGTACAGAAATATACATATCGGAACAAATCAAAGCATAGTCTAGCAGCAGTATAGTTGCTTATGCTACTACATATGACATATTGACGTGTCAGGTATACAAGACCTGTAACAAGCAACCAGTACAGACACCTACAACATGAGAAGGTCCCCTAATCAGGACAGTTGCAATGGCTAGAGTATTGTACATACCACTCAACTGTCCCTGAATGTCAGGTACATCCCTGAGTTTGACTGAAAGTCTAACTCTGTCCTTCTTAATCCCTCCTAAAATCAGTGGCTGTTGAAGGAAAGGTGGTGAATTACACTTACTGACTAATGACAATAAGTAAGAGTTATAAACAACTGTTACTTCAGAATATGAGTATTAAGTCATATGCTCTGATTCTGTCAATGTGTCTAGTTAAAATCACTACTTTTTTAAAAGTGTCCCTGATTTTTCTTGACCTGTCCCTGATTCTGCAGAAATGTGTCCCTGATTGGTGGAGAGTTCTGGTATTGTCACATGAGATGTGTGATGAGGGACTGTCCCATGCAAAGTGGGAAAGGTGTCACTCCTACAGTCTCTCGTCGTGCAATCTGAAAGGTGGTCAACGTGAAGTAGATATGAGGTAGCATGACTCGGCAGATAGCTAGTTAACAAACTCTAGTCACATGTCAGCATTGCAGAGTATCGGTTCCCATGTATCAGGCAGATGGGAGCAGATCGTATGAGGAACACGCATATAATATGATTACGTCACTGGACAGGCCGCCGAGTCCGTACAGTCGAACGCCTGCCGTCGCAAAATGGTTACACATACCCGATACTGTAGTCATGTAGCCTGATGTAATACGCATCACAAGAGATCACACACACCCAGCGTGAGTGACAAATGTAAGCGGAAATGTCGGAGAGGGAGTGGCTGTAAGTGTGTTTGTCTACCAGCATGCCAGTAGTGCACTGCCAAAGAAATGTGGAGTCTAAACGTGTATAAGGTGCTGTGCCCAGAGGTTAGCAGTGCTTAACAATGTGCAAACCCATGCACAACAGCTCCCACCTGCTGGACTGTGCCTTACCCGGTCTGTATCCAAAGGAGTCGGCCTGTCCGCAAACAAAGACCACCCTATACACGTGATGGTAGAAGTACCCTGCGCACATAGCTCATGTGAATTAACAATAGACCATGGCATATGTACAGACAATAGACCACACACACACCATACAGCGCAGACATCCAACAGTATAGCAATGTACTGGCAGATATGTCCGGACCACTGGTGTATGCATGCCTGGCCGTCCTGTGTTTCAGTGTGTGAGCATGCCCAGTACGACTGTTATGCATGTTGTCGACTGACAATATCGTCATACTGTCATGTGTGTGAGCATGCAAAGTATGGTCAGCTGTATTGCATGTGTCACATGTCCAGATAGCACTGCGTTGCTGACCCCTCCGTTCAAGACAAACAGGTGTCATGCTGTGTCTGCAGGGTAGCTAATGGTCATGTGGCATCGACAGTTGCTACACGTCTGCATAGTGTGGGGGAACATGCAACCACAACCACAGTCCTACACAGCACCGTGGATGGTGCGCATGACTCTCACATGTGTAGGTGTGACAGGGGCACAGCCAACAGTTGTACACATCTGCCGCTATTGTACTGGTATGCCAGGTACTCCATGTCAGTGTGTGGACCTACCTAAATTGCTGGTTGGAGGGATACCAGGGTATGTCAGTTCCCAGCTTTAATTACCAGCACAGTGGTGTTGGACGTCCTAGCTTACGCAACCTACATCAAGCTGCCTGGCCTGCTGTCATCTGTGTGTGTCTTAGGGGATTGGGGTCATTCATTGGGCATATCCATAGGCCATCGTATATCATTCATCTGTATTGGTCCACATCTGTCCAGCTGCATGGAACGTGTGTGGGCTGTACGGACACACATGATGGTCAGCCCATAATCTGCAGTGGGTAGGACACCCTGTGTACTACAGGCTACCATTGTGACCCCTGTATGTGCTACAGAGGTCACGGTGCCACTATGGATGTGTACTGTCTGCTGCCCTAACATTTGGCAGCCACAGTCACTTGTATGCTCACATACATACCATAGCAATGGGTAACTACACATTCTAATACAACTGCCACTTGTTAGGTCAATAGACATACCCTGGGTGTGTTCCGGACTTGAGGACGGTGCTGGAGTGCTGCCTATGTCAGATGCACACAGTGCACCTCCTATACATGACCGAGCACAGGTACTGTCATGTTTGGCATCCATTGTACTGTGTGCGGGTCAGAGAGGGGAAATCCGTGGGTACCTACTGTGTCAGTGCATATGCCTTGTGTTGCCTCTTTGCCAAAGGCAGGTCATACTGTGCACAGGCTTTTGCCGACTGTGCCCTACTCAGGTAGTTCCTTCATCAAGTCACACTGTGCCTGTACAGGCCTTGGCAGTGGTGTTGGGCTGTGTGGCCCTGCCCCATGCTGTTCCTGCTGCAACTGTTACTGCAGGATAACATTGTGTAGCATAACAAATACCATAACAACTTGTATGCATGTAGCTTGTGAATACTGCAGAGCTCCAACGGATGTGTCTGGATACCAGAACTGTGAACCGAGCATCCCAAACACATGCACAAGTATATGTCTTGCCCGTGCATCCACCTCAGTATGGTGTGAGTGTTCAGGTGTGTGTGCATTGCTGATGGGTGTCATCAGCCACTACAACAGTGTTTACCCAGCATCCCCTACTAGGAGACTGTAGGGGATGTCCATATAGGCATTGGTGTGCTACAGCTGTGTCAGAAGCCATATATCGGACACATCATAGCTTCCAGGGCAGACAGCACACACATTCAATCTCATGCCCTGGCCATCGCATATGGCCGCCTAGCTGTTGGAGGGTATGCCCCTGCACTGACTGTAGGCCCTACCCCGCTCCCCGGGTGGTGCTACATGTGCAGGCTATAGCACCCAGTACCCCAGGGTAGTCATCCATGTGGTTGAACAGATGTATATTGCTGGTCCACTAATCACGTGTGTTGAGGACATGTACGTGCTCACTAGCATGTGTTGACATGGCATCTGTGAACTGGTGCAATACGCTGGATGCAGATGCCTGTGTGAGACCTATGATATCCCCAGTTGTGCTGTGTGAGGTACCTGTGGCTAGTACACCTAGGCCAACACATCCCATGGTATCCACTGTGATGCATTTCCCTTGGCCTGTTTGATGTGACAGGTGTGGCAGGCAAAGGTCAACAAGCTGCTGTAGGAGGTCTCTGTCCACCCCATAGTGCTCCAACATCCCCAGCCCATGTAGCCCCTGGTAAGTCACCCTCGGTCTATAAAGTCTTATGTCACCCCAGTAAGGGTTGTTCGGCAGCATACACATCCTCACTGCCCCAGCCTCCTGCACATGTTGGTATATGTTGCTTGCTGCAGCCCGTGTCATTTGGTTGGACTGTGTCATGAAATGTCCCTGCAGGTATACACCAGTGGTGTAGAGTGTGGATGAAACCTGTGTGTATGCTGCTTGCTCGCATTAACGTACTGTTCATGTGCAGGCTGGCCATGTCATCTGCGGATTGTGATGATCAACACCTGTTTGTGCAGCCTGTACACCATGACTAACCCACCACTGCTGTCATCCCTCCCAATATCACCAGGCAGGTATAGACACACCCCTAGCTTAGGTGTGCTAAGGCAGGAGCACTCCCGAGGCACAGTTTTGCAATGTACGTACAGTATGCCTGACCCCCCCCCATGCTGTCAACTATATTCGAGACCTGCACCCAGCTGACTACACAAATACACTGCAGGGACCAGCAGCACACCCTGGTGATAAATGTGATACACTATAGTCAACCTCATCTGCATAGTATAGTCTTCTAATGAATAGTTATATGACCCATACTGAACCTCCAAATTATTAACCACTGCTCAGTGTCACTCAGATCCATACACAACTGGCAACAGGTGCCTTGCCATCACCATATTCGATATACCATGGTCTTCCCAGCAACAAAATAACCGGTGTCTACACGACTACAACCTGTGGCCCTGCACACTACAGACGATGTGCATTACCACCATGCCATGGCAGATATACATAGATCCCAGGTTATCACGTACAGATCATCCGGCACATTCAATAGTGCTGATGTCCCCAGACATATGTTCACATCTATGTCCACCTCTACATCTACATATATCATATATATTATTTGTATACATATATACATGGACATATTTATATATATATATATATATATATATATATATATATATATATATATATATATATATATATATATATATATACACACATATACATGTACACACATATGTAGATATGGCATTTATATCACAACAGCAGACCACATGACAGCAATGCATTAGAAAGGAATGAAAAGGAAACTACATGTGCTACCTGCATCATGTAGTGTTGTTACTATCAAGGCACGTGTGTTATGTTGTGTTACACGGGTCAGACCATATCAAGGGCAAGAGTAGGGCTGCTGACAGTTACTCACCAGACCTATTAGCGAATGTATGTGTTGACAACCCAGTGTCTTGGCAGAATATGCGGGCTGTGGACACTATATAGGTCAGCAACAAAACAAACTGAACACATCCCGCAGCTAGCCACCCACAGATACTAACACATATGGTATAACTGCCAAACATACACACCTGCCATGCCTTGGAATCGAGCACCTACCTGTCTAGTCTACCACACTACAACATTATGCAGTAACAGAACGCGCTATCGAGATTACTGGTACACAGCACTCCCAGAGGCATACTTCTAGGTGGATGACATCATCCGCAAAGGCAAAGATGCCGATAGGGAATGTATGTGGAGTGAGCCCTCTAAAAGCATTACTCTGTCCCCAGACAGCTGGAAACACACACTTGGCCGGGCTGGGAGTTGAACATACACCTAACTACCTTATCACACTACAGCATTACGCAGTTACAGAACGCACTACAGAGATTACTGGAACACAGCACTCCCAGAGGCATACTTCTAGGTGGATGACATCATCCGCAAAGGCAAAGACACCGATAGGGAATGTATATGGAGTGAGCTGTCTAAAAGCAATACTCTGTCCCCAGGCAGCTGGAAACACACACACACACACACACACACACACACACACACACACACACACACACACACACACACACACAGGCACACACTTGGCAGGGCTGGGAGTCCAACATACACCTAAATACCTTATCACACTACAGCATTACGGAGTTACAGATTGTGCTACCGAGATTACTGGAACACAGCACTCCCAGAGGCATACTTCTAGGTGGATGACATCATCCGCAAAGGCAAAGACGCTGATCGGGTATGTATAGAGAGTGAGCAGTCTAAAAGCATATTACTGTCCTAAGGAAGAGGTAGACAAACACACGGCAGTGGTGTGAGCGGGACAACTGCCCATCTATGGAGCACTATTACAACACTATATAGATACGAGACGTGCCACAGACAGTACACCCTTCAAGACAGTCAACCAGTGTGTTCAGTGTAGGCATCCATCCTGACAAGGAAAATGGACATCTGTTGCCTGGATGACCACCATCGCTATACAGGATGTCAATGGCCATGCCCATACACAGAGGCACATTACCGACACAAGATGTCACTGGGCATGCTCAGACACTTAGTATCACACGTCCGTTTGGAATGTACTGTGTGCCCATCTACACAACAGCGTACTGGGCATGCTCACACACTTAGCAGTTGCAAAGGGCCATCTTGCATGCACACGGATTCTAAACACGGAAGGTCACAGTTTGGAATGCACTATGTGTCTATCTACACAACGGCGTACTGGGCATGCTCACACACTTAACAGTTGCAAAGGGCCGTCTTGCATGCACACAGATTCTAAACATGGAAGGGCACAGTTTGGAATGTACTGTGTGTCCATCTACACAACGGCATACTGGGCATGCTCACACACTTAGCAGTTGCAAAGGGCTGTCTTGCATGCACATGGATTCTAAACACAGAAGGGCATGGTTTGGAATGTACTGTGTGTCCATCTACACAACGGCGTACTGGGCATGCTCACACACTTAGCAGTAGCAAAGGGCTGTCTTGCATGCACATGGATTCTAAACACAGAAGGGCACAGTATGGTGTCACTGTCCCCACGTACATGAAGGCCACTTACATGTACTGACCAGTACACATGCAAGAGCCATCACAGATGCCTCAGGTGCAGATCACAGAGGTAAACGCCAGTCTACTATGTAGCCCTCAGGCATCACCATGTTGTTGGACAAGCAACACACAGCCATACATTATCCCAACACCGTGTGACTCATGACCAGTGGACTGTACATAGGTCTACAGCAACTGTGCAGACTACACATGTACTGACAGGGTTCTATCATGTGTTATGCAATGCAATGATACCACTGTACATGACCAGGTCGGCTCTACACATAACAGGGGGCATGGGTCTTACACAGCTGTGACAGATGACTGTCGCTGTACACCAAAGAACACACATGTTTGGATATGACATACATGTAATTGCAGTGGATATGTGCATGGACCACACACACATACAACACATATGTACATAACATAGATTTTGCTGTCCTCAGTGCAGACAAGTGGCTACAGAAATCACACGCATGCAAATGGAAGGTAGGTCCATGGCTGTTGAATGCTAACAGTACATGAGGTAGCAATGCTGACCTTGGACACATTCCCTCTGTACTAGTTACCCATGACACCCATCATATCATACAACAGTCCATGTTTTATGTATGTCATCACACATGTCCACCAATTGCAATGCATACAAACATGGCTACATGACAGGCATGTAAGACCAACACACATGTACATGTAGTGGTGTGCATGCAGCTACCATGCATGTGCAGTAGCTGATGTATGTAATTCATCTGTGCCTAGCTACAACATGCAGTTGCAATGCAGCCCCATCATTGACACCTGTATATGGTGAAATACTGACAGTACGGTAGGATGTACATCAGGTATGGATGGATGTGTGTACATAAAGTGGTGATCCACCTTTGCAGATGGATGTTTTCAGGGAACGGCTCACAGGTGTGTCACACGCCATCCTACCATTACATGTGCTAACAGTACGCTATGTTACTGTTACTTGACGGTGAAGTCATAAAACCTACACAGCGGTTGGGTGTTACTGACTGTAAGTCACTTGACACCTGTAACACTTACATCCTCCCATGTGCATATAGCAGCACAATTGCCAGAGGTAGCGTTGGTACACATAATGCGGCCAATACTGCTGCATGTCTGTCAGACATATCATATAGCAGGTGTATCATTCACAGTACTGCCATGCGTGTTTGCTTGTGTGACCATATATGCCACATATGGTGGGGAATACATCCCAATTGTTACACACCCGTGTACACTGTTGTAGAGATCTGTACATACTGCAGTGTGGAAAGAATGACATAGGCAGGGGTGGTGTGTGTATCACACACATGTCAGCCATCCATATGTGAATGACATTTGTGGACTCCACAGTGCGTGTGTGTGTATGTATGGCTGTCTGGTGCATGGAGTGGGGGTGTATACTACCATACAGAACAGACAGGATCCCTAACCCCTCATGGTGATGCAGTCTACTACCCTGTTGATGCCATCAATCTCAGCCTTACTGGCTACTTGTACATGTTCATTCTCTGTGTCGTGTTGTGTGGGTGCACAGTACTGTGAGGGTGATTACCACATAGGCAGGGGTCCTCACCTCAACACTATGGAGTGTGTGTTATAGTGTTGTTGACCCTGTGAGTGTGGGCATGTTCCTGTATTGTGACAGGGTATTACTGCTACACAGTAAGGCCTCATGCTATCAAGTGGCCTCTAACGTTATCATCGGCCGGACCGCTGTGTACACCCCCTGCACCATGTCAACATACCTGTGATGTGACCTGGTATGGATGTCACATCTCTAGCCACTGTAGCTTATTAAACAGCCCACATGCTTCTGGATCAGTAGATGTGTGGACATCTGTGGTATGTTAGCCTTTCCAACAGTCAGGTTGAGGCTACGTATAGCATGCTGATATTGCCATACGTGCCTGTGAGTACTCCACATTTACATATGGGAAACTGTAAACACTGCTACTTGTTGGCACATGCAAGTAGACCATAAGGAGGGAACCAGGGCATCATTACCAACATGCTTTTACTGTTGTTACCAAGACACATACTGTGAACATATAACAATGCATGATAAAACTGTACTACATGGTATGTCTGGTGCATGTCAACAGTACACAACTAATGTAATATACACTTCTTTCACTATTTTGTTCACCCTGTGCATCAGACCATTTGAGCATGTCCCTGCACCGATTAGGGTTACCACCTTTTCAAATGCTCAAAGTGGGACATTTTCTGTAGAAATGTCAGATTAGCAGGACAAAACATACCCATGACCAGTACAAATGATAGAACTTCACCTTTCTGCCAAAGTAAAAGCTTATTCGTGTAGCATTTGAGTTGCTTATGCTATTTCATATAACATTTAGGTGTTTCAGAGAAAAATAACTGTTTTATGAAACTATGAAAGAAAACTTAAGAAATATTTTCGTACAATAATCTCAGGACATCTGCCATTTTTTCAGCTTTTTTGCAGGTCACAACTGCCCAAAGAGGGACTGTCCCTCACAAAGTGGGACAGGTGGTAACCCTAGCACCGATGGTGTGGATGACAGGGATGTGGCACAGGCTTCATCATATCCACAGGGTGATAATGTTTGCCAGGGGCATAGGCTGCACCAATGGATGACATCATGTGTGTGGGTAAGGACCGGTGATCTGATTGGACATGTGTGGTTGTTATGCATGTGAGTGTTGCGGTGCCCTACAGATGTTTTTGCCATGTGAGTGTATGTGTGCACACAGTTCTGCCTTTTGTGAGGCCTACACAGGGGTATTATTGACAGCTCCAGATTGTACAGACCAGGATGTACAGCTCACTGTGTCCGGCCACGGCCACATGACCTGTGCCTGCCAGGGGTTGCACGGGCACTACCGGGCGGAGGTACAGATTGGCTACTGTCCGACGACACATGTCCACTGGAACCGTGTCCCCGCTGGGAATGTCCAGGGCCACGTCCACGTGGCCTGCTGTGTCCTGGTGTGGACAGCACAGCACCAGCTGCACTGCTACTGCTACCGGCACTATGGGAGCAGGCATGTGAGGTGGCACACTCACGTTGACCTGCACTAGGTGGTGTAGCTGGCCTACGTCCATGTGGCCTATGCCTCACCCTTAACAGATGTTCTGGCACAGTCAGCTCATGCTCACGGATTGCCATGCCACGGTCAAGGATTCTGATCATGTCACCCAATCGCCTGTACAGAACATCAGCAATCTGTTGTTGAGCATTTGCCAATGCCTGGATGTTGTCATTTAGAGTACGGATAGCAGCCCTCTGCAGCCTCTGCCCTTCTCAGTTCTGCCATTCAGCACATGCCTGTGCCACCATTACAGTCTGGAACATGCGTCTAGTGACACCAGCTGCTGTGCTCTGTCCCGCAGGTGCATGTCTGCCAGAGGTCCTCCTATGAGCAGCACCGGCCACATGCCTGTGTGGCACATCTGCAGTCACTACACTGACACCATGGTGTGGAGACATACCTTCTGTAGCCACCACACATTCCTGTTCCACGCTAACAGATGCTGACTGTCCTTCCTCAATGGCCACTGGTGATGTGGCATGTGTTGGCAGCAGAACTGTGTGTGGGGAAGAGGGGGACATTGCTGGGATGGCAACCACTGGCACAAATTCAGCCCCTGACAACCCTGCCTGTATCTCATGCATATGTTCATCACTGCTAGTATCTGTGGGGACACTAACATCAGATGGACCGCAGGAGGGTAACGCACCTACATCACCTGTGAATGCAAAGAAAGACTCTAAATTACACACACACAGACACACACACACACACACACAAAGACACACACACACACACACAGACACACACACACAGACACACACACACACAGACACACCATGCATGTGATTTGACAGACGGCATGCAGCATGCATGTGATACAGCAGACGGCATGCAGCTCAGACATTAATAGTGTTAGTTAGCATACCTCCCAAGGTTGCACACAACAGCAAGCAGGTGTCATATCAGTAGCCATGCAGTTCACACAATCATGGCAGTAAGCATGCATCCCCATGATACACCATGTGGACCAGAACAGGTTAACAGTACACATGGCTGAAGTTACCTTGACATGTAATCTGCTGACGTGTGCATTAACATGCATACATGTCTGACACAATGGTGTCCTGACACATGTACAGTGTTGTAATGGGCATCACATTGCAGTGTTGTCTGTATGCCCTACAGATAGAATGCATGTTTAGCAAATGTGCATGAGCATGGAAGGGTAGTGTGAGCCATCTACATTGCTATACAGTGTGAAGTACAGACACTGTGCCATTGCATGGCATCGTGAGGTGTCTATATTGCTATACAGTGTATAATATGCACACATTGCATAGCCATAACTGCATGCATACCCATGACATAACTGTGGATTGTGACCCACGATGCTGAGGTGTATACACACCAAACCATGCTGTGTCATGTGACAGGTCACTGGAAGACCTACAGATGACACCCCTGCACAACTACTACAGAGTCTAGCTGCCTGGCAACCATGTCCACACATGGCAGACTTGTCAATTCACCATGTCCCACATGACATTGATGTACCACACATGAGGTGCACAGCTAATGGTGATGTCCTACAGCAGCAAGGGAAATGTACAGTATCTGTGGCCTGATGTGGTGTCAATGTCTGTGGAAGCTGTATAGGTGACTACTGTCATGCTATGACACAGTCGCGATGTTCAACACATCTTATAAGGTAGACTTAAGTGACACCTCCACTAGTTGTGCACAGGCTTTTATGATTTCAAGTGTACCACATCAACTGTATAATCATTCAACTAAGGCTATAATTGGACCATGTGTGGACAATGTGCAACAGGGTGTATACACATCACATCTACTGTGTGGCTACATGTGTCTGGCCATCCCCCATGGCCATGTGTGAGCATGTGTTGGCCAAATGTTTGTGATGGCCATCTATCTCACATATCTGTGTTGTCCCATATGACATACACCCATAGATTTCAGATATGTCACCATCCACAGGGCTATGCAGACAATGGGTTGTATGTTTGGTATGTGGGGTATGTGTTATGGGATAGTGTGACAATTTTGCAGCCAGAACACTACATGTCTGGGACATGTCAGATGGCACATCACAATGTGTGCACCCATTGCAGGGGCATATAACACAATGGTGACTCCTGTGGGCTGCACATATCCCAGCTCATTGTGCGGTACTGTTTGCGTACCACACATGTGTTGTTCCGATGTATAGTACATATGCCTACATTGTACAACACCTCCACCATTGTATGCACAACTGTCCACATATGTAACAATGACAGATACTGTGGTTTCATGTCGGTGTATCATTTTGTTTGTATATATTGCACATGGGTAGCCAGTGTGAATGATGGGAGATGCGACCTGTATATCATGACTGGACCAAACATCAAGTGTACAAGTGTTAACTGGCCACATGGAGAATAGATCTATGCTTTAACATGCCTGATACTGATGACAGTCTCACCTGCAACGGACTGATGTCTGTGCGGCACGCCAGAGGTACCTGTATAGGGGTGACACAGCAGTTTGAACATTATCCATGACTGTATTACAGCCACAGGGTGCACTGTGCATGTTAACACATTTGCCTGTACAATAGCATACACAGGGTAGCATACTGTAGTATGCAGCATGTGTGTAAACATACCTTGCATATGATGTTACATTATATAATGTACAGTGACACATGCAACTAAATGGGATATTATAGCCATATGTGCAGTACTGACTTACCAGGCAACTCCAGGCTCATTGATTGGGAGACACCCACCTCCACGATAGCAGCTAATGTTTGCAGATGCTGTTCTGAGGGTGTCCTGAGACTGGCCAGTAGCTCCTGGGTGGATGTGAGTGGGGGCTGGGTTGGTGGCCCACCACCTGTTCCACCTTGTTCTCTGGTGATTGCAGTGGCACACTGTTTCGCATGTCGTATCAAGTCCGTGCAGTGTCTGTGCACCTGCTGGTAGGTGCGGTTATGGCCACCCACATCATTAACACTCCTGCGAAGGTCCTGCCACAGGTCGTCACACTGCTGGGCATGCTGTGGCACATGGCTGAACAACACCTCGTAGTTCTCATGGAGGTATGGGATGAAGACATCATCCTCCTGGCGGCTATACACTGGCAGGCGTGAACGAGGCATTATCTGTAAGACATAATGATAGTGACAGGTCACAGTATCACAGAGATGTACAGAGATACTGCTGCACATACATTTGTATTAAATCTAGTACATCTGCACAGTTATCTTTGCAAATCATCATGACACTGACACGACTGACATGTTTGTGTCACAGACATGTAACACCCATTATGCATTGGATATCATCACCATATATGTGTGTCACCTCATTACATTGTTCATACTCCATGTGAATGCTGTCTTGATGTGGGCATGTCTGTTTGCCTGCACTTGTGTTCTTACCTATCAGCACATGCCTGGATGTGTCCACAATAATGCTGTTGACCTTGATGCTGTGTATATGTCACATATCAACACATACACTGCCTTAATAGACTTGAGCAGTGACAATGCACACATACGCATGGAAACCTTTACATGCATGTGTTTTGCCATATACATCTACACGGCACATGTGATAGACAAGGGACAATGGCTACCTGGGCACCATTCGCAGGGATGGTTATCAACTATAGCATGTACGGGCAAGGTTTCCTAGCTGTATCTGACAGCCATTTTGCCACCGAGAGGTGCATCAGTGCCACATTACTGATCCAGACAGTTGCTAATACATCTACCATGCGGTCATCACACCATGTATGACAGAGATGACATGTGCAGCTTTGATGGACAGAGTTGCATGTTATGGCGGGAGTATGTCACATGTATGGCACAGGGATCTGTCCAGCATGTGGCGATCCTAGTAGTAGGACAGTGGCTGTCCATGACGTATGTCTTTCAGATCAGGATATGTACATGTAGCATGTCCAACATCATAGTGTAGCACATGTCTTTATGCAAGGTAGCCAGCATGCTGCATAGTGGAGGTGAGGATTGTGAAGGCTGGTATCGCCCATCCACGCATGGCCAATACCCCTTAAAGGTGATATCTGATCTAATATTGGTCACCCGAGTGCTGAGTATGCCTGTCCAATGATCTCCATGCTCATGGATGGCACCCTGTCATGACATGGGTGCCTTGTATGACTACCTAATAGGCCTGGAGATGTCACCAACTCAGGGAGGTGAACTGCACAGCACCATCCCTTACACAGTGTCCATAATGTTGACCGCAGCCTAGGTGGTAGTTAATAGGTACAGGGATATTCACCTAGCGGTGACAATGCTAATAACATCTGTCAGATTATGCACATATGTTACACACCTCACCCACAAGGCCCATTCTGTATGTTGTCCACAACACTGAGACAGCTATTGCTCATAGGTCATGGCCATTCACATCCTTACATACACAGATGCCTCACATTTGTCTGTGTGGAATGGGCTACAATGAGGGGGGAGTACAAAACATTAACCCTGTTTTACTGTAGCTGCCACTGGTGTGATATGCACATGTCACTTTGACACATTTTGTAGTGTTGATTCTGTCAACAGGCCACTGGTAGAACACTCCTGTGACATACAAAGGTACATGTAGTCAAACATCCGTACTGTCATCTATGTCTGTACTGCTAACATCTACATTGATAAAGGTTCATGGACTTGCAGACCATACTCAGCAGGGTAATAGTGCAGTGCCTCCAATTATGACTGTTGTCACCACTTATGGGTTTATATTATCCAACACCCTATCTGTATTGCATTTTCATGCTCAGCACTTGTTCAGAACTCGTGAGCACTTCATGAGCTACTAATTAATATAGCACCCATTCCAAACCATTTCTCACAAGTACACTGTCTGTCCTTACATTTCCAGCTTGCTTACAGTACAACAGCTGTTGTACACACGTAACTCCCATATCTTGTGAGACATGGTTGACTATACAGGCATGTCCAACTGTCACGTAGCAGTGCTATTGCCTGTCTATATGATGAATATGGCATACATGTTGCAAAAGAGCAATTGTCTCATGTACACAGTGAATGCTCACCTCCCAACATACGACACTATAGCCTGTGGGAGATGCACATATGTAGCCATGCTGGGGGTAATGCTCTCACCAACCCAGACTGAACCTGACAGTCATATGTGGACGTGTAACATTTGCAACACACCCCACTCATCACATAGTCTCACAAGATCTCCACCACCACAGGCCACACATAGTATGAGTACAACTTTTGCAGAACCTCTCCATACACCAAAGGCAGCCCCATCACCAAACACAACAACAATAACTTATAGCCCACAGACTCATGTGTGCCCATCACATACAGCCAATAGGGTGTTATAACATACACAACACACCAGTCATAGGTGACTCTGTAGGTGGTCACACTGATGTCCCACTCAGCAGGCTACACAAGGCGATAGTCGCTTACATCTAGCTGTCGGGTAACTGGTTCTGCAACATAACCTATGCACCCATGCCACACCTCACCAGGTACAATTTGACTGTCATTCTCCATGTTAGTGTGACTGCCCTGAGATGCAACTTCACAGACTACATGTGCAAGGACATGCAATAGCTCACCGGTCTTGTAGCCCTGAAGGTATCGGCCAAGCCCTGGGGAGCATTATGCATTCATCCAGACTTGATACCACTGTACAATGACTGACTGTTTCACTTCAACAGTTGCCTATGCTTCTGCTGTCATTCCACAGGCATCCAGTATCTGTCCGCTTTGACTGACATGGTTAACAAAACACGATGCTTTGGCACAGATGACCTGCACCTGTTAGCCCTGGGAGTACAGATAACATGTAAGGCTCTTGCTGCTCCTATACTGCCTGTCTTGCACAGTTTCCAATAACATTCACCACCAGAACGGGAACAGGCAAGCAAAACATGGGGTCATGTGACTCGATGCTTGACATCTTCATCTCTGATGCATGCAGGCAAGGCACTCCTTATAATGGACCACTTCAATATCTCTGCAGTGACTGGGACTTGCCTCTAGGCTGCGCAGAGCACACCTGCACTGACAGGTTATACGCAGACCACACCATTCAGTCATGTATACGCAGACCACACCTTTCAGTCATGTAACCTGGACCGGAACACCCATGGCTGAGGTGTTCCCATATTCCACTATGTTGTACACACCTCCTGGCTAGTTACTTAACACAATGCATCAGAGGTGATCCATGTGCAGCTAACTGTGGCCAGAACTGCTATACACATTGTAACATGCTATGGATTCAACAACATACCCCACGGTTACCAGCCCTCATTTCTTGGTGTACTGGACAGTAGGGTTCAGACAGGTACTACTGATGTGAGACTGACACTACCCCACACTTAACTGGCATAGCCACTCATGTACCGACACATTAGGCCAACACTGTCCGGGATTCATAACCTCCACTTGGCTGGATCAACCCATACACACCACCTCCAAGACCAACAATATCCTAGATATGAACACTACCAACATGTGACTAGTGGTCCACACCTGGGGTTATCCCCTCGTTGATGGTTTCCGAACATATGCTAATCACCCTTGTTATCTACATCCCGGCACCACACCCTTCATGGCATACACAGTACAAGATTACTACAACGCCTACTACAGACGTCTTATGACAGCAGTGGTAAACGTCATGACACCCGTGCAGATGGACAATGCACATACAAATGCTGAAACATACTCCAGTGCACTTCATTAGCACTTACAGAACTGCATGGATCATGCTATTCCAAACAGAGCCATGATGGTACCCACCAGATAATGGATGCCACTCTGGGAGTCCAGTTCCATGGACATAATGTACAACAAAAGGTGGAGGCTGTTGCAAAGTGGAGTACAATCCCATGGGTGGGGTAGCTCACTGGTCAGCTGCAGTAGGGCTACGGGATCCCTTATCACATACTCCGAACCTAGCTATGTAAACATTACTGCAAACATTCCAGGGTGTACCATAAGGCATTATGGAGGTATGTCAGTAGTCAATGGCAATACCCACATCTGCTCTGACATACGACAGTTACTCATGAACATTACAGAACCAAGTGATGTTGGAAACATCCTGGCGGATGGGTTCAATGCTAACATTACACCCTCTCACTCCCTACAGGGCCACAATCCATGCAGGAACATTGTGGTGTCCCTGCGGTCACAACTACACAGTACTAACCTGCACTCTCTAAGGCCTGGAACACTGACTCCATGTGACCGTCCAACATCCCAGGCTGTGATTTACACAAACCTCTGGACGACATGTCTCCCCACTTGGCCACCAGATTAAGTAATAGCCTTGTATCAGACATTGTGTCCCCTGAATGGCACAGAGCAACAGTTATCACACTCCACACAGGTGGCGCCACAGTGAACCAGAGGGACTATTGCCCTATACGCCTGACTGGACTGTTCTGCAAGGCTATAGGGCACATCATCATGGAAGTCATTCACAGAGACATTGGTGGGCTCCAGTCCTTTGATGCCACCCAGGTTGGACTTGTTAGGGCCAGAGCATGGCTGCTACACCTGGTGGACTACTTTGATACAGTTACCAGGGTAGTTGATGACAGTAAGGGGGTCCACACAGCCTACATTGTCCTCTCATTGGCTTTCAGCACAGTTCTCCTTTCTGGTATTGACAACATACACATCCACCTGCACATCGACCCCTATGTCTTGGGATGTTATGCAAAGTGGCTCACGGACAGGACCCACACAATGAGGGTAGCATACCATAGTACCTACTGTATTTCAGTTAC
The DNA here is from genome assembly GCF_019279795.1 of Protopterus annectens. Taxonomy (NCBI): domain Eukaryota; kingdom Metazoa; phylum Chordata; order Ceratodontiformes; family Protopteridae; genus Protopterus; species Protopterus annectens. Next base: position 27,796,489 of record NC_056746.1, read on the forward strand.
ACTTGGCGTACCACAGTCCTCAGTTATAGGGCCCCTCATGTTCGGTATATGCTTCCCTGAGGTACAGGCTAGCACTGAGGGACTTTCCCTGACTAGCTTTCCAGACAACTGCATACAAAGCGCCATGATTGATCCACCAGCTGATACTGACTCCCTCCATAAGGGTGTCACTGTGACGGATACCTGATATCAATATCATGGCCTCAAGCTGCATGACACACAAGGTGCATGAACATCCCTTTGCATTACACCAATCACCCACTGACTATCACATAGGTGGTAGTCCCCTACATACATGTCACATTGTACGTGATCATAGTACACACGTATGTAGCACCCACACCTTTGATAACCATATTGCCAATGTGGCGTGGATATCCTTCTACGTGGCCACCCTTATTTGTACTGGGTTTGTAGCTGGAACATAGGCATCCATTGTACCTCTGAACTCCTGATGTATACACACATTCAAGGGTACAACACCCCGTTTAGGGTGTACCTTACAGAACAGCTACGGCTTTACATACCACAACATTAACACGCCATGAGGATTATTGAGCTCCAAAGGTTGACGTATGCGGCAGAACTACGGACACCATGACTGTACACATTTGCATACTGCATACTCAGGGGTGACCTCTGCTGAACATACAGGGCCCATGTCCACAACAATATTCATGGATATACTCCACATAAGCGACATAAGCAAAAGCCACTGAGAGCAACATGCTTATGGATATGTGCACACACGCAATGATGAGTGGGATGTGCTTGAGGGTTACATTCCCAATCCAGATACTCACCATGCTTTGGAACATGATTTCTATGTACATCACGCAGGGACACTCAGTAGCACTGTTCATGTGATACCTCACTTGGTGGATGGGAGACACACATGTATGCCAGGGATCACTGCAGTGGCTGTACTGTGCAGAGGTGCAGGTAACACATGGCTCTGCTGTTCACAGACAGGACACTATCCCAGAGAGGTACCGCTGGTGTAAACACTGTAGTTGGGCTTACACATAGACTTGCCAGACAGCATAGTACCCCACTATGAATCTGTGAAGCTATTACATGTCCTTTGTGCATGGTTAATTGAGTAGCTCTTCCATTTCTATTAGCTATCATGCTGTTACAGTGTCCCGTGACTACAAGCCATATGTATCCTGTTATTGTATATTGTACATGCCAATAGACGATACCTTTGGTATGCATGATATGACAGTTATGCTGTGTAGAATATCTGACATATCTACCTACAATACTGTACATTACACATAGTTTACATATTATCCCATAATGCAAAGCATACTTGCACAGCAGGACCACCTTAGGCATGTCATTGTCGTTATATGCCCATACACATGCCTACTGTGACAGTATATCAACATATACTATCTCCTGCTATGGCACGTACTTCTTGGACATACCCTACCACTGACGGTGGGTGTTATGGAATTGTTCTGTTTAAAGCCCTGATGTAGCATCCCTTGTGGTGTCTGTGATGTTTACCTTGTGGCCCACTGCAGGACACACAATTTCTACAAGCGTTACTATGCTCAGCAAGACATCACTACATAATACCTTTTCCCACTTTATGCATTGCGGACACTTTTAATTAAATACAAAACAGGCTATACATACACTAACATACTGAGTGTTCTACATACCTTGTTAGTGTTCCGAACTTTCGTAACTATCTCTCTTACACTGTTTAAACAGTTCTATGGTATGAGCATACGGTTTGAATGTCTGGCAAGTCATCCTTATATACGTCGATACCTGTAACATGTGGTTTCCTGCCGCCAATTGGTATTCCTGAGTAAATTATTACATGCACACCAGCTGTGCAGCTACTCCATTTGCCAATTACGTAGCAACAGTGGGGTATAATTGAATTCTCCACTTGGGCGTTGCCCATTTGCCCTACCTTCGGGGAGATGGCCTGTATGTGTTTTGTTGTGTGTAATTGCAACTGCTATGTGTAGAGACATGGATATTTTGGATTCATGTCCCCTGTGGATTGTGTGTGATGGCTAGAGTATGTGGTTCTACATGTGAGTGTAGCTGTCATCTCAACCGTCTGATAAGGGACTATTGCATGAAAACCTGTAACATCGCCGTCTGTTCCATTATACAATGGCTACGATTTCACATGGCGCCTATAAAAATGTGTCTCTCACAAAAGTATGTTAACGCTTCTGCAGATGTAATTGAGTGAGTAGATGTTTGTACTGTTATTACAGTCTGTATTGCTATAGTTTCATGTGTGGGGGATGTAGGTGGGTGTACGTAGCATATACAGGATTGTGGGGCTTGCATTTCTACATATTCCATATATGTGTGTGGGCTCCTTCCCTAATTAAAGACCTATCAGTTAGTAGACTTTTGTTATGGGCATATACATTGGGTCATTGTTAATTGGTTTCTATATAGTATGCAGGTGAGGTTGATACTTCCATACCTCCGGAAATACAGCGATATGTAAAGGAATGTTACTAAATGACAGCTGTCCTGTGTATTTCTGTCCCAGATATTTGCACTCATTGCAGTTGTGTTGGTAACTGAACCTCTTTGGCATGGGTTGCCACCTTTTCAAATGGCCATAGTGGGACATTTGCGGGACACACATCGGTGTTTACAGGCTGACACATACCCACGGTCAGTACACAGGATAACACATACTTTTTTCCTGAATACATATTTATTCTTGTAGGACTTTGGCTACTTATCATATTTCATGTATCATTTATGTTTCTTACATACAGGCATAACTATTTAATGCAACTATTACATAATATATGGGACATAATTATGTCCTACAATCTCGGACATTTGCCCTTTTTCATGTTTTATGTCAGGACACAACTGCCCAGGGAGGGGCTGTCCCTCCTAATGTGGGACAGGTGGTAACCGTATGCCTACGGCTAGCTATAACCACACCTACCATAATGATCTACCTCCGAGTTAGCATTAACAGACACATGATGCAGACACACACACACACATTACAGTCACATGGAAACGCACACGGCACCCTCAACAAACACATACACAGACTACGGCAATCACAAACACAGTTGTACACAGTACCTACGTGGACCGCAACACCGGCAGCGATAACTAAATGTCCCTTCATATCATGATAATATTACTCACAGTTCTAGTGTTCTGGTACTGTGTTCTTTTGGGCTTTCAGCCTCGTGGTTATGCGTGTTGGTATGTGACACATTCCATAGTTGGCAGTATCCTATTTATTTGTACCTCCATGGTTGTGTACATGTCGTTGACCTATCTATATATTTGCAGATATCGGTTACTCCGTATATATCAACATATATCTCTCTATCACCCTTTCTATCTGTATTATATATATATATATATATATATATATATATATATATATATATATATATATATATCTGACAGAGAGAGTGACAGGCAGAATACACCTTTCATTGTGTACTTGTCAGTGTATACTGTTTCCTGGACTCCGCACGTTTGTGTTTGAACCTGTCACATTACACACCTGCCGTAGGTACATCTTGGCTACCATAGTGTTAGGTGATTGTGTACATGATTACGTCTTCTACTCCTGGCAGTGGTCGTTTTACCCTTCAGAGCAGGCACTATTAGTACAGGGGTGTATAATGCTGGTTTCACCTGTTCTGGACATCATTGACTGTGATCTGCACGATATTCAGAGAAGCTTAACCCTGTTTCGCGCATATCCGTGTAGTCATATTTAAATGACGCTTACAAGCACTGGGCAATGCATATTCCCTCTAATGTGTGCTAAACATGATCTGCTGACCTGCATCTGACATGCATTATTCGTGCCTTCGGGATTACATTACATCCCTTGCAGGAAGTGGGACCGGGAACATGCACGACAGTCACTGCATTTACCACTTGGGCATCCAGGATTTGTATACGTGTTATGGCGTTTTGTAAGTGGACTATACTATGGCTGTTACTCCATACTGCAATCACATGGGTAACTCAGTTAGTTTACATATGGATGAGTCCTATTGATTGTATGTCCATGTGATGTGTAATGGATGTGCTAGAGCATTGGGTATGTATATCACAGTGAGCCACACACTATAATGTGCTACACCTTCAAATGACCGTAGGTGGAGCATGCTGGGGTGACAGATAGCTGTCATGGGTACACCCCATGCCTTGACATGACACCCATGATTATGTTATGTGGAGCCCCTCATTAACGCACCAGGGAATCCATGCAGAGTGTGTGGGGAACAGTGATTTTGCTTACACACATGGGATCCCGCAATTGCCTCTGCTCCACTGAGCGACAGTTGGTTACTCGATGTTGTGGCAACAGCAGACACTGTTTCCCTTGATTGATGTATGGCCTCTGACAATCGGGCGTGTACCTACCGATGTACCTGGGAACCTATACACACAGTACCAACATATGCTGATAGGTGCGTGTACTGTTCAGGTGTTGACATTCCTTGTTCCAATAGCTGTTGTGTGTACAATGGTTGAGGGCTGCCTATGTAGGATTCACACAGTAGCCCACCTATACATTACAATTTACAGGTGGTCGTGTGTGTGCCATCCATTTTACTGTGTGTGCAGGAGGAGAAGTGTGTCAGTCCGTAGGGGCCTACACTGTCAGAGTATGTGCTATACATTCCCTCTTTGCCAAGGCATAGGCATATTGGGCACGCCTCCGTCTGCCTACTGGGGCTGGCACAGGGTGTTCGTGGTCTGAATCCCTCTGTGCCTGTGATGGCCTTGGCAATTCCAGTGGGCTATGAGGGCCTTCACCATTTTGTCCCTGCTGCAGCTGTTTCCGCAGGATCATATTATGTAGCATGGCACATACTATGAAAATGTGGGCACACGTGCCTGGAGAGTACTGCGAGGCTCCACCAGATATGTCCAAGCAACGGAACCATGATTTCAGCATCCTGAACACACGCTCTATGATGATTCTGGTTTGTGTGTGTGCCTCATTATGGCGTTCCTGCATGGGTGTGTGTGCATTTCTGATGGGAGTCATCATCCAGAGCTCCAGTGCATAGCCAGCATCCCCCCACAAGGTGGCCATGTGGGATGTCCCCCCTGACAAATACCTGATACAGCTGTGAGGCATGCCAGATATGGGAGTCATGGTAGCTTCCAGGGCTGCCAGCACACACATCCATGATAATGCCCTGGGCATTGCACACGACCTGGCAGTTGATGGAGTGGAATCCCTTGTGGTTTATGTAGAGCCTATCATGCTCACTGGGTGGTGACTTGATATGTATGTGCATGCAGTCTATCGCACCCAGTACCTCCAGGTAGTGTGCCACATGGTGGAAGTGACGCATATTGCTGGCCAACTCCTCCTGTGTTTGGGGGAAGTATATATGCTCATTGGCATGTTGTAACATGGCATCCAGGAACTGGTGCAGTACCCTGGATGCTGATGCCTGTGAGATCCCCATTATATCTCCAGTTGACCTTTGAAAGGTAACTGTGGCTAGTATTCGCAAGCTTACACATACCTTCGTGTCCACTGGGATGGGTTCCCCTCTGTTGTTTCTGGATCTCAGGCATGGCCGGCACAGCTCAACTATTTGCTGTAAGACGTCCCTGTCCACCCTGTAATGCTCTACTATCTCCAGATGATGAAGCCCTTGGTAGGTTACCCTTGGTCTGAACACTCTTCTCCTCCTCCGGTTCCTGCGGTGGTTGTCAGCATCATCCTCCACAACACCATCTGTCTCTAACACATGGTGATGAGTCACAGCTATTGCAGCTCCCAACATGTATATTTTAACAGTTCCCCGTATGTTTACACCTATGGTGCAGTGTTTGGGAATACACAGGTGTGTGTGGGGTGCTTTCACACTTTATACTATTGTGCTGTGAACACTGATGATGTCATAGGGTGTGTATGTACAATCGTAGCTACAGGGTATCTTATGTGTTTTACAACAGGAACTACTATTGTGGTGCCTTTGGTGTTGAATTACATTTGGCTGCCGTGGATTACCTCTTGCCCTTCCCTTTACATTTCTTCACGTTTCACCTACCATTTTCTGGCATGCATCCAGAAGCCTGCTTTCATTTGTACTTTCCTAGACCTGGTTTATCTTGCGTAATGTGTTCTATTGCCAGTCTACTGCAGGTTTGCTTTGCTCTGCTATGACAGTTCTCCTTTCTTTGCAATCTGACACCTCCCCTATCCTGTTTTGCAGGTTTCTGCAAGCAGACTTGTCAGCTGCCGTCGATTGCTCGCTGTGAGTTAATAGGTGTTAATTGCTCAGTTGTACTCCAATTACCCTACTGTGGCATTTCCTTATTTTCTTCCCCTGACCTTCCTGTTTGTGCTATGGTGCGCGGCACGTGCATCCGCTTACCGGGTTTTGGGCACGTTTTCATCCCCGTACACATGCGCTTTCGGGCACCATATGTGCTCTCAGCTAAACGATGCTATACCTACTTCCCAACCCCTGTTTTGCGGCTTTGCTTAGCAATGGCCAGGCCAGATTTGCATTGCTCCAATGTGCTTACAGCTAAGGTGGCACACCCCACTGCTGATGTCATGTATACCTCTGAGCCACTCCTCGGTGTTCTAGCGCTGCGCCGTATGGTACATCCTTAATCCGGTGGGACGTTTGCGATTCAGTATTACCTGCCTCATTTGCATGGCATTGACTACTAATTCATAGTTACCGTGCCAAACACTGTCACAGACCCTTAGCAACCCTTGCAGCTTGGTTGTGGTGTACCATGCATACCATTGAGTATTATGGTGAAATCCTGATTTGTATTACATTGCGATTTTATGACATTTGTATATATTTTCTTTGTGTTCCCATATGCGCACACATGCCCTGCGGTTGTACTTTGCGTTGCTGTGGACATGACATTAAATGTTGTTTTTTAGGTGTTCTGCATCTTTTCTTATGCCATTGGCTGTATATTTAGCCATTGGCATATGTTAACTTTGTAATACATGAGTCTGGTCCGCTTTCATAGCTCCGATGTTCTGTTTGGAAAAATGTAAACCGTGTTTTTTGGTTTACATTTCTGTGGGCTTATGCTACGCCTGAACCACTTCATGTATCACTATGTACCTTCATTTGCATGGTGCGGCACTGCACATGGGGTGATTAGCATACCTAAGCCAAGGGCTGCGCAGATCTGGCGTATGCCGGTAGTGCACATGGAATTGGATCATACCTGAATTGCTCGGCGGCCATATTTGGCGTTATACCACCTATGCTATGTCTGCGCCTGGTGCAAGCTTCATGAATCTTGGGGAATGACTTGTTAATGAGGTGCTTTATGTTCAAAGGTGCAGGGTTTGAAACTTTTCACCTTGATTTGTCTACTCTGTGACCTTGAATAGGGTTTTAGGGAATTTGGGCTAACTTCCTTAATGGTTTCCTGGACCACATACCTAATAACTACCTATGAACCTATACTGAAAGGACATTTATTCAGAGGGTCTTTCATTAGGTTCATCTGATAATATGCTCATTCTGATAATGTCATTTTTTTAACCATTTATCTGAAGAAAATTCAACTCATATATTATGATGCATGGCAGTTTTTTTTTAATATATTAACATTAAGAAACTACATAAGGTATTAAATTAACGGTGAAATAACAACAGTAATTTCTTTCTTTTCCCAAGCCCTTTATTTTTTTTCATAGAAGATTATTTTGCACTGCTTGGATTTAAAGATACCTCGAATGGCTTGCTTATCCTCTGAATGTATTCTTATTTAGTCCATTTCCTCAGCAGTTGGGTTGTCTTGGAAATATATTCTGTTTACCTTATGTTGCTGAATTCTTTAGTATTCAAGATATTTCAAATGTAAGAAATTAATTTTAAAGCATCCTATCCCTGACACAAATTTATTATCCATACCACTGTGTAAGGACAAGTTTCACCATATCTGTTTGTTTTTTTTTGGCATATTTAAATTATTAGTAATCTTAGATGATACGATCTGCATGCAGTAGAGTGATCGCACAAAAATGAACTCATTGGCACTGTAGTGCCACTGTCCTGGCTAAGTGATATGTGCCAAAACTGCTTTTATCAATACAGTATAAACTGCAGTATGTTTGTATGCATCTTCCAAGATGAATAATGTAGTTTGTGTACATGTGAGAAGATCATCATTGAAACAAAGAAATGTGCATGCACAATCAACCTCTTATATGCAAAAAAATACTAGCAAATAAGAAACTCTTGTTACAAGGGTCAGATCTAGGATTTGTACAGTAATATAGTACAGTGCCGGAAATTAATTTTCTTGAAATCACTAGATTTGTTTTAGAATTTCATTATATTATTCTGTGATACTGCCACAGATATTGCCACAGTGCCTTTTGAATTGTCATGCATTCTAACATATAATAGTTTCATACTGCAGGCTTTAATACTTAATTTTTATATTAGGAACTCTGTAATGTCACATACATACATACAGAGTGCAGCTTTAAATATTTAGGATTGTTGATCATTTACAGCCGCCTATTAGATGACTCTTCTGCTAGTTTTTTTGCAGGCAGTTCATTGTCAGTGTAGCAGGTGGTGATTATTTGAATGGGAACTCCATTTGCAATCCACATCCCAGCCTCTCCTAGTGTATGAGAGATGCTGTTCTAGAGGTCATAACTGAGATATCCACAGAGTTATCTCTTAGGCTTTATTATATGTTTATGTTTCCTGGGCCTGTCCAGCCAACACTGTAGCCATCTGAACTAATTTATCTCAAATGGTGATCCCATGACAACACAATTTGTTTTTTGACCTGAGTTTCCAGACAACACACAAGTATAAAGTTATTCACTGGTCATTTGTAATAGGTCCCCTGGCATCAAGTACGCTTACCATTTTCCTTGTGTTTGAACATTGTGTACATTAAGAGCAATCCATGACTACTAGAGGCCTGTAATAATAATTCAGCATCTGTGTCCGATCTGCACTTATGGTTTCTACTTATTTTACATGTAGTAAGCCATTATTTTACTCATTTTAACAATGTAAACCACAAACAAATTATCATATTTAAAAGAGATCCTAACCATAATTTCATAATAATGACTTTGGCTACCATTTGAGTTCCATAGCAACCAGTTCCACTTCCTGCAGAACTGCGGTACTGTTCGTAATATATACATTCCCTAACAATAAGTAAAAAGAACATCTCTGCATGACTGTCCTGTCTTTGTATACAACCACCCTTTATATCTTCCCTCACTCATCTTAATGTTTTATGTGCCACAATATATTGGAAATCACTGATACATCAGTAAAAAAATTGATCCCAAAACTAAGTTTAACTCTCATAATGCTAAAAATGCTATTACTAAACTTAACAGGGAACTCTGGACCCTGACAAAATCAATCAAAGCAAGGTATGAAGTAAAAATAGTCAGCCAGGTGAAGGATAACCATATGCCTTCTTTTACTGTGTTAAAAACCTCAGAAAAAATTCTGAGTTATTGTATAGACCTAATAACGAATTACATCAAGGACTCAGATACACAGGACATGGACAGGTAGCCACGTTTACCTCATACTTTACTCCCCTCCTATATTCCCAGAGCTCACCGCAATTTCTATACCCTCTCCAATTTCCTGAGAACAAGTCCTCAAGGCATTATTCAAGGCCAAGAACATTACTTCTGTGGGACCAGATAACATTTTGGGCCATCTACTAGCCAGCCCAAAACAGGGCTTGTCAGACCCCCTACAGAGTCTATTCATTATCAGCCTCTAAACAGACTTTGTGCCACATGAATGGAGGACAGCAGCAGCCATCCCCTTGCACACATGTGAGGAGTCAACATATACAGGTAATTACAGACCCATAAGCTTGACCAGCATCATCTGTAAGGCTATGAAAAGGATGGTTATGGAATTAATTAAAAAGGGCATAGCTACAAGCTACAATCTCTTGACCCAAGCCTGTTTGGATTCCTCAATGGCAGATCCTGCCTACTTCACCTGGTCAACTTCTTTGTGGAAGTTACTGAAGCAATGGATGAAGACAAATCTGTACACACCATGTATCTAGATTTTGCAAAGGTATTTGACACCATCCTACACTCAGATATTGTATATAAATTCTCCCAGCTAAATTTAAATCCCTATGTAACTTATTGGATAGCTAATTTGGCGCTCAAATAGAACCCAGAAAATTAGAGTGGGGGTTCTACATCCTCAAAAAGACCTGTCACTTGTGGAGTACCCCAGGGTTCAGTCCTTGGTCCACTATTCTTCATCATTTACTTCTCGTAGGTCAAAGCAAATGCTGAGAATTTATGGATGAACAAGTTTGCAGATGACTGTAATTTAGGTGCCATCATTAACTCCCCCAGAGGACACCAGGACCTTCCAAGAAGGCTTTTTACAATTTTATTTATTTATTTATTTATTTATTTTACATTTGTTAACCGGGCTAGTACAACTGGATACATGTCCATTTTCAGTGGAGGCCTGAGGAGAAAAGCTCCACTATCTAATGCATAATAACAAAAATACATTCAAAGTACATAGGTAATTTAAGACACAACTAAAACAGGGATTTAAAATTACATAGGGAATTAAGACACAAGTAAAACAGGCATATAGGCTTTCCTTTCAGTAAGTTCAAAAAGGTGAATACAGAGACTATCAAATTTCTACAGTACAGGTCAAAGTACATAGGTAATTTGAGATTCAACTAAAACAGGCATTTATAATTACATAGGGAATTTAAGACTCAACTAAAACAGGCATTTAGGCTATCTTTTCAGTAAGTTCAAAACGTGAAAACAGATGCTATCAAATTTCTTCAGTACAGGTATATAAAATGTGAGACAGAAATAATTAAGTAGTTTAAAAGCAAAAGATAGAGTTACTAGAAAATTTTAGTTTGAAGTTGAGAGAGTCAATTTCTTAGGTAGAGATGAAAAATAAAATGGAGAAATAGAGTTGGGAGACAGTGCAAAGGATGCAGGAGAAGGTAGGAGGTACGTGATCAGCTAGGGTTATTGCAAGAGCAAAGTCAGTGATTGGTTAGAAAATGTTTCAGTTGAGTTTTAAATAGTGTGATAGAAGTTTGGGCTAAGAGGTCTGTAGGAAGTTGATTCCAAATTTTACCAACTGAGTTGGAAAATATAGAGTCACCTGCTGTATTCTTTGATAGAGAGGTTTGAATCAGTATTTTATTGGAAGAGCGTAGGGTTTTAGGTTGTTATAGGGTTTTATCAGGGTGGAGAGCATTGGTATCTTTTCTGGGTGGTGAAGGGCTTTATGGGCAGTTGTAAGCTGATAGTATTGAATTAGGTGAGGTAACTCCAGCCACCCTAGGTTAAGGAGGTTCAGGCAGTGATGTGTTTTATATGGAGAGGCAGTGGCAAATTTGGCAATGTTGTTATAGGCTGTTGTAAGCCTATTGATGTTATGTTTAGAAAGATTAGAATATATGGGCGATGCATATAGTAGACTAGAGATCAGATATGTGCTGGCTATGGTAGTTCTTGCTTCAGGAGTTAAGAAAGATTTGATTCTGTAGAGAGAACCTAATTTTTGTTAGTTGCTTTTATGATAGAGTTGATATGAAAATCAAATTTTAGTAGGTTGTCGATAGTAACTCCTAGAAGTTTGGTTGTTTGGTCAGGAGAGATAAGGGTGCCATTGTTAGAAGTAAGTGTGAAACTAATAGGGGAGACAGGTGTGTGGGTGAGAAGAGGAGAAGTTTAGTTTTTTTAGGGTTTAAGAGAAGGCAGTGATTGGAGAACCATTGTTCTATGGTGGTAAAAGTTTTTTGAGTAAGTGAGTGGAGGTCAGCTTGGGTTGTGGCAGAGCAGATGATGGTGGTGTCATCGGCGTACTGAATGCAAGTAGTTAGTGGGGTGGCTAGATACAGGTCGTTAATAAAGATGGAAAATAAAAGAGGACCTAAGATGGAGCCCTGAGGTACTCCTAAAGTGGTAGGGAGAAGTTTGGAAAGATTGTTGTTCCATAAAACAGCTTGTTTCCGATTCTGAAGATAGGAAGTAAACCAGCTTAAAGCAAGATTATTGAGAGAGAGAGATTTTAAACAATGTAGGAGGAGTTGGTGATTCACCATGTCAAAGGCTTTTGACAGGTCTAGAAAGAATGCCGATGAAAGAAGATTGTTATTCCGATTTATATTAATGGAGTCATATATCTGGTGTCAAAAACATGGATCAAAAGTAAATGCCAAGAAATGTATAACATTATCTTTCAGAAAGCATGACTTCCTTTGTAATAATCACTTTGGCAACCCCCCCCCTCGAAAGTTAATCATGTAGTTGAGGATCTAGGAACCTATGTAAATCACTCCCGATAAATCAAATATAAATCAAATTTGTGGGACAGATTTAGGTTGCACGGCTAGACTTTTAAGGGCCCTAGTGGTCGTTAGCCTAGTATACACATATGAACCTATAAAACTAGGTAGACAACAAGATCTCCTTTAGTCACCTTGTATCCACTGTTGTAATTAAGACCATTTTCATTGCACAGCTTATATCTAAAAGTATGGCATGTAGGTCAAAGGATGAAATAATTCCTGTGTATACAGCTCTTGTTAGGCCAATCACTGAGTATAACAACTCTTTCAGTACGTACTTCTCCAAACACTTGTCACAACAAGAGACACTGCAATACTATCTCACAAACAATATAAAAGGACTATATCATAAAAAGCTACGGAGACTGTCTCAAAGCCTTGCCATTCTTCTCTGTATCAAACAGGCTTCTAGAACCGATCTCTGCCTTCCATATAGACCCTTAACAAACCCTTTATTTTCTGACCTATTAAACATTTTGCAGTCCAATGGTACTGTGAACCCCCACTTAATAGATTCATAGGTAGGTACTAGGCTATTGGCCCTAGGGCCTATATAAGCCTAGCCAAATGGTACCCTGGCTTTCGCCACCCAAGAAAATTATTTTCCTGTGCCCCTGTCAAACAGAGCCACAAAAGTGATCCCCAGGGTGAATTTCCTATCTCCCATCCAGTCATCAAGATATTTTTTGAAGAGTGCTAATGAGGAACTTTGTTTGATATAGATAGGTAGTTTGTTCCAGAGTATGGGAAGTCTCTGGGACAGGAATCTATCCATCCAGCATGTTCTCTTTATTGTGGTGACAATGTTTAGGTCCCTAGAGCATGTAGCTCTGAGGGATTGGGATTTCTTTAAGTGGAGCATGTCCAACAGCTCTGGGTTGACATAGCTTTGTATGTTAGGCAGAGATCGCCTCTAAGTAGGCGATATGTGATGGAGTAAAGCTGGAGTTTTTTGAAACCGTCGGCGTAGGGCATCTGTTTGAGGCCAGTAATCCTCTTTGTGAGGTATTTCTGCGGCCTTTCCAGTTATTGTAGATGTCTTGTGAGGTACATACCAAAAGTGGCGTTGTACTCTATAATGGGTCTAATGAGTGATGAGTAGAGGTGAATAATGACCTCTTTTTTCCTGGATGAGAAACCTTTTGTGAAGATGTGTGCCACATAGAAGGATTTCCTGACTACTGTGGCGATGTGATTATCAAGGAAAGACTACTGTCCACCTGTGTCCCAAGGTCTCTTATCACACTTTTGGTGTTAAGTAGACTACCGGCTATGTGGTAGTTCATGGGTACAGAGTTTTTACCAAAAGGGATGACAATGCACTTTTTGGCATTGAGCTTGAGGCTATGGCTTTGACACCAGATGTCTGTCTCAGTGAGGCCGTTTTGTAGGATGTCCACATTGTTAGGAGTTTTGATTATGGCTCCTAGTTTACAGTCATCTGTGAACTTCATTAGCCAAAGGTCTTCTGTGTTATCCTGTACTTCAGAGAAGTAGATACCAAACAGGAGAGGACCCAGGACTGAACCCTGTGGCACTCCACTTGTCACTGGTCTGAAGTTGGATTTGGAGTCTGCTACTTTCACAGTGTGGGTTCTGTCAGTGAGCCAGTTTGCAACCCATCTTGTGACATAGGGATTTATACCTAGTTTAGTGAGTTTATCTATAATTCCAGAGTGGGGGATGGTGCCGAAATCCTTGGTGAGATCTAGATAGGCTGTGTGAACCACCTTACCCTCATCTACGGCTTTGGTGACCACTTCAAAGAAGTCTGTCAGGTTTAAGAGACATGATCTGCCTTTTACAAACCTGAACTGGGTAGAATCCAGAGTTTGGAGATTACCAATGTCATTGTTTATAAGTTCCATGATGATGCGTTCCATAGCCTTGCAGGCCAGGCTCGTCAGGCTAATGGGGCGGTAGTTCCCAGGGTCCATGCTGGCTCCCCCTTTGTGGAGTGGCATAACTGTCACTGTGCACCATTCAATGGGCACAAAGCCTGAGGTGAGGCTATGACTGAACATGGTACTTAGGTGGGGTGCCAGTTCATTCTGTAGTTCATGTAGAACGCAGCTTGGGATGTTGTCAGGTCCCATGGATGCTGTGTTCTTGGCTTTGGAGAGTGTGTTTTTTACCTGTGCAGCAGTGATTACAGGAACTTTGCATTCATCTGGTATAGAGATGGGCCCTTTAGGGGATGAGAGGGGGATAAAGTTAGCACTGAACCTATCTGCCAGGATTTTGGCAATATCAGTTGGTTCTGTATATTTAGTGCCATTGCGCTGTAACTCAGAGCAGATCTGAGTGTTGCCATTGAGATTCTTGACATAGCTATAGAATGCTTTGTGGTTGTCTTTAGAATCAGTGGTGATTTTGTTTTCGTAACTAGCTTTGGAGGATTTTACGAGGGATCTCAGCTTCTTACTGAGGCTGACCAGGGAGTTCCTCCAATCATGGGATTTTACTCTTTTTTGCAACAGTTTCTTTCTTCTGTTGTAGAGTTTGTTTATGGCAGGAGACCACCAGATTGGCTTCCTTTTTTTGGAGGATAGCATCTTGGTTCTGTTAGGGATTGCATGATCCATGCACTCATGTAAGTGCTTATAAAGTGCATTTGTGTAGGATTCAGCAGTCATACCTCTATTGTCCGTCAGCATGGGGGTCGTGTGGTTTGCCATTTCTGTCTTAAGAAGTGTGTATTTAGCTTTGGAGAAACTTTTTACAGTGGTTTCCCTAATGGGGGTGGGATGTGGATGTCTATGTTGATTAGCTTGTGGTCGGATCTGACCAACGAGGAATTCACCTCTGGTGTGGAACACCTGTTGCCCATGTTGATAATGACCAGGTCTAAGATATTGCTGCCCCTGGTGGGGGTATGGATAAGTTGATCCAAGGCGTTGGAATTTATGAATTCCAGAAAACGTTGAGCACAAGAGTTGGTACATGAGTAGTTTTCCCAGTTAATGGTGGGGTAGTTGAAATCGCCCATTATTAGGGTGTTATGTTATACCCTAATATTTTCCAGTATATCAAGAAATGAGGAGTGGAATCTGGGGCATGGTGGGGGATCTGTAGCAAGCTACAATTTGGATTGTGGTCTTGCCCAGAGTTAGTTGCACTTGGATAATCTTGGATGCATTATGCTGAGAACTAGCCTGGAGGTGTGGATATCCTTAATGAATATGGACACACCTCTGCCTTTAGTGTTTTGGTCCAGGTTAAGTGGTTGAAAGGTGTGGTATGAATTATAGTCTGGTAATGCAGGGGTGCACTCTGGAGCCTTGAGCCAGGTCTCTGTCACTGCACCAATGTTGATGTTCTCCATTTTAAGGAGTGCTTCGAGTGAGTGCATTTTGAGGTTTAGACTTCTAGCATTGAGTAGCATTGCCCTCAGATTTTGCTTGTACATGTTATGGTGGTGAATTTGTCATTTAAACCTTGCCTAAAAAAGGCACTATAGGGGTGGCATGAGTTAGCCAGTAAGAGATCCAATTCTCTTTTGCAACATAAACAGGACATATCAGAAGGAGAGGTTTGTTTCACAGAGAATATTACTTTGGTGGAACTATCTTCCGCACTGCATAAAGTTCTTATCTTACTGTATTAAAATATAATTTGGACGAATGAATGGGAAACCACTAATTCAACCATGGTTTAGTACTCATACCCCTCTTATAGAGGGACAAGAAATAAATGCCCAGACATATACTTGTTTGGCCTGCTTCTGGATTACTGATACACAAAACACAAGGTCCAACAATTGCCATGGGAATTATGATCCTTCCAGATCAATATCCTGGTAAGAACCTGTGAATCTGTGAACCTATAAACACTGCTGTCTTAATATTTCACATCTTAAACTATAGTTCAGGATGAACTTTGTCTGGTATGAAAGCAAATGATTATCCTGTCAATTATTGAAAAAATGGCCAAAAAATTAAAATATAAAAGGCAGAGGAAGATAAAGTGCACATAATTATCAACAGCAAGTAGAAGACAATTATAGAAACAATGGGTGAAAGTCAAAAGTAAAATTTAAAAAAATCACTCATATTCCTAGCTTCTTTATTGATAACATTGTATTTAAATAGTACTTAAATACTTGTATTGCATTTTTTGAATACTGTATTACAAGTAAAACTAATATTCTCTTCAGAACTAAGAGGTCTGGATGAAATAAATGAAACATGTACAGGCTAGAATTGAAGATAACTTTTGAAGCACTTCATATGAGACAAGTATTATTCTGAGAAGCAAAATACACTGTATGTAATGTGTAGTTCATTATACAAAAGTGTCCTTTAGTCATTCAGTCTCTTAACACTGGAGCATTTTATATTTTATTAGCATGTTTTTCATTATAGAAAGCCTATGTTGAATACATGCTGCATAATAATTTATCTCTACAGAGGCACTAGTGCTACAAATGTAACGATTGTTCTACAAGGTATATAGTGTCTGCTTAAAAATGATTGCCTAATTTTAGAGTGGCGTATTGTCATGATAATTACAATGATGCAAGACCAGAGTCTGGGGCTTACAACTTTGAAAATGGCACTCATACTTGAAAGCTTCCTATTAAAATTGCAATCGTATACTATTATTGCAAGTCAAATGCAGTCTTGTAATTGTGCTAAACTAAGAACACGCATTTTTATTCTAAATTGTATTTCCTTATGGATTCTGTCCTCTAATTCAACAGTCACTCTCTCCTTCCCTCTCTCTCCCTGTCTCACACACAGGCACAGACACACACACACACACACACACACACACACACACACACACACACACACACACACACACACATATACACAGATGTACACACACGCACACACACACACACACACACACACACACATATACACCTATACACATGCGCACGCGCGAGCACGCACGCATACACTCACACACACATGCACGCACATATACACCTATAGACACACATGCACACACACGCGCACACGCGCACACACACACACACACACACACACACACACACACACACACACACACACACACACACACACACACACACATACAAAAACATAGGTGGGAAAGCAAAGCATAACCTGTATTTTGTTTTTTGCCAAAGTCATTCTTTTCATTTTCTTTTTCATGTAATGAGTGGTAATACCTCACAACATGCACATACATTCCCTGTATTTTGATAAAATTATGTGGATGATTTTGATCTTTGTCAAGTGACTAATCGAAGCTTCATTTCTGACTTCATTTGGGAATGGTTCACCTCATTTTACAGTCTCTTTCATCTTTTATAACAACTCTGTATTTATGGCAGGAAACTATCTAAGCATGATGACTATAAACACCCTTGCTGAAGCACTGTTCTTGACAATACTATAATTATCTAATGCCAATAAATTATAAGATCAGAAAAATGCTTTATTTACTTGTCAGCCACACTGATGTATTACACAGAATCTTGACACATCATCACTTGGTTTTCAGACTGGTACAAAATTAGCTGTTGCATGTCTTACATTTGCTTACATTTTGCATTCCATTAACAACCAATTGACTTGTGTTGGATAACATGACCTCAGTACTTACCAGAGACATATATTTCAACCTTTGAGCAATAGATAGAATTGGCCTTTAAAATGCATAACAGTAGATCAAAAAGTGGTATAGTTTCTTACCTTTTTTTTTCTCAACTGAAGATCTTCACTTTAGAACCAATATATTTTATTATAAGAAATCTTTGTCTAGGATTAATTCAGTTACTTACTAATATAGGCACCCTTAAAAGTGTCTGAATTTACAAAGCAAATCTACATTTTTGGTGGCTCAAGGATAAATAAGAGGTGAAAATTATAAACTGCCATGCTCCCATCATAACACTTGAGTTGTATAACCTCAGCTTCATAACCTTGTTTGAAGGAACATACATGCATAGATACTAGTTCAAACAGGAACTATATCAGCAACAACTTGCAAATTACCCTAAACACAGGGCAGCTCATGCAACTGCACTGATGGTCTGCATCCCTCCCAAATATAAAGAAGTTATATATATATATATATATATATATATATATATATATATATATATAGTAACATTATTACTATTATTTTGTTTTTCTTTCAAAATGTTGATTTTCTCATTTAAGAAACACAACTCCATGCATGTGTAGTTCATGGATAAAGTTCTGTTTTTTTTTTTGTTGTTGTTTTGTTTTTGTACAGTTGACTTGGCTGGGCAATTTTGAAAATAACCAAGATTTTATGCATATGCCTCTACAATGAGATTGACTGACTCCTGTAATAACCCACTTGTTATTTCCTTTATTCATAACATTGTACCTGTCAGTGTGTCCCTGTTTCCTTCTGTTCAGCCTTACAGGGGTCTGTTTCCTTAAGATCCACTCCCGTAATAGCCCACTTGTTATTTTCTTTATTCATAACACTCTTCCTGTCACTACAACCTTGTTTCCTTTGATTCAGCCTTTAAGTAGTCTGTTTCCATAGTTCTGCTCCTTCACCAGCCCCACTCATACTCCTAACAGCTGCCTCTGTGGAAGAAAGTTAAAGGCCTTGTTGAAATACAGGCAGGTAACATTTAATAGATCTCCAAGAAAAACTTCTCCTTTATCAAAGTCATAATACTGGGTCATGTGTGCCTGACACCTTCTCCTGGAAATGCTCACATATTGGTGTGTTTTTCTTTCAGGTGTTCGCTGTTCTCTAGGAAATAAATCACCACTGTGGGCAGAATTTTCTCCATTTCTTTCCCTGTCACTGTAGTTAAATTAACGCATCTGTAGTTCCCTGCACATCTTTAGTCCTCCCTTATACAATAGTACCATAATTGTTGTCTTCAGTTCTTAATGCAGTTATTAGAGATTTGTTGAAGTCAGTTACTTCTCATATTCTTCCTTCTGTATGTTAGTCTGTTCATTGCTCTCTATACTCAGTCATACGTCCATCCAAGCATAATATCCCTTCTTGCTTCAGATGTACAGGTTAAAGCTAAACGTTATTTCAATATGCCTGTTCTCCCCAGTCCTTTGTGATTTTCCTCCCTTCTTTTCACAGCCTGGACAAGTCTATCCTTTTCAGTCATTCGTTCTGCTATACACCTAAAATGTCTTCTTTTTCTCCTACTTATCTTCTTCAGCCAGCTTTCTCTCAGTCTATGCTTTTACTGCATGTATTACTTTTCTGTCACATCTGTTTGCTTCCCTTTATTGTGGTTCTTCTGCTTTCCCATTCCCTACCTTCCATATATTGTATGTCTTAAGTTTTGCTCTAATTACTGGCCTCATTTTTCTTTCAAGCCACACTGCCTCCTCCTATTTTTGTCTTTTCTGATTTCCATAAATCCTTGTCTATAGCTTCAGCTCTGTATCTCTTGACACATTCACATAACTTATTTACTTTCTCAGTTTGTAAGACACATTCACATAACTTATTTACTTTCTCAGTTCGTATTTTTTCTCCTAACACATCTTTAACTGTCTCCACAGTTCACCCTAATCAACTGGATTAAAATCAGCAGCAATGGCTTTGTGTTCCTACCCTGCAGTGGATGCACCCCTTCCTTAAAAAAATCCTCTTTGGTTATGTTCTCCACTTCTACTGAGGTCATATTTAATGATTACAGGTGGACTCTTTAAGAAATCATTCCTGTTTCAAAAAAGCAGACCCATTCAGGCATTATGTTTGTTAACCATCCTTCGCAGTGCCATATGAAGGACAAAGTGGAAGGGACTGTTTGTAGGAAGTGCTTTATAGGTTAGCCTATTTATAAACTGCCAAACTTGATTTGTTCTTTTAAAGGTAATGATGAGTTATTAGTTTGCTACTTAATAACTTGTTTTCATTACAAAAAAAAAAGAGTGACATTTAAAAAAAACTGTCACGTGATCTCTTCTAGACTGTGTGGTGAGTACCAAATGGAGTATTGTCACTGGTGCAAGATGCCACTGCTACAGATCTGATCCTCTGTATATTACTAAGATTTTTCTTAACCTCCCTGATATTTTCTTATTTAGGTCTTTGGAGAAAAATCACTTTTCTGTCAGGTTGGACCTTAAGACCATCTTTACTCTGTCACACCAGATAATTCCTACTTCTTCTTTCCACTTATGGTGAGCCACTAAAGTCCGTCTTGCCATTTCTTTTAAGAAATAGTGCTCCTCATTCTCCTTCCTTTGGAGATGCCGCATCCTCCTTTACTTTTTGCATGGAATATCTGTCTCCATATATTGAAGGCCTGTCCCATGGGGTGCATGATCTGAAATATTTTTATTCCTTATTTCAGCTTAATCAATCAAATCCACAAATAATTGATTTTTGCCATAGCAAAGCAACTTGTCCATACATGATGATGGTATCATATTTTATTCGGGTTGCAGGAAATGCCACTTTCAGAAATTAGTGCATTGTATCATGCATATCTAAAATGCATGTCTGTGAGTTCATTTGATATCAGTTACTTGATTTGTATTTATGTACAGAAATAATGTCTATTACAATCAATGTTATATCTTTGCATACTGTTATTGATTGGGATAGTGGCATTGATTCCTGTACATATGTATTTAAGTACGTTTACCAATTTTGATAATACTAAGATTAATACAATTTGTTTACTGTTAGAACTTGTGCTTGCCAAAAACTTTTTAGGTTTCAAAATGATATTTACCAGCAATTGAAGGGTGTCGCTATGAGTGCCAGGATTGTACATGTTTTTGCTCATCTTGTCATGGAATGGAAAGAACAATATATTTTGGTTAAGCATCCATTGTATCAGTTTGTTAGTTTTTATACAAGATACATAGATTATTTCATTTTTATTTGAAACAGTAATTAGGAGAATTTTATATGTTATTTTTTAGGATAATAATCATAGCACTGCTTTTTTATAAGTTTACTATCAGTGCTAAAGGACAAAATGTTCCCCTTATTCAGAAAGCCCTACACAGAGTGTCAGAATAGTACAGGAGCTGCTGTATACAATATGGCAGCCGAGTGATCCAGGATCGAGCTCCCAGGATGTGCATGAGCGCTCCTATACTATTCCTGCATGGACACCACTGCTATATGCTAATTACCTAATTTACTGGTGAA
Source organism: Protopterus annectens (assembly GCF_019279795.1). Lineage (NCBI taxonomy): Eukaryota > Metazoa > Chordata > Ceratodontiformes > Protopteridae > Protopterus > Protopterus annectens. The sequence continues at coordinate 27,817,939 of NC_056746.1, forward strand.
AACCATGCAAATGAGGTGAATTAGCAATCTAGGAAGCAGGCAGTTGCCCGTGCCTGAACAGTGTACAAAGCAGAAATGTATTCAGCTAGTAGCTGAATACATTTCTACAAATGGCAGCTTGAAAGAAAGCATGTATTATAGTTAGTAGACATGCCAATGGCCAACTATGTGTCCATTGGCATGAAAAATAATTTACTTTTTATAAAATAAAACTTTTTTTTTTGGCCAATCTCGGCCATTTAAGCATAGGGCAGCGGCGGGCAAACAGGATCGTGCCAAAAAAAAAATTGTGAAAAACAGTTTTCAGAGAAATCTGCATTTTGCCATTATAGTCAATGTCATGCAGAATGAAAAAAAATACCACGGAACAGTGGTTATTAAGGGGAAAGGCTCGCCCTGGGATCCAGGAAGCCTAAATTTCCATGCAGGAACAGTGTAGGAGCTCCTGCACGGAAAATGGTCGCCAAGCGATTCAGGATAGAGTCGTTTTTATGTGCACGAGCAGCCCTACACTGTTCCTGCATAGAAAGTCAGCAAATATCTAAATCACCTCATTTGCTGGTGAAAAATCATGCAAATGAGGTGATTTCGTGATTCACCAAGTTGCACGGAGTCCTTATAAGAACAATGGCAGTGCAGAAATGTATTCGGCTAGTAACTGAAAACATTTCTGCATCTGACAAAACGGAGGCATGACAGCTCATGTAAAAGCATGTATTATGTCTAATACACATGCCAATGGCCAAATATAAAGTCATTGGCATTAAAAGCAGTTTATTTATTTTTTTTAATTAAACTTTTTTTTTTTTTTTGGATGATCTCAGCCGTTTAAACTTAGGGCAGTGGGGCGCAAATAGAATTGTGCCGAAAAAAAAAAAAAATGAGAAATGTTAATTTTAAGTTAATTCTGCATTTTGCCATTATAGTCAATGGCATGCAGAATGTAAACAATACCACGGAGCACTGGCTGTCAAGGGGAAAGGGTCTGTTTTAGTGCAGTAACTAACGACCTACACACTGAGGTATGCAAATGAGGGGAGGTATACTGAATCACATATTTCTTCAAAGTGTCAGCTTGTACCTAACCATGTAGGTGCAGCAATACAACAGTGCAAGTGCAAGAGCTGAATAACATCATAAGGGGGTGTGTCATGCTTGCTGTAAGCTCATTAGAATTCTGTGGCCTGTGTTTGCCCTTAGATAAGCACAGCTAAGGATTGGGGATTGTCAGATGTGCCTGAGCAGTGTGTGCATAGTCTAAATGGGTGTGCGCACCATGTACCAGGTTTTAAACAAAACAATAAAAAAGAGGAAATGGCAGCACCGTTTACATTTGAGCAGTGGGTATGGCGGTGTGCCTTGGGACTTAAATAGGGAGGAACTGGAAAAGGGAAAACAGCAGTAGGAAGGCAATCAAGGAGAACTAGCATAGCTGGCAGGTGGAATGTATCAAAATCAGCCAAATACATGGTTTGCTATCAAATGATTGAAATTTATTTGGTCAATGTTGATTTGATCGAAATCATTACATCGACAGGTCATAATATCGACTCCAAAATGTCTACATTTAAATGGTCGACACACATCTCAAACTAAAACTATAAGTAGCACCCCCCACACCCCCTACTACTTATATATTATAACTCCAGGATCGCACAGCAGTGCTGACAAGGATAAATCCTTGCCTGTTGTCAACATAAGGTCAACAGCATTGTCTGTTGACCAAATGAACTACTTAGTATTAATTAGTCGACCAAATGTGTTGACCAAATGAACGTTAGACCAATTGAATTTCAACATTTTGATAGTAAACCCAAATACACATGCAGCAGCCCAGCACACTACTATAAACTATGGAAACATCTTGCAGACTGGATGTAGGGGAAACAGCAGTAGGAGGGCAATGCAGGAGAACTAGCATAGCTGGCCGGTGGAATGTATCAGAATCAACCAAATGCACATTAAGCAGCCCAACATACTGCTATAAACTATGCAAACACTTTGCAGCCTGGATTTAGGGGAAACAGCAGTAGGAAGGCAATGCAAGAGACCTAGCATGGCTGGCAGATGGAATGTATCAGAATCAACCAGTTACACATGCAGCAGCCCAGCACACTGTTATAAACTATGCTGACACCTTTCAGACTGCTTTTTTGGGGAACAGCAGTAGGAAGGCAATCAAGGAGAACTAGCATAGCTGGCAGGCAGAATGTACCAGAATCAGCCAATTACACATAGAGCAGCCCAGCACACTACTGTAAACCATGCAAATACCTTTCAGACTGCTCTTTGGGGAAACAGCAGTAGGAAGGCAATCAAGAAGAACTAGCATAGCTGGCAAGTAGAATGTATCAGAATCAGCCAATTACACATGGAGTAGCCCGGCACGCTACTGTAAACTATGCAAACACCTTTCAGATTGCCTTTTCCCCACAAACTCTACACCACCTGTGTATACAGATGGGGGGATTTAACTGTCAAAACTAACTAAAAATGTTACAGGCTGCTGCTGCTTTACTCCATCAATATGTGCTAGAGACTGAGGGTGATGAGGAGGAGAATGCCGACAACCAACCCACAGTGAGGAGGAGCAGAAGAGTGTACAAACTCAGGGTAACCCACCTGGGCCTACATGAGCTGGAGATAGTGGAGTGCTATAGGGTGGACAGGGACATTCTACAGCAAATCATTGAGCTGTGTCGGCCATGCATCACACACACAGAAGTAATAGAGGGGAACCCATCCCAGTGGATACCAAGGTATGTGTACGCTTAAGAATACTAGCTATAGGTACCTTCCAAAGACCAACTGGGGATATCATGGGGGTCTCACAAACATCAGCATCCAGGATACTCCACCAGTTGAAAAACAACCCAAAAACCAGTAAACAAGTACTTCAAAATGTAGGAACTGCAGAGCAAGGTACCACTCAAACTTGTTCTCCTTCAAGAACACCAAAGCTTTATTTTGCAACAACAAATAAGTGCTTTCATCTGAAATTACTTTAAAAGATACTTCATCATTGCCAAGGCCAGCACATGTACAAAGGGACTCAGAGGAGGAACATCCTGAGCCTGCCCCTGTAGACAGAAGAAGGCATGCCCAGTATGCCCAGGCCTTGGCAAAGAGGCAACACATAGCACACACACTGACACTGTGGGGATCCAGGGACTGATACCTCTCTCTGACTCACACATACAGTCAAAGGGATGCCAAACATGACACTGCATGTGCTTTACCATGTATAGGGAGTGTACTACGTGCATCCGACATAGTCATCCCTACAGTACCGTCCTCAATATTGGCCCAACAACAAGGTAAGTCACCCTTCCTATCAATTACTGAATGGAGTAATATGTTCTCATAGTTGTATGTATGATATGGATGCAAGCATGTAAGGGAATTGGGTGGCTGAATGGGATAGCAGCAGACAGCTATATGGGACAGCAGGAAATTCACAACAAATACTGGTGTCAACATAATAGGCAGCACTACACAAGGTGACAACCCCCACCGCAGTACATGTGATGGCCCAAATAACTGTGGGTGTCAATAGGTCAGTGAGGGTCACATACCCATCACCAGCCTCAACCAGCAGGACAGGTGTAGATGACCATAAAGAAAGGCTGGGCTAAGGCCCCCCAAATGATGGCAATGGTGAACATCCCCCCACCATACCTACGCTCACATACTACAATAGGTCTGGAAGTTGCATTCTAGTTCTGAAGGGTAAGAAGTCCGAAACTGAAATTTATGCCATTAAAATCTAACATGTGTACTCTACTGATATGCCTCCTTTCTGCATGATAGCTCACAATACAATATGAAAGGGAAGCCAACATAGTAACCAGAATACCACTACAGTCATTGCAAATGTTTAAAGTCTGTGGGTGTGCAACCCTCCACAATCCCACATAGAAATGCAGTAACAGATGGCCTGCAGCACTCTCAAATGGCTTACAGTCCTCTGGCAAAGGCTCATGCCTCACCCATAATGCCAATGTACAGAATGTCAGGGGGTCCCAACTAACAACCTAACACAGTAAACAGAAAACAAATGCAAAGCCATGTTGACCAATGCCAGCAGCATGCCTTTCCATGTCCTACTGAAAGGACTGAGGACCAGGCCATAAATACTACTGGGATAAAGGCCCAACTATAGGGATACTTCTGAGATATTACTTACATAATGTTAGTAAGAGGATAGAATAATGGGGGATATAGAAGCATGGATGTCATGGAGTGTGTGAAGACTGAAATTCTAATGTCCACCCATATTACTCCCTGACTGTAAACCCATGAATGAATAGCCACAAAACTGCTTGTAAACCACAATGTGAAGGTAAACTGACCAGATATATGAGTCCTACCTCTGGATAACCTGGGTGTATCTGTACAACTGAGAGGTGTGGCCCCAGCAGGATATGGCCATTCCGTGCAGTTGAAAAAAACACAAGAAGGGGATCCCCAGCCAGCATACTAACAAGGTGTTGCACCATTTTCGCAGAGCCAGCAGTCTATTTTCTGTAGCTACTCCTCCACAATGGCAAGTGTGTGCCAGAATGTGTAGTTCACATGCCTCAGAATATTGGTCTCAGCTTCCTTCACCCTGTATTTCCCTGGTAAATAACTGAGCAAAGAATGATAGCTGTCAGTAGTTGATGACATGATACACCACAGTGTAAAACAGTACATATGTCAGAAAATCTATGCTACAACCAAACATGTCACACAAGCAACACATACAACAATAGCTACAGTATCCCCTGTATGTTATGCCCATTGTGTCTCCATATTGGCAATCTATCTACAGATATCCTGCAGAGAAAGTTTACTAGGTGTAGCTGTACCACACAAAACCCTTATCTGGAGTCCAACCCTCTCTGGAATAGATGCACACACTCAATATAGAAGGTTGTACTGGGCATGCTCCTACACAGAGAAATTAAGCCTATGTCGCACAACACAGTGGACTACAGATATCAGTTATTCACAGCTGTCTGTACACATGCACCAAATTGTACACCATTGATACTTCACACACACACACACACACACACACACACACACACACACATTGATAGAATACTCTCACATATGTAAGGCCAACACAATATAATATGTCAAACATGCACACACACACAAATGTGGGAAGAGAAAGACAGACAGTGACAGAGAGAATCCCATTATGAGGCCTGTCCCACCCACTACACATCTCATTGGCCTATATCACATGATGTGCTGATGTCATTCACTGTAGAAATACCTTTGGTTAGCCTCCAGCCCTATAGTCTCAGTGGTGCTTGTGATAACTGTGTAACAGGACACTGCTCCGGTACAATAAAGGCTGTCTTTAAAATATTCCTGGACTGAAAATGTCCAAAAAGATCAAGATCCCAGGGTAGTCTGGTAAAAACTATTTATTTAAGAAAGCTCAAAAGGCTATAAACAAAAAAAAAGCCTTTGTATGCACAAGTTACGGAAAACAGAAACATCAAATACACGGGGATGACATACAGATAAGGGAAACAGACACTACATTTTTGAATGTTGAGAAAATTGTAACACAAGTGATGGAGGAAAATAAACATTATGGTATTATTAATACCTCCAAAAATGTTAACATTTTTAATTAAACAGATATTGTTATTAATGAAAATGATTTTAATTTATTTATAAAAGGGTTTACTTTTGTGCCTACATATAAACTTAGGATTGAAAATATTTTATTACACATAAAAATTTTTACTCGTAAACTTAATTTTAAGCATATGTACAAGGACAGAAAATTACAAGAAGAACAAGAAAAAGAAAAAGAAAATATTTTAAAACGATCAAGTACGTACAACCCCCCACTTCATTATGAAATTATGAATTTTGAAAAATGTGTTGTTAATATAACTAGGAAAGATTATAAGAAGGAACATGTGTTAGACAACAATTTGACAAAAGCCCAAACGGAATTGCTCAATGAATTAAGTGGTAATGAAAGGATTCGGGTAATGAAACCCGATAAGGGTGGAGGGGTCGTAATTATGGACAAGTGGGACTATACTAGAAGGATGATGGACATTTTGGACAAGGATAACCAATATGGACTTGTCTCTAGAAATTAGATAAATATCTCCTACAATAAGATAGATTTGATACTGGAAGACAACAAGGACTGATTGATAGAGATCTATATGATTATTTAAAAGTATCCAAACCAGTTATACCTGTTATTTTCGGTATTCTGAAAATACACAAGTCCTTACACGATCCACCTACGAGGCCTATAGTTTCCTCACAAGGTTCAAAGACACAACCTTTAGCAATATATGTGGACACTAAGTTAAAGAAATTTTATAATAATTATACACATATTTTGATTGATTCATGGGACTTTTTGTATAAAATTGGGAAGAGTCCATTTAAAGAAGATATTATTTTTATTACAATTGATTTGAGGGACCTATTTTCAGTTATACCCCAGATGGAGGGACTGACATGGTTTGAAAGGGTGTTAGTAGAGATGGATTTTTTAACAACCGATGAATACAAGCTTGTTCTAGAAAATATGGAATTAGTCCTAAAATATAATTATGTATACTTTCAAGGAGACTACTATCACCAAAAAGAAGGGGTTGCAATGGGATCCGCATGCACCCCAATATACGCAAATATAATTATGCTTAGTTGGGAGTGGCAATACGTGTTTAATTCGGAATTTAGCCAATATATTACTAAATATTTTCGTTTTTTGGATGACATTTTTGTTTTATGGAATGGTTCCTATGATAGTATTGACAAGTTCATAGATCATATTAATAATAGCACTAGCTTTTTACAATTTACACACCAAATAGGGGAAGATACAATGCACTATTTGGACGTTAAATTGGAAAAAGATTATGAAAATAAATGCTATAAGTCCAATATTTATAGAAAGGAACATTATTCAAATTCCTACTTACATTTCAAAAGTGATCACCCTTATCAATTAAAAAAGAATATAGTTAAAGGACAAATGATTAGAATGGGTAGAATGATCTCTGACACAAATGAATTTTTAAATGAAATTAATAATATTGAAAAGATGTTTTTGGAAAGGGGATACCCATTTGAATTTATTAAACCCATCAAGGAATATGTCTAGTTAGGAAGGGGCAATAAATACGTTCCACTGCTGACTAATGACAATTCTATAGTAGATTCCAATCAGGATGGGAGGAGTAATATTTTTAACAGACAGGAAATTAATAATGTAGACACAACACCATACCTAACCTTGACTTATTACAAGGGAATTGGATGGTTAAAAAGATGCATAAATGAAACATGGGAAATGTTTAAAAATATGCCTACCAAAACCAATGTATTTCAAAGTAGTATAAAATGCAGCTATAGGAGGAGTAAAAATATTAAGAATATCATTGAGAGAAATAAGAATAATGCAGGAGGGACCTGTGTTAAACTCGGAACCTTCAGATGTGGGAGATGTGCACAATGCACCTATATTGCTGGATGCAAGGAGATTAGAATTCCCAGTTTGGAAATGACTCTAAGGGCAAATAGGTACAACAGTTGCTACTCAAAAGGAGTAGTTTATTTGGCTTTCTGTAAAGCCTGTTGGAGTTACTACACAGGAAAAACGGAACACCATCTTAGGACTAGAATTTATGAGCACATTAGAGACATAAATAAGCACAATGAAAGTAATGCATTATACAGACATGCCTTAATATGCAAAAAGGCTAACTATAAATTTTGGGTATTAGAAGAAATTAGCTATCTAGAAAGAGGTGGTGATTGGGAAACACAATTGGAATTTCGTGAGATGATTTGGCAATTGTGACTTGATGCATGTTGTGGTAAAGGTCTCATTGACCATATTTCCATCAGCCCTGCATTAAAACTTCTTGCAGCTGACCCAAAGAAGCATGGGTGAAACTATATATATATAATTTTAATCTCACTAAAACACATGTATTAAATAATTATTTATTTATATACATTTTTATACATCTTTTATATAATATATTATGCATCTATTTATTCATTTACATTCCTTTATTGCATTATTCCTTTCTTGCATCATACTATCTACTACATCACTATTTATTACATTACTGTTTATACATAGGTTTTAAACTACATGCTATGCTATATATATTTATTTATATTTTATATATATATATTTATATTTATTTATATATAATATATTTATTCTCAAGTTCATTAGTTTTTCCCCTATAGGTTTCGACTGACCTTGGTTTCACAAAATAGATAGGAAAAGGCAACTATACAAAAAATGAAAAATAACTTGATTTCAACTTCTGTATTTTACTCTGTATTTTTACACTGTGTTTTTGTACGCCCTGCCTTTAAATTAAAAACCTTAATTAATTAGATAATTAATGCCAGCCAATAACACTGCTTTGGAAATTGTATAAATACTAAAAATTGTGGTGAGATATTGATTCTGATGAAGTCTCCTGACTGGAGATGAAAGCGCTAAATCAGTGAAAATTAATTTTATATTGTTCTTTATTTTTGTGTTTTTATAGCCTTTTGAGCTTTCTTAAATAAATAGTTTTTACCAGACTACCCTGGGATCGTGATCTTTTTGGTCATTTTCAGTCCAGGAATATTTTAAAGACAGCCTTTATTGTACCAGAGCAGTGTCCTGTATTTCGTGGGTTACCTCATTGTGATCTTGATAACTGTGTAACACTACAGTCCAAATAAGTATCCATGTAGCAGTTGTAAGCTCAGTCCTGTCAAATGTTAAGTTGTGTGAGTGTGTGTGTGTGTGTGTGTGTGTGTGTGTGTGTGTGTGTGTGTGTGTGTGTTTTTCTAGATGAATGTGGTTGAGGCCATTCCAACACACACTAAATTTCCCTTACTCCTTTAGCACTGCTGCTGATGTCACTCGCCTTCAAAGATACCTTTGGGCAATTCTCCAAAATATAAGCTCTGTGGTGCTTGCGATAACTTTGTATTACTATAGTGTAGCAAACTAGTTAGCTAGGAGTTCTAATCTTGGTCCTGGTAACTGTAAAAATGTGTGTGTTTGTGTAAGAGTGTGTGTGTGTGTCTTTGTAAACACCTGATTTTGTGGTCATTCACACTTACTACACTTCCCTTACCCCTCCTTTAGCAGGGCTGTTGATGTCACTCACCTTCAAAGATACCTTTGGACAGCTCTCCAACATATAAGCTCTGTGGCGCGTGTGATAACTGTGTAACACTGTACTAGCAATACATAGCTAGGCAGGGGTTCAAAATTCAGTACTACCAAGAGTGTGTGTGTGAGTGTGTCATCGGTGTCATGTGTGGGTGCTGGTGTGATTGTCTAATAAAAGGATCTACTGGGGGGGAATGGGTTTTGCTAAATTATTATATTGAGGACATACTATATGTGCTAATGTTCACATTACCAGGCCAACAGTTGTCAAACACTGTAGAGGTTGGTGTACACAATCCACAGCCCTAAATGTCTACTGCCATGTGGAATGACTATGTGACAGTATGAATTAGTGAACAATATAGGCAAACCTTGTAATACTCAGAGACCACTCTCTACCCACGGATCATACACAAACACAGTTGGCTAGGTAGCAACCACTATATTGGTAGTTCTCCTGAAAATTGCCTCACAGATAGAACCCACAGTGTGATTGCAGTGGACTACATGCCTGTTGACCACAATAGTGCCACTGCCATCAGAAAGTACTTTGATGTATTACATCTCCTGACTGTGTGTTATCCAGCAAGTAAAAGGACATGGCACCCTGTTCATCCCCTCAGTAGCCCAGTTAATGTTTACAGTGGCTCTATTGCCATGTTCCCCACTGGACACCTGTAACAACTGTAGAGTCTGCAAATCTACCCCACAAAGGGAATACCATGCCTTATACACATGCCCTGTATGGACAGATGCCTAAAACCCCAATGAATCCCCATATCATACTGTCTATGTAGGTGCAATCACTACCTCAGTTACATAGCAAGGTCTCAACAAACAAAGTCAGGAATGCTACTTCTGAAAATACCAATCTGTCAACACAACATGCCCCAGAGACCTCAAGCACACATCCACACTTTAAAGGACATGCTTGTGGGATAGGTTCACAACCCAGACACTGTCCATGGTATGGAATATAAATCACATACATGTGAACCACCTCTCCATTACAGCAGACATGTGTTCTCCACTCCAACAACTGCTATGAATGACTACATCCTGACAGTTAGATGTCTACTGCTGAGCAGCATGACCCTCAGATTGCATGCATGTGTAGCTGTTATGGTGGTAATAACATTAGGAACACTGCCTAATAAGGCATCACAGGGTTGGCAAGACACTTAACCAGTACCTTGAAATCCAGCAGTGACAATGTAGGACATCTGTGGCAAGTCATTGAGTTCTGTCAATCATGTCATCCCAAGCAGAGAGGTACTGGATCCCCTGAGAGTGACATATAACACATCCAATGTTGCTGTCAATTTGTTGACAGTACGGCAGCATCATTCTGGGTGACAGTGGTACACTGCCCAGGGCTACTGTCACACCTGCCTGGACCACATAATCAGAGAGTTCAACCATGTCTCTTGTCATGTAATCCAGGGAGGTGTGTCCCAAGTGATTCACACCTACATGGATACAGAGTAATACTCGTAGTTGTTGTAGAGTGCCATGACTGGCTGTGTCATGTGTTGGATGCTGGCATGTGATTACCTTTTTCCTATTTAACTTAGTAAGTGGGGTATGTGAGTGCCTCACTATTGAGTTGCCCATGATAACTGTATTGTGCAAGGTGGTTAGCCTTAGGAGCTTAGGTTGAGGGGCACACAGTGTAGGTTAAATATGTGTCCCTCGGCATGTTCCACGTTGCTGTGTCTGAGTGGGTGTCTATCTTGCTGGTCTGTGCTGTTTGGGTAAATGTCTATTGAGTGCCTCTGGTAAGGTGGGTATTTGGCTTTTCACTGTATGTCATGGCTGTCAAAGTGGGTGTCATGGTAAGCTACAAGTTCCACATTGTGTGGTGCCGGTGTTGATCTTATACTCATGTCCTGCTAGTCCAGTCTTTGCTCAAGAACGCATATGTCCACATTGGGTGATATATGGGTAACCCTAACAGGTCTGAGTGTTTGGAGTTTAGAGGGGAGGTTTGTCTGTGTACATGAGGCAGTTCCAACAGTGCCTCAGAATGGACATGTGTTCCAGATTAATGAGTGAAAGCACAGATAACCACCCTACAAAGATGCCAGGAGGGATGGACATAACTAGTAAGTACTGGGGCTACATCTTTGATGAACGAGTACTGCTGATGGTTCCCAGGTGTGCCACATGTCTTCATACAATAACCTGGTGAAGTGCCAACCCATAATGCTAGTTGAAGTGCAAGACAGGAAGAACTAGCATGATATACAGGTGGAACAGAAGGCAGACTGTTTACCACCTCTAATACTTTACCACAGCTGTGCAGTTACCAGCAGCTTTGGCCATGTGAAAGTTCAGTTAGCTCTGTAGCACATGCGATAACTGTGTAACACTATAGTAAACATACTTAGATAGGCAGGAGTTCTAATTCCAATACTGGCATATGTGTGTGTGTGTGTGTGTGTGTGTGTGTGTGTGTGTGTGTGTGTGTGTGTGTGTGTGTGTGTATATATGTATGTACTATCTGGCTTATACCATTTTTGACCTGTGTACTACCCTTTACATGTCCTTTCCCTCCAATTTTAGTCCTGTTGATGTCATCCACCTTAGAAGTACCTTTGGAAGAGATGAATGTATAAGCTCTGTGGCATGTCTGATAACTGTGTAGCACTATAGTTGGAATACCTAGATAGGCAGGAGTTCTAATTCTAATGCTGGCAACAGTGTGTGTAATGATCATATCTTGTGTGGCTTAAACCATTTTGATGTGCATACCATACATGGGTAGTGACCACCTCCCGTGCCATTACTTTATATAGTGTAGTAACAGCATCTGCCTCACATGCAGCAGGTTAAATCATTGTACAGTCCTCTGTGCAGATGTGTCTGGCATATTCATATGTTTGCAACTAATACGTAGTTGGAAGTGGTCTGTGTGCCTTAGCAATGCCCATGTATGTGATATTGTAGCCAAATAGGCCACAGTGAGCATACTGACACATATTGCAGCATGAGGTGTCATACCTGAATAAACATCATGCTGATATGATGTCTGCCGCCCTCACAGGTGACCAGCCTTGTAGGTGCAATATATGAGTCCAGATGCATGGTTTTACAGGTGAACAGTTCCTGTTATGGGTCACATTACAGGCTGGAAGAGGTGTGGACTTTCATATTATGGTCCTAATTAGTATGAAACAGGAACACCTTGCATTGTAAGAGGGGTGTGTGCACAATTTATATCCACTGTATACCACTAATGTGTCACGCATGATGCTACCTTAGGCCATTTGTCCAGCCCACTTGGCTGGCCTCTGTTCAGATGTCTTTGCACTGACAAGTTGTGAGGTATGCTACAGGAATGTTGAATTCACATCAGATAGATCCCATTGGTGACCACTGTGATGCAATGCAGTTAACCCCAGCACAAGTGAACATGCACAACAAACAATATAGCTAATACATAAAGCAATATAGCTATTACTGATGGTTGTGTGCATGGTAAATTGCATGCGATTCACATGCCTGGGGTATTGCCAGGCAACAACAGAACAATGTCATACTAACCAGCTTCAGGCTGCTCTCCCATATGCAGATCAGAGGATCCTAGGTAGTTGTAAGAGGGAGTTATTGCTAACAGACTCACATGTGGCCTTGGTACAGGATGGATGCAGCATGTCTGCACATCTACAGTACTAAACACAATAATACACAGTCCTGTCCTCACCATAGACATGCACTTCTGTACATTAGAAAACCCCATCCACAACTGCAATTGGACCTGGAACATGCATGTAGATACAATACAGATACATGTATGTCTGATACATTACTGTAATAATCCCCACTGGACATTTACCTACATGCTCCTCATCCAGTGTGTGTGTGTGCAACCCACCTCTACAATGCTTCCCTAAGCATCATGGCTTGTGCATGGGGCGTGTGCCACAAGTTTTGTAAGGAGATCCTCAGTGGGTGTCAGTGGGGGCCGTACGGCTGGACCCCAACCTGTGGCTAGCATGTCCCTCGCAACAGCAGCTGCCCATTGGTGGGCATGGTGGATGAGGTGGGTGGCCTGATGCTGCACATGCTTATAAGTTCTGCTGTGCAGGCCGGCGTCATTTACCTAGTGGACCCTGTGTGATGCTTATCATGCACAGAGGCCACTATGACACATACGACTGTTGTCAGAACCCTGGACATTACCTCAATGCGAGTAGATGTGCCATCATTACCTTTGTGAACACCATGGTTCACATGAAGTAATACATTGCTGGTAGTCCATTGAACAGTAATGTTTGTTATAATATAATGGGGAACACGGACTGACATTGAGCTGTCTGTTGACCACAACTGTACCACTGACATCAGAAAGTACTTTGATGTGTTATATCACCTGACTAAGTGTGTGTTATCCTGCAAGTAAAAGGACATGGTCACCCTGAACCCTGCCCTCAGTAGCCAAATCAGTATTTTCAGTGGCCCTTTTGCAATTTACACCACTGGAAACCTGCAACAACTGTACAGGCTGCAAATGTACCCCACAAAGCTATCAGGCCTTGCATGCATGCCTTGTATGGACAGACTCCTATAACTCCAATGACTCCCTGTATCATACTGTCTATGTAGGTACAACCACTGCCTGAGTTACACAGCCATGTCTCATCAAGCTGGATCAGGAATGCTACAACTGAAGATCCCAATCTGTCCACAGAACATGCCCGATACCTCAAGTACACCTCCACACTCCAAAGGACATGCTTGTGGAATAGGTTCACAACCGAGACACTGTCCATGGTATGGAATATAAATCACATGCATGTGAAATAATGCACATCACTGGCCATCCACAATACACATCTGGATGAGTGGATGGGGAATACAATGCCCACCCCTAGGGCTCAGTTCAATGATTATACTCATTAGCCACATCGGGGACTATTTTCATGTGGCCTCATGCTAGGGTATTTCCTTGGCCTAGCCTTGTTCATAAGTTCATAGGTTCATAGGTAGGTACTAGGCTATCAACCCAAGGGCCTAAGTAAGCCTAGCCAACAAGGTTCCCTGGCTTACACCACCCAAGAAAGTTATTTTCCTGTCCCCCTGTCATGCAGAGTCACAGAAGTGATCCCTGGGGTGTATTTCCTATTTCCCATTCACTCATCAAGATTTATTTTGGAGTGCTAATGAGGAACTTTGCTAGACATAGATGGGTAGCTTGTTCCAGAGAATGAGAAGTCTCTGACACAGGAATCTATCCCTCCAGCAGTTCCCTTTTTATTGTGGTGACAAGGTTTAGGTCCCTAGTACATGTAGTTCAAAGAAATTGAGACTTCTTTAGGTGTAGCATGTCCAACAGCTCTGGGTTTGACATAGCTTTACATGTTAGGCAGAGATCACCTCAGAGTTGGCGATATGCTACAGAGTAAAGCTGGAGTCTTTTGAGACGGTCAGTGTAGGGAATCTGTTTGAGGCCAGTAATCCTCTTTGTGAGGTACTTCTGTGGCCTTTCCAGCTGCTGCAGATGTATTGTGAGGTATATTCCAAAAGGGCATTGTACTCTATAATGGGTCTAATGAGTGACGAGTAGAGGGGAACAATGACCTCTATTTTCCTGGATGAGAACCCTTTTATGATGAGGTGTGCCATGTAGAAGGATTTCCTGACTACTGTGGTGATGTGATTATCAAAGCAGAGACTACTGCCCACCTTTGTCCCAAGGTCTCTTATCACACATTCGGCATTAAGTAGACTGCTGCCTATGTGGTAGTTCATGTGTACAGAGTTTTTACCAAAGGGGATGACAATGCACTTTTTGGCATTGAGCTTGAGGCCATGGGTCTGACACCAGGTATCTTCTCAGTGAGGCCCTTCTGTAGGATGTCCACATCATTTGGGGAATCAACTATGGCTCCTAGTTTGCAGTCATCTGTGAACTTCATTAGCCAAAGGCCTTCTGTTTTAGCCTGTACTTCAGAGCAGTAGATACCAAACAGGAGAGGTCCCAGGACTGAACCCTGTGGTACTCCACTTGTCACTGGTTTGAAGTCAGATTTTGATTCTGCAACTTTTACAGTGTGGGTTCTGTCAGTAAACCAGTTGGCAACCCATCTTGTGATGTAGGGATTTATACCTAGTTTAGTGAGTTTAGCTATAATTCCAGAATGGGGGATGGTGTTGAAAGCCTTGGCGAGGTAAAGATAGGCTGTGTGAACCACCTTACCCTTGTTTACACCTTCGCCGACTGCCTCAAAGAAGTCAATCAGGTTCAGGAGGCATGATCTGCCTTTCACAAACCCGAACTTGGTGGGGTACAGAGTTTGAAAGTTACAAATGTCTTTGTTTATGAGTTCCATGATAATACATTCCATTGCCTTACAGACCAGGCTCATCAGGCTAATAGGGCAGTGGTGGCTCCCCCTTTGTGGAGTTGGATAACTGTTGCTGTGCACTATTCAGTGGGCACAAAGCCTGATGTAAGGCTATGATTGAACATGGTGGTAAGGTGGGGAGCCAGTTCATTCTGAAGTTCATGTAAAACGCAGCCTGGGATGTTGTCCACTTCCATGGATGCTGTGTTTATGGCTTTAGAGATTGCAGCTTTTACCTGTGTAGTTGTGATTACAGGGACTCTGCATTCTTCCTGTATAGATATGGGCCCTTTAGGGGGTAAGAGGAGGGTAAAGTTAGCACTGAACCTATCTGCCAGGATGCTGGCAATATCAGTTGGTTCTATAATTTCCGTGCTGTTGTGCTTTAAATCAGAGCAGGTCTGGGTGTTGCCATTGAGATTCTTGGTATAGCTATAGAATGCTTTGTGGTTGTACTTAGAATTAGTGGTGATTTTGTTTTCATAGCTAGCTTTGGAGGATCTTATAAGGGATCTCAGCTTCTTACTGAGACTGACCAGAGAGCTCCTCCACTAATGGGATTTTACTCGCTTTTGCAACAGTTTCTTCCTTCTGTTGTAGAGTTTGTTTATGGCAGGGGAACACCGCATCGGCTTCCTTTTTTTTGGAGGATAGCATCTCGGTTATGTTAGGGATAACACGATCCATGCACTCGTGTAAGTGCTTATAGAGTGCATTTGTGTAGAATTCAGCAGTCCTAAATGCATTGTCCATCTGCATGGGGGTCATGATGTTTCCCACTTCTGTCTTATGAAGCATGAAGTGGGCTTTGGAGAAATGTTTTACCATGGTTTACTTAATGGGGGTGGGGGCAGGATGTGGATATCTAGGGTGATTAGCTTATGGTCGGATCTGACCAGCAAGGAGTTGACTTCAGGCATGGAACACCGGTCACTCATGTTGGTAATGACTAGGTCTAGGATATTGTTGCCCCTGATGGGGGTGTAGATAAGTTGATCCAGGGCACTGAAATTTATAAATTCCAGAAAGCATTGAGTGAAGGAGTTGGTACATGAGTAGTTTTCCCAGTTAATGTTGGGGTAGTTGAAATCACCCATTATTAGGATGTTTGGTTGAACCCTAATATTTTCCAGTATATCAAGAAAAGAGGAGTGGGAATTCTGGGGCATGGTGGGGGATCTGTAGCAAGCTACAATTTGGTTTGCAGTTTTGCCCAGAGTTAGTTGCACTTGGATAACCTAGGATGCATTATGCTGGGCAACTAGCCTGGAGGTGTGGCTATCTTAACGAATATGGACACACCTCTGCCTTTGATATTCTGGTCCAGGTTAGATGGTCGAAAAGTGTGGTATGAGTTATAGCCTGGTAATGCAGGGGTGCTCTCTGGAGCCCTCAATGGCCATTCACCTACTACACACCTATGAAGCTATGAACCAATAGATCTCAGCACTGTGAAATGTGTGTGTGTGTGTGTGTGTGTGTGTGTGTGTGTGTGTGTGTGTGTGTGTGTGTGTGTGTGTGTGTGTGTGTATAGTAGTCTGAGTGTTTTTGTTTGATGAATACCCCCTGGGGGTGTGATTATTAGCAAATGGAGGTGTGTCCAAACCAACACACGTACCACTCTCCACTTTGAAACAGATGTTAATCACCATAAACCTATATACAACCCTCAGACCTATAATCTGTGAGGCATATGCAATCACTGTTGTACAGACCTGTGAAATTCTTGCAGATACAGCTGTACCTTGCCTAAGACATGGTTGATGTGTTACTGCACTGCCATACCCCTTGGTTTTGCTGCAGGGCCATATCCTGATGACACACATAGGCCTGGAACACAAACAGGATACAGCATGTGAGAACACATTTAGTCAGCATTAAGAATAGCAATAATGCATCATGGCTTAAACTGTACACACACTCTGATATGTACCCCTTACAAATGCCAGATGACAGCACCCTACACAGCATTACCTACATACGATTTATTAAGTTCACTCTGTGCATCAGACCCATATTTGCATGGCCCTGCATCGATGTTTTGGATATCAGGGATTGGGCACAGGTTTCATCATATGCACAGGGTGCTGTGTGGTTTTGCCAGAGCCCTAGGCTGCACCATTTGGTTGACAGTATGGGTGTGTTTTGGGGGTATGGGAATGGCATGGCCTGTGCAGGTGAGGTGCATGTGTGTGTGTGTGGAGGTGAGTTTATTGTGATTGTGATGTGTGTGTGTGTGTGTGTGTGTGTGTGTGTGTGTGTGTGTGTGTGTGTGTGTGTGTGTGTGTGTGCCCACAGACACGCCATTTGGCTGCCCTACACTGATGTTTTCTGGACAGCTGTGGCCCGTACATGGCGGGGTGTACAGTTTACCGCCTCCGGCCATGAACATGGGAATTGGATCTGCAAAGGGTATCATGGGCACCACCACTGACAAGGCCAGAAAGGCTGGAGATAGTACTGCTCCCTGATGGTGACGTATGTCTGCTGAATCCGCGACCCTTTTGGGACTGTCCAGGACTACGTGTCCATGACCTGCCATGTCTTGGCATGGACATCACACCACCCTTACTAGTGCTGGTGTTACTGCCCATACAAGAAGGTGATGGTGCATGGCCACATGCACACCCAGATGAGCATGGTTCTGAGATACCTTCACATCGCTGCTGCCTCCCATCTGCCATATGTTCAAGCAGTTAATGAAAATTCTGGTTATTGGATCTTAGAAGACTGTTGGGTATTTGCATTTTTAAGGGGGATGCAAGGGAGGGTAGATGGAGGGATTACAGATGAGTTTATGGGCATGAGTAAGTTGAATGTAGGTAAGAGGGTTGGTATGTCCAAGCAAGTTTATTTTGTGTAGATCATTGTAATGGTGGTATTTGGATTTATATCTGGTAGCAGACTTAGACATTTTCCCATAACAGGAGGATAGCTTTGTTTTTTAGAAAAGATTGAAGGTTGGTAAGAAGTGGGGCACTATATAGGTGAATGAATGAGGAAGGTGTTAGACAGTATCATTTTAGTAGGGGGAGTGATATAGCATTTATGGTGGTAGTATTTTACCATGACATATGCATCTTAAGACTCTATAGAACACAGTTGTAATGCAATCTCAGTACATTAATGTGCACTTTTGGCTTACCTGGATGCTCCTTGCCTGTTGCCTGGGTGCCACCCACCTCCATAACTGAAAGTTCTTGTGTAGATCTTCTTGTGGGGGCTACCCCAAGGTTGGCCTGGAGCTCCTCCAGTGCTGTAAGAGGGGACTGTGTAGCTGGCCCCCCACCAGTAGTGGAATGGTCCCTTGCTACAGCTGCAGCTCATTGCTGGACATGCCAAATCAGGTCAGTTGCTCTATGATGTACCTGATCGTATGTGCAGCCATGGTGACCCAAGTTGCTGACACTTTGGACAATTTCATCCCATAGTGCAGTCCGGTCCCACTGGTTTTGTTGACCCTGACCAAAAAGGATAGTATAGTTCTGCAGGATGGCCTCAGTTGGTATAGCACCTGGAAGACATAAGCAGGGTAACACATCACAGGACCTTAGACATTGCACAGACTTCTTTACAGACACAGTACATGACTAATTATCAGCAGATTATACTATATACAAACACATGAGATGCAGAACTGCATGAACAGGCATTGTACTCATGATCCTTTTGTGTCATATTCCCCCTATGAGGGCAAGTACATTTCATTAACCACCATTCACATTTGTGTAAAAGGGTGACAGTGTCTGTGTTACTTGCAGATGGGCTGTCAAAGCTGCTCAGACTTAGCTTGCATACAGTATGTAATGGAGCTGGAAGCATATTTCTGTGTTCTTGTTGGATGCAGACAGGAATGTTATCAGTCCCCAAGGGGACTTGCTAATTTTATGCTTAAGTAGGCAGTTTGCACCTGATCCATGATGATGAATGCAGTGGTGCTTGTGGTGTGCATATCCACCTATACTGATGTTGAGCCAGGGTGGTGATGGTTGTCCTAAGCTTGTCTGCAGGTTGGCTGTAGCAATGGTGTGTGTGTATGTGCTATGATTGCCCTCCATTACAGGGTGGTCTGGTTGTTGCCTGTGAAACTGCAGACATATGTGAAGATGGCCTTCTGGTTGCCCTCAGTGGATGTGTCCAATTTATACTCATAGTTAGCCTTACAATAATCCACCTGTGACCTACTATGGTCATGCAGACAAAGATGACATGCTGGCCAGTTGGTGCTTGCTCCTACTGTCCTCTGTACAGCCAATATAGCATCCCATTATGTGCTTTGAGCACTACTGCTGTCCAGCAAAGAGGTTTACTCTACTTTGGTTGAGACAGGTTGCACAAGTTAGGTATTGCTGAGGCCATACAGCTATGTGGGTGGTCATATCAATATTTGTAGTAGGCATGGACACAAGCTCATAACACAGTTGGACACCTCTCTATTTCCTACATGATACTCCTGCTTATGGCAGTACCCATGTCTGTGCCAGGCCAATGCAACAACCATTAGATGTGGAAGTGTAACTCTGTTGGATGCACACAAATTAACATTACACATGTGTACAACATGTACAGCTCAGTTATATGCTGTTTTGCATCCCATGTCAGGTGTTACGAGGCAGCTAGGTACACCTACTCATACATGCATACATCTGCACAGGTAATAACTACTATGTATTTCTGTTCTATGTCAGTATGGCACATTGTCATAACACTTTTGTTGCTCAATCATACCTGTAAACTAGGCTGACTTATTTAATAGAAGGGTCTCACATTCTACTGACCCTATAGTCAAGCATACATTCTTCATTGTTATTGACTTTTTAGGAACCTACACTTTTGTGTTTTTTTTTAGATGTAGGTATATTTTTTTGTGGTGGGGTGGTACCTTCCTCTTTATTGGTGCTTATTATAATGTACATAAAATACTTGCAACGCCTGCATTTTTGTATATATATATTTTTGTGTATATATATACATTTTATATATACATGTTTCACATTTTGTATATATATCTGCAAAGTGGTTGAGTCCTTTTCTGCTTTGTACATACTTTTTATTTCTTTATTGGTTGTATATGACATTTTAAGATTTTTGTACCTTTAAATATAGCTGTTGTTTGCAGGAAACAGGAAGATGTCACTTCCTGGTTTAATTGTTTTAAATGGAGTGTTTGATTTTTGGAATTGTGAATCTCTGAAGAAGCCACGGTAAAACGCCTGTTGGTTTGTTCTAATAAAAGCGTTAAGGATTTTTATTTGATGATTTCTGCAAACAAGGTTCCTCTTTTTGTTTCGTATTTGGTTTGGTTTCGTATCCTTTTTTACCATACCTGTAAACCTGATAGGGGGCAACATGTAGAGGATGCCATACATACATGGTGAGCTATGGACCAACATTAGTGACACCGTCTTCACATTGCTGTAACACACATACATCATTTGATATTTGGGTAGCCTTTGCATTCACAGTCATACCCTGGAGGATGTGCAATGCTCCTATGGCGGGCAGAGAGGGGAATGGCTAGGAGTGTGGCAGTGAGTGTTAGGGACATTTACACATTTATACAGTGAAAGAGGTTGGCAAAGGAGAAATGGGATTGTCAAACAGATGGAGCAACTATATAAGAGTATAAGGGGATGGGGTGCATAGCAAAGAGAGTGGTGGCAAAGGCTAGAGATGATGCATCTGAATGGTTGTATGTAAAGTTGGACACCGAGGATGGAGAATAGGACCTGTACCAATTGGCTAGACAGACACACGTAGATAGGAGGAATGTGCAGCAAATAAGGGTGATTAAGAATAATGTGGGAAACCTACTCAGAAGCGCGGAGAGTGTGTACAGCAGATGGAAACAGTACTTTGATGGTCTGTTGCATGAGGAGAATGAGAGAGAAAGCGGAAGTCACATGATGTGGGATTGGTGAATCAGGAAGGGCAACCGATTATCAAGAAGGAAGTAAGGATTGCTACCAAGGGATGTAGCACTGGTAAGGCTATTGGTTCACAAGACATACCTGTGGACACATGGAGTTGTTTAGGAGAAATGGCAGTGGTATTGTCAACCACATTGTTTACTGAGATCTTGGAAAGTGAGAGGATGCATGAGGAGTGGGGAAAATGTGTTTGTCTACTGATCATGAGAATAATGGTGGTGTGCACAGCTGTAGTAACTACAGAGGGATAACACTGATCAGTCACAGCATGAGGTAAGGTTAAAGGGTGGTGGAAGCTAGGTTAAGAAGGGAGGTGAGGATTACTGATCAGCAGTATGGTTTCATGCCAGGAAAGATCAGTACAGATGTGATGTTTACTATGAAAGTGTTAATGGAGATGTACAGACAAGGTCAGAAGTAGCTGCATTGTCTCTTTGTGGACTTACAGACAGCATATAACAGGATGCCTAGAGGGGAGTGGTGGTATTGTATAAGGAGATCAGGAGTGGCAGAGGAATCTGTAAGAATGCTACAGAATATGTACAAGGCTACTGTGATAGCAGTGTGTTCTGGTTTAGGACTGACAGCTTCATTTAAGGAGTAGCTGGAAGAACATCAGGGAGCAGCTGTGGGTCTTTTTTCATGTGCAGTGGTGATGGACAGCTTGACAGACATGATCAGACATGGGGGTCCCTGTTGACTGTGCTGTTTTCAGATGACATTGTGTTCTGTAGTGAGAGTAGGGAATAGATTGAGGAGACCCTGGAGAGGTTGAATTATGGTCTAGAGAAGGGAGGAATGTTGGCCAGCAGGACTAAGACAGAATATATGTGTGTGAATGGAAGGGAGGATGGAGGAATGGTGAGTATGCAGGGAGTACAGTTTGAAAAGATGAATAAATTTAAATACTTGTGAACAACAGTTCAGAGTAATGGGGAGTGTGGGAGAGAGGTATAAAAGAGAGTCCAGGCAGGATGCAAGTGGAGGAGAGGAGTGTCAGTTGTGATTTGTGACAGACAAGTACCATTAAGAGTGACATTGAAGGTCTACAAGAGGGTGAGGAGCCTAGCTGTGTTATATGGGTTGTAAACAGAGGCATTGAAAAAAAAGGCAGGAGTCAGAGGTGGATGTGGTAGAGTTTATGACATTAAGATTTGCACTGGGTGTGAGGAGAGTGTACAGGAGTAGGAACATGGATGTTAGGTGGTCAGCCCAGGTTGGATGGCTTGGGGCCAAAGGCAGAGAGTGGCAGGATTATGCTTGTTTGAACATGTGATGAATACGTATGCTGAATACATTTGTGAAAGTATGAGGCTGCTGGGTAAGAGGAAGAGGGGAAGGCCTGAGGTAAGGTGTATGTATTTGTTGATAGAGGACATACAGCTGGTTGGTATGAAAGAGCAAGATGCAGAGGACTGGAAGACATGCAGTCAGATGATCTGCTGTGGCAACCCCTAATGGGAACAGCCAAATGAAATGTAAGGAGATATAATGTCAGTGTTCACAGGTTGACAATTCTTTGCCAGACATAACACAACTGTTGTAGTACACAACTACAAACCTAAGGCACACATATGGTCAGTGTGCATAACACAGGACAATTGAATGCTATGAGCTCATTATATCATATGCAGTTCAACACACACAGCTGCAACAGTATTTCACTATGCAAATACCCTGTATAGGTCCCTCATATTTCTGATACATACATGTATATCATACTAGTACTCACAGTTAACCTATGGATATATGCAACATCCCAATAACTGGCTCAGGGGCGTGAGCTGTGTTCTATGTCACTACAGAGAGACACAGATGCTATGGCCATAGGTTCTGATCAGTGGTATATCAGTACAGCAAGTGTTGTTGAGAAATATTTGTTGAACTTCCTATTTACCCAATTTACATACCCCCTACCACATTCCATTACATGATTACTTGCTTCACATACATTTTTTGCCTGTTTCAGTTGCTGTATTTCACAGGTAGACAGGTGTCGCTCACAGATTTTTTTTTTGTAGACTGCTTGTGATGGTCTTGCTTATTATTTGTTTGTTTTTGTTTGTTTTTGTTTGTTTGTTTCTTTGTTTGTTTTCTCTTTCTCTTTCTCTCTCTCTCTCTCTCTCTCTGGTAGATGCAGAAAAATACATCTGTTTTGCATAGGCAGCAGCTTGACCTTTGTAGGTAATGCTCATGATCAGCTGATGGCCTGTGCACAAATTGGAGTCCCCACTTGTTAACTGCATGTAGAACAGCTGTGGTATCATTCCTATAGCCAATTGCATGGAAACACACTCCTATAACTAAGCACTTCATGTGGGTGTTGGCCCTGTTCCTTCACTGTGAGCAGGACTTCATGTGGGTGTCTGACAGCATTACAGAGGATAGTTGGAAACACCTCTTACAACAAACACTGTGGAGACAGGCCAACAAACTGGAGGGGGATGTTCCAGACATGGGGACAGAATGTAAGTATTGCTGTTATACATTTGAAGTAATTTTAGTTTAACAGGGTATGTGTGGATATGGCTGTTCTGCATGATTTAAAGTCTGACATGATAGTGTTATGTGGTTGAGAAAACTATACCCTGTAGGGCTATCTGCAGACTAGCCAGGGTTTGGAGTCTCAGATTTGGTGTGTTACTCACACGTGTTTTATCTTTATAAACTCAGTAGCATACTCTGAGGATTGCAGTCAGTAAATGGTAACATCCATGTGTGTTTCTGACCTCATATCCCTCAGAAGAGATATGTTACAACACACCCTGTTACACGAGCAATTTTCTTAGTTTATAACAGCAATATGTCAATGATGGTCCTGCGTTTGTGCCTCTGTCCCCCAAGTCTGTCACCCTTTGTCCATACATCATGCAGTAAGAGGTGGATATGTACAGTATATAATTATTTACTGACATCATTCCTGATATCAACCCAGTGATATA